>NC_137812.1:34573190-34673190 GCF_963921795.1 Nannobrachium achirus | reverse complement strand
GCCCCTGCCTCTCTAACACTCTCTGCACGTCCCTGGAGGAGAGATACACAAATGAGGAAGGAGCAACAGAAGAAGACGAGAGAGAGAAAACCAAAGAGTGGTAGTAGTGTGTGCGTGTGCGTGTGTGTGCGCGTGTCGGGCAAAAAAAGTGCAGCAATTCTAGCAGCGCTGCCGTCGTCGCCTGGAAGTGTCTGCAGAGCGCCACTGATGTGACGGCGCGGCGGTGATGAGGAGGGTGTTGATGATCCGCCGCCAGTTGGAAATCAGAGAGAGGAACGTGTCATTATCATGCGGCTCAATTACGGCGCAATTTCTCCTCTCCGGCAGTGCAGTGCCTGGGCCCCTCCGCAGGGCTCCTAATTGAGGCTGATTTAGGAGGCCTGTAGCGCGCTGGAGGACCTACTGAACGACTCGGCGCCGTGGCGAGCTATCCCTGCTTGAGACGCGGGAGGGAGACGGTGGGGGGGAGGAGGAAGAGGGGGGTGGTTGGGGTTAGCAAAGCTCAGAAATAATTTTTCGTGATTTTTGTGTGTGTGAGCGGGCGAGAGTAGAGTGCGCGCACACGCGTACATGTGCTGTATGTACCATTGAGCTTTAATGATAAAGTACCTTCTGGAGGGGTGGGGGTGGGAGCTTAGCAGTCTGTGTGGAGAGGCGGCAGGCGGGAAGGATCTGAATGCACTCTTGATGGAGAGAGCGGCTGCTTGGCGATGCAGATAAGCTCTCTCTGCTAGCGGTGGTGAGCACACTGACTGGACCTGATGCTTTAACATGAATGCTAAAGACGAGAGATATTCCAGTGATGCAGTAGTGTTTGTATGAGCGTGTGTGTGTGTGTGTGTGTGTGTGTGTGTGTGTGTGTGTGTGTGTGTGTGTGTGTGTGTGTGTGTGTGTGTGTGTGTGTGTGTGTGTGTGTGTGCGTGCGTGCGCGTGCGTGCGTGCGTGTGTGTATCTAACTCAGAGGTCCTGACTCTGACTTGCCTCTGTGCATCCCATGTGATCCTTGCCCCGAGGCAGATGTGCATTCAGCTTCTCTGCTGAAATAGATTGCCCCTGTGACTCAGTAGCCCTGAGGGCTATTGGAAATTAAACATGACCTTGATCATGGCCTGAACCTCAACTCTTTGAGACAAACAAACTTTTCTGTATCACAGCATGTGCTTCAGATCATTCTGGAATCTAGTTGGGGTTTTAAATCATCTAAGGCCAGAGTAACACCTTTTAAAAGCCATGTGGCGGACAGTAAAACCTCACGACAGATTTCTTTTAAAGGTAGCTTCAAACACTCCTATCTTAGGCTAAGATGGGATTGCCTCAAACCACACATGCACACATACAGAAAGAAATTGTAAAATATAGCCCTTGCTTCAGACCATGGTTGGCATAAGCCAAGGATCCAATGTAGCTTTTGGCATGCCATTTAAAGTAAAGCTATGAGGACACTGCATACATACATTTATTTCTGAAGGTGCAAATGATTATTACTGTATGGACCCATACCCTAACATTTTCTGTAATTAACACTCAGGAGTTTAATTTGTATGGACTAGAGTATGATTCCTGGACTGGGATTTTCTTGGCATTTGATTTTCTGGATATAAAGGTCTTTGCACACTGCTGCGTTTTTCAGGCCGAATATCGGAGTGAATTTCGGAGCGTGTGAATAAAAAAATTAACCTCACGTTATGTCAATCAAGTTTGCACACATGCCGCCGGTTTCGTATTTATTTTCGGACCAGGGTTGATTTTTTCAGATTTTTGCAACTGTTGCACCGAGTCCCTTGCTCTCTCTCTCTCTCTCTTTCCTCTCTCTCTCCCTGGCTTTTGGATTTCGGATTTCCAAAACGCAACGAAAACACGCAGTGCAGTGTGCAACCAGCTTAAGTCCAATTTCTTTTTCCAGTAAATGTTCTCGTGTCCATTTATAAAGATTACTTTTGCAGATTTCACAAAACGGAACGCCAAATCCTACGCAAAATAAATCAATATAACAAATAATCTTTGAGGTACCAGACAAGGTTTGCTGTGCCACTAAGACGGGCAGTGCAGGCTGTGTGGGCAGGTTTGTCCAAAACCCTGGATGAACATTCCTGCTGCAGAGCTGTCTGATGAAGACCAGCCTAATTGGTGTCTTGGGGTTGGGTTCCCTTCCTCCTGAATTGTAAACGTCACAAACAGAGGGTAAAATTACAGCTGATCCCCGTATGTGTACACAGGGGCGTCACAAGGGGTAGGAAAGTGGGACTGAGTTACTGGGGCCCCAAGGTGGAGGAGCCCTAATAACTTTATCTATTGAAAAATAGCAGATATACAAGCTCACAGCGCGGCACCGAGTGCCGCGCTGCAAGCTTGTAGATCTGCTATTTTTGAAAAGTTGTGAAAATGTGTGAAAATCTTTGTAACATTTCTAACTTTCTAAAATTTTGCTTCTCTGGGGGTCCCTGGAACGAAATATTTTGAGATCGGGGTCCGTGGCCAAATACATATCATCTTGGGGGTCCTTGACATAGGTTTCTTGCACACAATTTCACGATTTTTCAAAAATAGCAGATCTACAAGCTCGCAGCGCGGCACTCGGTGCCGCGCTGTGAGCTTGTATATCTGCTATTTTTCAATAGTTAACATTCATGGGGGGCCCGCAGTGAATCCTTGTACCCAGGGACCAGAATTTGGTGTGACGCCCCTGTGTGTACAGGGTATTCTGTCTCTCCGGATAGTTTCCAGGGACAGGCTCCACAACCACACCGTCTTCGCCAGCTCGCTCCAAGCTACGCTAACGAGCCTTCAAACCCAACCTGGTCCCCCTGAGGATTAAGCTGGGATTTGAGACGCTGGTGGATTTGTAGAGACGATGAGACACTTCTGTACCCCTCCCCACAGCACACACACATTTCTTCCTCTTTTCAGCTTCTTCCGTCCTTCGTGTATTTCTCTCTCTCTCTCTCTCTCTTTATGTGTCTCTATCTTTTTTGGTCCCTCTCCCTCGTTTTGACTCTCTTAATCGCAGAGGGAGACATGTTTTCCAGCGGTAAGCGGAAATAAGAGAACAAGAAATGCACTGCTGGTAGTAGCTCTCCTCTGGCTCTATGGAGTTACGGGGACAAAAGCTTTCCCTGACGGGCCAGTCACCCCCATCTCCCTCCAGCCAGTCGCCGCGGGTCTTCTTTACCACGCTGCCATGCGCTCCTTTCTCTCTCTCTCTCTCTCTGCCACAAACTCCCCTGTCTTATTAGGATAACACAATATGAGAGGATTACTGTATGGCATGTCAAGGAGGCGATAGCTATGCAATGACTCATGCTCAATGTCATTAGTCTGCATGAGTGTGATTGTGACTTCATGTGCATTTGTTTCCTGTGGTTGTTACATGACAATGTGGCAGTGTTGCCGTGATTTCCCTGGAGTGGGTAAACCACTGCATGTCTTTTTTCTTTTTCTTTTTTGATGACCATGGTGTCAAGTGGATGAACTTGGTGAACCAGTGCGGTTCAGAGGCAAAGACATGCTATATTGAATACAATTGTCTGTACTTGTACTTGTACAATTGTCTATTCATCATGCGACCAGGTCCTTCAAACACGCTGTGACTCAAATATAAAAATGAAAGAATGTCATGGAATATCTGCTACAAGTTGAGTGTAAGATCTATGATTGAGATTACAGTATGTTGCTTCTCATTACGTTGTAGACAACCCAATCAACAATAATCACACTCACTTCTTCTAAAAGAACAGCATACAATTCCCCCTGCAATCAAAATGACAACATCTGAACGTCTGCATTTATTGAACAAGAATACTGAAAATGTACATGTGGCTGCATATTGTTAAATCAGCCATGCCAAGACAGAAAGAAAGCTCCTCTACAGCTCATTGCCCCTCCACATACAGTAAGCCATTATTGGGATCTGCATCTATGGCAAATAGATCTATTTAAAGAGATAACCTTGGACTGGTAAACACAAACAGAGTGTTCTAGTCACCCCTCCATATGCCCAACCTCCAGATCTCTCAAATGGATGGTGTGTGTGTGTGTGTGTGTGTGTGTGTGTGTGTGTGTGTGTGTGTGTGTGTGTGTGTGTGTGTGTGTGTGTGTGTGTGTGTGTGTGTGTGTGTGTGTGTGCGTGTGCGTGGATGTATACGCGCGTGCGAACTTTGTGTTTGCATCATGTATGTGCTTGTGCATGCATGTGTGTTGGACAATGTTGCTGAACTAATGTTCCTGAACTGAATATATCATATCAACAACATGCATGCTGTGCAGAATTTAGATTAAACTAATTTAGTTCCCATAGTAAGCCCCCCTCCCTCCCATTCCCTGTCTGCTAAGCCTATTACCTATGGGATTATTGGTAATGCTAGGTATTATATAGCTTTATTCATGTGGATGATGTGTTATTAACACGTTGGGGAAACGTAACCATCTGTAACAGTGCTGGAGGATGTTGCGGGGCTGGGTGTGGGCCGGGGTTGGTGGGTGTAATGTTTCTTATATCACCAGGGGCGTCACAAGGGGGGGGGGGGGAGTGGGACTGAGTTACTAGGGCCCAAGGTGGAGGGGCCTTAATTCTTTGATACTTTAGCTATTGAAAAATATCAGATATACAAGCTCACAGTGCGGCACGAGTGCCGCGCTGCAAGCTTGTAGATCTGCTGTTTTTGAAAAGTCATGAAAAGGTGTGCAAATCTTTGAATACATGAATATTATGTATTTTTTAAGCGAACATTTGCAACTCAAATGTTGCTTCTGGGGGGTCCCTGGAACTAAATATTTTGAGATGGGGTTCCGTGGCCAAATACATATCATTTTAGGGGTCCTTCACATGAAAATGTTTGAGCACCACCGACATAGAAACATAGATTTTTTAAAAGAACCTTTGAAGGATTTGAAATATTCAGACAAGACTTGCACGTTTTCACGATATTTAAAAAATAGCAGATCTACAAGCTCACAGCGTGGCACTCTGAGCGGGGACTGCCCATAAGTCCGAAATCTCATTGTCCTACATCTCATAGTCCGAATTTAGTTAGGGTTAGGTTTTAGAGTTAGGTTTAGGCATAGTTTTACTGAGGTTAGGGTTAGGTTTTAGGGTTAGGTTTAGGCATAGTTTTACTGTGGTTAGGGTTAGTGTTAGGTTTAGGTTTAGGCATAGTATTTTTCACCAGGTTAACATCACCATGATTCACCTGTGAGCTCTGCTATTTTTCAACAGTTAAAGCACAAAATAATTGAAGTGAATCCTTGTACCCAGGGCCCAGCATTTGGTGCGACACCCCTGTAAACCACTACAGTGTGGGCATGCTGTCTGGGGAGCACAGAGGCAGGAGAGGCATGCGGGGCCTGGGTGTGTGACGGCCCGGTGGGGATATGCGGGACAGGGACACTGGGGGAACTCGGGACTAATTGGCATAATAACCCAATTTGTTTGAGAGGAACTGACAGGGAGAAAGATAAACAGTGGGCTCTGATCTTTGATTTGCAAATGAGGCGTCGAGGCGAGTACACACATGCATACACACACACACACACACACACACACACACGATGCCTTCACACAAGACACATGCACGACTCGCGAGTACACGTGCATATAAGCATGCATGCCACACGCGCACACATTCTATCTGCAGCAAACAGATCTACCGTATGTTTATTCGACCTGCCAATTTGGAGTCACATTGTGTGTATCTCAGTGTTGGGGTACTGTACCTGCGTGTGTGTGCATGTGTGTGTGCGTGCGTGTGTGTGTGTGTGTGTGTGTGTGTGTGTGTGTGTGTGTGTGTGTGTGTGTGTGTGTGTGTGTGTGTGTTTTTCTTTTCTTTTTTTGGGCTGTGCAGAGCACACACAGCATCTCATCGGGCTGCAGCCCAGTGATTCAGAGGACTGAGCTTGTCTACAGCAGCTGTTAAGGTGCCTCTCCAGTAGAGCATGTGAACGTGTGTACAGTACACATGTGGGTGAATGTACACGTGTGTGTATTTGCATATGCATATATCGTCAGGCAGAAACCTCATATCTCCATATTTCAACTTCTAATGTCCTCCCCGCTCCCCCGCAAAATAATGCCAGACTTAGAGTGAAATAGCTCAAAAACGCCTCGTATCGCATTGGAACAATTTGGGGCTTACAAGGTTTCCACCCGACAGCAACTTGTCTCACACAGCGACTTATGGATATGAAACTATCTTCGTAATGAATTCCAGCCTTCATAGCATGAAAAGTTCCATTAAAAGAGAACACTGGGTGTATTCTATTAACTGCATTATGAAGTTATCCTATTAGTTATAAAAATGATAATGGAAGCCACTCTGTATGCATCTCCTCCTCTTACACACAGTGATTGACACGTTTGTGTGAGCCACTCTGGCAGGTTTGATTCTTCCCATTAGACATATTTTTTCTTCCGGCAGACTGCCACCTAATGAACGCCCATTTTCCCTATACAGAAATCCACCAAAGAGGCAGACAAAAGAGAGACGCTGCCTCTACCCAAACTGTGAGATTATATATGCGAACCACACCAGAGAGCCCCGCATTTAGCACCTGTGCTAGAAGTAGTGCTTAGCAGGGTGGTGCCCGGTGATAGCGTAGAGTCCAGACTAGCAACGGAAACAAGACGCGGTGTGTTCTTTGGGCTGCTATGGATACCTAAAGCCACAATAAACAGACTGAAATGCACATACCATGAAGTTTCAGGATTCTATATCCATATGGTATTATAGAAGTAGGGAGGCTGCGTTGCAATTCTATGAGTATTTCAACACAGTATAACATGTCATGGTGTGCATTAAATACTAGTTTCCCTTTGGTGGATTTGAAGAAAGATGCTGCCACATTTACAAATTACATTTCAACTTCAAAGAGTATTGACTTTTCAGTCCAGCCCTTTCAAGTCTGCAGAGTAGACTTACTTAGGTCTGTCTATCAGACCATATTCCGTATGCCTCTATGCAAATGCTTTATTACACAAATAAAAGCAATAACCACTTAAACCCTTTACTAATAGACAATGTACAACCACACCATACATTGTGAACTTGTAGCTCTTCTCTTTTTGCTGGATGTTTGCCTATTTTCATTGAATGATAACCTATTTTGGTGTTGTGAGAGCTTGTAGACTTGCTATTTTGGTCGAATGTTTGCCTATTCTTTGCTGAATGTACCTATTTTAGCGAATGTTTGCCTAGAATAATGACATGGCTAAAGTGGTCAACCCTTAAAGACAGACGGATGGATAATGTATGATGTCATATCTCACTTTTCCGTCATCACTGGGATACAGACAGCATAAGCCTTTAGTGATGTAATGGTTTGGAAATATGGAAATCTAAATCATACTGTCCGTTTCTGGTTTCCCCCTACACTGTAATTATGGATGTTCAAAGATATGCTCAAACCATAATAGCTCACACTATAAGACCATTTTCTTTCTGCATGTGCCAATTCCCAATGCCAACAGCTAAAATGTGGTCAAATTGGTTTTTGCAGTGATGCAAAAACTATCACTGGCAAGAAACAAACTGGCACATGCAGGCTGGCACTGAGAAGGAAGAATGACTGTGACAGAGATACCATATGAGCCAGTAATTTTCACAGAAGTACAATGAGAGATGGTATTATAATATATTGCTTTCTAGAAATGTTCTACCATGCCTACACACAAGGGCACTATTACTGAACCCTATGCATTTTCCCTTTGTCTCGTGAAGCATACTGTGATTGTCATGAGCGGAGTACTTGTGGCTGCCTTTGGTTTGTGTGTGTGTGTGTGTGTGTGTGTGTGTGTGTGTGTGTGTGTGTGTGTGCGCGCGCGCGCGTGCTGCGTGCGTGCGTGCGCGTGTGTATGTATGTGTATGTGTATGTGTGTGTGTGTGTGTGATTCAGCACTGTGATCAGAGACAACAGTGGTATGAATCAGAGTGTGGTTGTTGGTATTGTGGAGGAGGATGTGAAGGAGGAAGAGGCTATGAAGGAGAATAGGCTGGCAGCAACAATGGATTTCAGCAAAGCTCCTAAATGCAAAACAGATGCATCGAACATTAGCCCTGCTGGTACATGACTACAATTTAAAAGCCAGTTGTTAAAGGCCTGCCCGCACTATAGGGAATGAATCGGTTCCTCTTAACCACCAGTATCCCTATTCTGGAGGGAATATTCACGCAAAATATCAGATCTACAAGCACAATGTGTTGCCACGCAATGTGAGCTTGTAGATAGGCTACATTTGGTGACGAAATTGATAGAAATAAGCGGTCCAAATTGCAACTCAGGTCCTCACTAGAGGACTAGAGGGTTTACTGTAAGCAAAGGAACATGTCATTTAACATCATGAAACAAGACCCCAAATACTTACTGCATATGGAAAGAAAATGCCGTAGAGGAGAGATGGAAGCATGAGGTGGTGGCGTTCTGCGTTACTTTGCTCTCAATGCTGCGGAGGTAGTTTTTTGTTTTTGTGTGAACCATTTTCCACATTATTCTAATAGCCAACCTTAATAAGCACCCACGCTTGTGTCTTCCAACCAAGTGGAACGGGAAGATGTAATGTCCCAAAAATCATCTCTAAAAATCTCTCTGTCTCTGTCTCTGTCTCTGTCTGTCTCTCTCTCTCTTTCTCTCTCTCCTGTTACTTCCACTTTAACCACTCCAGAAGGCCTATAATTCCAGTCCGGTTTAGGTAAATAGCAAATAACAAAATGTTATATATTATATGGAGGTGCATCAGTGAACTCTGTTTGTCCAATAAATACTGTAATATCACCTTTAAGTCATATCCGCCAGCACGGAGTTTACTACTGCTGAAGTTCAGAAAGAATGTTGATGACTAAGAACTGTAGAGAGGAGAGACTGAATCCTGAGGTGAGGCTTTCTGCATTGCTTTGCTCTCTATGCTGCCGGCGGGAGATAGATTTATTTGTGTGAAGCATTAACCATATTCCATATGCATCTAATAGCCAAACATACACAGTAAATTCCTCAGTGTCAATTTAACTCTTGGATAAATGAACACTGAAGATTTAATGAGTGTAATAAGCACTTATTATGTAATGTATGATATTTTTTTAAGTAACACAACATTATTGTCTGCAATAAATCAGAAAATGACAGACTAATTAACAAGAACATAAATATGTTTGTAGCGGCGATGGACTAATTAAAGTGACACATATATTCACTCATTCTGTAGAAAGCTACTGTAAGACAGATATAAGATGAAATGTAATAATAATAATAAAGAAAACACCAATAATGAAAAATGATTTGATTAAACGCCCTCTTTGAAATTACACTTGAGAAGCCAACAACCAGTCCGGCCTCTTCATTCTTCAGAACATTTTCCCCCACAGCAAACGCAGAATCACTAATAGCTGCTTTGATGATAAAACCACGGTCATGCGGCATGCCTAATATAGTTCAATCTAATATAACTTCTCTGATGTAATTCTTTTATTGTCATGCAGCTTCTGGCTACGTTTTGATGCTGATGCCCCCGTTGCCCCTCTCTCTATCTACCAAGCATCGATAGGAACCTACAGGACACAAGTATTTACCGGTAGGTAGAGTGAGTAGGTGAGGTACAGAATCATTCTCTATTTCTCTCTCCCATGCTCTCTCTCTCTCTCCCTCTCTTTCACAAAGGCACACACTGGCACGTGCACACATACAGTAGACATCAAAGAGGGCTTGAGCCCCTGCCTTTTTATCCGTCTGTAAAAAGTGCCCTCTCTAGACCATGAATGCAGTTTTTACTATGGTGAAAGGGATGCAAATGCCCTCTTTCCATGCCATACCTGAAGGCAGTATTCAAGAGAATTGCCTTGTCCAAACTCTCCTAAACTTGAATGCAGCATCTTATGTTTTGCCCTCTCTGTGTAGAAATCCATGCCGTTAAGCCACATCTCCAGTATTGACTTGATTATGCTTAGTTCAGTGTGGTATCAAAAATAGCCGACCTCCAGGCTCACAACGCGTCGCAGCGCGACATGTTGTGAGCTTGGAGGTCTGCTATTTTTGATAGTTCCAACAAAAGGCCCTTTTAGAAATTTCAGCCCCAGCCTCTTCTCTGCACATCCCTGAGCACGCACGCACGCACGCACGCACGCACGACACACGCACGACACACGCACACACACACACACACACACACACCCACACACACACACACACACACACACACACACACACACACACACACACACACACACTAGGAGAATGAAAACCCAGAGATTAACCGGTGGAGGGAATTATGTGGCTAAGGGGTGCTAGTTGAGTGTGAGGGTCCAGGGGCTACAGGAATGCAGGAAGCGTGTCGGCAGTCTGACAGGCAGACAGCAGGCATGCAGACTGGCAGAGTGGCATATTATGCAAAGAAGCGCCTTATGGGCAGGGATGGAAAAAGGTCACGGGAGCCGACACACTGTTCTTTTTTTTTTAAAGTAAAGGATTTCTGCCTGGACAAATCACTATAGGCTATGTCCACTGCAGTCGTTAATTGATTATTTGCTTCATTATGGGGAGCTGTGTTGTGCAAACGAAATGGCCTATGGCACATGGGCCTGAATGGTGATTCAAATATAAACATTCTCCTCACTCTGAAATTAACCTAATAAAGCCGAAGGCCACAAGTCAAGCTGGTACATGGAAAACTTCAAATTGGACCTGTCCTTGGAATGACTTTCCCAACACACATTGCATTGCGATGATGATGCCCCGAAGGCGCGTGCAAGCGGGACGAAGGATTCCACCCGCTAGATGGATTGAGTGAGTCACACTGAAATCACCGTAGGAGACAGATGATGATGTGCGTCCGTGCAGCGAGCGGCTCATCCTGTATGCGAAGTCGCCTAGAGTCAGTGTCATATAGACCACAGTAGGAAAGACAAACAATGCTAACTGGCAGCGTAGTGGCTTACGAATAACCATAGAGTTTGTTAACTAGCCCACCTAACGTGGGAAATTACGCACAATACGTTGCATGGTCTCCAGGGACACGTTCTTGATCACTTATGCGTAGGCCTAGCCTACAGTGTATATAACAACTGAACCATTCTCAATTAAAACCATAATATGTCTCTAATGTAGAACCACCTACCAATGACAGTAGCCCATGCTACTGTTTGGCATAGGTCTACATGTGCAATATTCAACTTCAAATCTGTGTATAGGGCTACAACATGCTCATTTATTTGTAGAATCAAGCTTTTCAGCTAAGTGTTCACTTATGATCAATTAGGGCAGTTTTGCAGTTTGAATATTAAGCTGCCTGGGCCTATTTGCTTTTCATCGTGAAACCAAATGTGGTCATTAAGTGTGCCATATGCGTTCTAACTGCAGGCTACCTGATGGTGTTTGTTTTCACAGCCTAATTAACCTACCTACTGTAGGTTATGATATAGGCTGCCACAGCCTGTCAGCAAATTCGGTCAGGCATTTCAAATCAAATTGACATTTGGGAACACAGTGGTGTCGGGTTCTGAGACTTAAGTGTAAATGATCAAATGAGCCCGGTCAAATTACTAGCCTGCCCCGAAAAGCTGCCTCGCACTGCCAACAACCTTATGAAAGGATTTGCTGTGGAGTCAACTGTACCGAGTTTGGGTTTCACACCCGACCATGGCATTTTAAACGAGGTGTGCAATGGAAAGCTTTCATTGAAACGGCACAACGTGGCCCCTGTCCTCATGAGAGAGAGCGTTTCCCAAGGATGCCCTGCTTCCCAGATCCCCCAATGAAAGAGTCTTTCTAGCTTTAGAACGGCTAGATCTTCTTGTTTCTCTCCCTCAAGACAGTCACAGACAACATCCAGGTGACAACAAAAAGCACAAGCGCAAGGAATGTAAAATGAAACCAACCCATTTTACAATGGCAATCTCTCAAGAGTAAAATGACAGCTCTGCATTACTCAATTTACCAGAAGTCTACACACTTAGAGAACGTAGAGGAATTGATTATTTTGATCAAAGCCTGTCATCTCCTATGGCACCAACATCAACACAACATGGAATTGTGGACCAAATCTTATCCAGCCTCTGAGTCTGAGAGGCTGAATCCCATCAAACGGTGGTCCGTGGCTCAAATGCCGAATAAATAATGGACCTTGGTGTGGAAACATTTTGAAAACCACTGATCTAACATCATCAGTGATGATGTTGATCATGTCTTGTCTTACCGGCTGCTGTATGTGTCGAACGGTGCCTTTCCCTTGCGGAGGATAGTGCTGCTGTGGAGCCCCGCGTTTGAAATACTCGCTGCTGCTGCTGGCGGCTTTGCTGCCCGCGACCCGGTCTCTCTTCTCCCTCGCGTTCGAGCCCGCGTTTTCCCTCTCCTCGCCCGAGTCGAGGCTGCTGAAGTTCCACACTATCAGCGTCTGCACCAGCAGCACGGTGAGAGCCGCTATCAGGGCGGACCGCGAGCGGCGGGCCAGCCTGCGAGCGCACCAGCCCCCGACCATCATCTTCTTCGCACTGGGGTTGACGAGTGGAAGACGGTGTCGGCTCTATATGGCTCTGTCAGACTCTGGACGAGGAATGGAATAGAGGGGAGGAGGCAGGCTGAGCCTCGCTTGGTCGGAGGCAAGGAGGAGCGTCGAGAGGAAAAGGCACAGGGCCACCGTGTGGTGGAAAACGGCGAAGAGGAGCGATGCTCAGCGAGTTGCTCTGATCTAACAGGTACAGGGCACTGGTCACACGTTTCGGCTGTTTACGAAAAATGCTTAAGTCTGGGCTGTAGTCACCACTATTGCCATCAATCCAAAATGTGTACCTTTCTTTAGTTATAGCCAAGCCTATGCTATACATCAAAGTGATCAAACAGGCTTGCTTGTCGTTTTGGAAAGGGCAGAACACAATATCAGCACCATGGACAGAGCAATTGGGATTTAGCTACGTGACAACATAATTATCCACAGGCCAGTGTTTATCCTCCGTACATTTGGGGGGGAGTTAATTATCTGGACCCTGGCTGTTCTCAACTTCTCTAAGTTTTTTACTTGGCGAGATTTGACAGTAGGAATTTGAAACCAATTTGGATAATTCGGTAAACACTGCTTTGGTTGATTGCTGTGCTCTCAAATTAAGAATGTGGTAGGGGACTTGGGCGGTTATCATAGTCATTGGAATAGCTAACATTCACATCAGAATTTAATTTTGGATAGAGTGCTTGGATAGCCTATGTGGCATGCATTTAATGGACTGGGGTACAGGGCCTGCCAGACAGGGAGAAGCTGGATTCCCCCCATCCTTAACTGTCAATTATTTACTAACATTGTTGTGATTACATTCTCACCTTACCATAAATGAACGACTAGGAAGCAGGACGTTTGTTTTTAGATTTGTAGGTTAACGCGTAGGAGGATAGCTCTGAGTATGGTTTGAGAGTGTGTTTTAAGAGTGTGTTGCTGTGTGTGTGTGTGTGTGTGTGTGTGTGTGTGTGTCAGGCCAGGGACATGCTGGGCCCCTGATTCAGCCCGGGAAAAAGAGTTGGAGAGGCCCTCATTGCGCGCTATAGAGAGAGATCTCTCTCTAGTTGTCCCGCTTTTCCCAATGGCCAGCACGTCCCTGGTGTGTGTGTGTGTGTGTGTGTGTGTGTGTGTGTGTGTGTGTGTGTGTGTGTGTGTGTGTGTGAGAGTGCGTGCGTGCGTGTGTGATTGATTGATTGATTGAATACTTTATTAACAGTTTGTAAGTAGGCCTTGACTTTCTACAGGGGCCAGAGAAGTAAATCCACAATTTTTGTTTCCAAAAATGTTTTATAGTTTGATGTAAGTCTATGGAATATGAAGTCCGACATCCTCCTCACTGCAGCAGTTACAGTATGTGGATCCATTCCCAAGATCTACATGTTAACAACAAGGCAATCCAAGGTTGAAGCCAAGGTCACTGAGAGCAAACAGCTGTTGAGGAGAATATAAGACTGTAGTACAAAATAAAACAAATACCTAGCAGGCTAGGTTTTGTCAGTGCTCTGACTGTATTGGTCTAGACTAGAGTTATAAAGTGCTTGGGGAAACAAGGGTGTATTGGACTGAGTTATTATTTTGTGCCCCACTCTATGTTTTTCACCTTGCATAAAGCCTTGACTGACAGCAAGACAAAGCAAATTATGCAAAGCTCAAAACAACTGCTTGATAAAAGTCACAGTCAGATATTCTCAGTCAGTGTCTGATATTCTCAGTCAGTCTGAGCAGCCGACCTTGTGGTTTTGAAGTCGACAAGGCAATTAGAACATTCCTCTAATTCTCGGAATTACATTAGATGTCTGTTACAAACGAAGGCATCTATCCTGAAAAAATGCTAAACATGATGGGAACAATTTACTAATGTCAGTTGACAAGCCGCCATCAAGCAGGTAGACACAAATATAATGTTTTGCAAGCTTGAGCACAGCAGTACCCCTCAAAGGAGAGCCGATAGTTGCTAAAGTGTCCTATTAGCCATGTTGAAGAGCTTAATCAGTATTCATATCGCAAATACCGTGATGGCTTCCTTAAAAAAAATAGCACTTGAATTGCTGCACAAATTATTAACACATGGGGATATTTCTTCAGCCAAACAGAGTAGTCTAAGGCAGCTACTGAGATGCGTTTCCAGACCACAGGCAGATAAATGTTTCATTGAATTTCAAAACGGCAATAGCATCGATATTTGAGTGTCTAATAATTGGTAATACTTTGTTGAGTGTGAATGAGTGAGTTGCGAGAGGGGGCGAACAACGAACAAAAGACAGGGCACGGGTAAATTAAGAAGAATAAAGAGAAAAGGAAACAGGAAGACAGTTAGGGAGATGTGAGTTAGGATTGACTGCATCCTCACACAAAATATGAAGTTGGAAAATACGAGAGAGGGTGATGAATGGCCTGCATTTCTGTTGCACCTACACAATATGTGTGTGCAGGGGCGTCACACCAAATTCTGGGCCCTGGGTACAAGGATTCACTGCGGGCCCCCCATGAATGTTAACTATTGAAAAATAGCAGATATACAAGCTCACAGCGTGGCACCGAGTGCCGCGCTGCAAGCTTGTAGATCTGCTATTTTTGAAAAATTGTAAAAATGTGTGCAAGAAACCCATGTTTCCATGTCAGTGATGCTCAAACTTTTTGATGTGAAGGATTCCCCCAAAATGATATGAATTTGGCCACGGACCCCCATCTCAAAATATTTAGTTCCAGGGACCCATCCGGAAGCAAAATTTGAGTTACAAATGTTCGCTTAAAAAATACATATTCAAAGATTTGCACACATTTTCACGACGTTTCAAAAATAGCAGATCTACAAGCTCGCAGCGCGGCACTCGGTGCCGCGCTGTGAGCTTGTATATCTGCTATTTTTCAATAGCTAAAGTTACTAGGGCCCCTCCACCTTGGGCCCTAGTAACTCAGTCCCACTTTCCTACCCCCTGACGCCCCTGTGTGTGTGTGTGTGCCCACATGGAACATCTTCACGGCCCACCACAGGTTGAGAATAGCTTGCTGCAAGGACACAAGGAAACAGGGTTTGAATTGGGGACCTTCTGCTTCCTATATAGACAGCTGCTACCACCTGAACCACTGCCAGCCCATGAGCAGAAATGAGCAGGGGAAAAAAAACACAATGCCATATTGTACTGAAGAGCAAATATGGACAGATGTGTGTGGAGTCAGACAAAGACAAGGCAAAGAAATTTAGAAAGTAGAAACAAAACTGTTTATGAGCCACACATAAAGACACTGTGAAAGCATGACAGTGATATTTATTATTATGTATGTCGTCGTTGTCGGATGGAAGGAAACCTTGTATGTCCAAAAGCGTTGTTTTGTATTTATCATTTAAAAAATGAACTAAACTAGTGAAAAGAGCCGATCTACAAGCACACAGCGCCTCGCGGTGCAACGGTCTTGAATGATGAAGCAGGGCTTTACTTAGCGAAAAATCGTACCAATTTGAAACTTGGAGATACAAGGTTTCTGCCCGACAGTGACGATATGTTTATTTGACAGGGACAATACAAAGAAATCTTATAAAAACATGAAACCGTTGCATTGTATATAAGGTTTATAGCCGAGGCTATAGCAGGCCTTTCTATATCAAATACTGTATCTACCTAAAAAGAGAGCTATTACAAAAGGTACATGCATGAAGCGCTAATCTAAAATGTACAAGATCAATAACATTCCTGAATTACAGTCAGAATGTATTAAATAAAAAAGTGCTGGGTAGAACATGAGAGAGAGAGAGAGAGAGAGAGAGAGAGAGAGAGAGAGAGAGAGAGAGAGGAGTGAGAGGGAGCAGCTCCATCTCCTCTGGCGGCAGAGCCGTCGCTTCGTGTCTCATTAGACATAGCTCTGGTGCCCGGGGGACCAAGTGGGCAGACTGTCGCCGTGACAATGGTTACCGTTCCCCGTGGCAACAAATGAGGATTTTAATTAGAGCTGATCTCACTGACAGTCAGACAGACGCGTGCAAACATATAAACACATGCAGGAACGCACACACATAATAAAACACGCACATCAATAATATATACTCTGTGTGTGTGTGTGTGTGTGTGTGTGTGTGTGTGTGTGTGTGTGTGTGTGTGTGTGTGTGTGTGTATATATATATATATATATATATATGCAATTAATCGCATTTTAATCACATATTAATTGCGACCGAAGGTCGCAGTATACCATGAGAAATGTCGTAGCTTGTCACTGGCCAGATGGCAAAGGCATGGTCCATATCTGTGTGGCTGGTTCAGATAGGGATCTCCATGTATCTGTATGGCTGGTTCAGATAGGGATCTCCATGTATGGAGAAAGAAGTAGTCGCCAGCACTCAAGGAATATCCTTTTTACATGATTTTATTTACCTCAATGGACAGTGTACGGACGCGTTTCGGCCCTTCGGCCTTCCTCAGCGTTGCATTGATGCAACGCTCTCATTATGCTTCTTTGAGCCGTGCACCTAAAAGCCTTCATCTAACTTGGAGTGTTGCGGGCTGTCTGCTTTATTGCAGATACCTTTCTCTACTATCTCCATGTATGGGCATAACATATATTGTATGTATATGGATACATACATTCCCAGAAACAAAATCCCTTTATGCCCATATATGGAGATTTCTGATGTCATCAATCCCAGGCCGAAAACGTTAATATTAAGTCCATATATGTATATGGATATATATTAATAAAGGATAACATAAATAAAATGTCATATATGAGTAACTGATCCCCGGAATGTGATGTCACAATGTGATGTCACTGATATCCAGGGTTTGATCTTTGATGGGGTGATGTCACAACAGTGTGATGTCACAATGTCAACAATATGATGTCACAACAATGTGACATTGACATTGAGGCGTTACGACTACGGACAAGGTGTGCCGGTTTTCATGGTCGCAATTATACTATAATATATGCATATATACATATTTACGCCTACACATGTGTGGTAAGTACCTGGACATCCATCCATACATACATACAGTACATACTGTACATACATACATACATACATACATACATACATATACTGTACATATACATATACATACTGTACATAGAAATAGATAGATCCAGTGTATCTATTAGTAGGATACGAGAAGAAAGGACTTGGGTGCAGACTTGGGTACAGAAAAGGCCTCTGTGGCACTTGAGAGTGTACATAGTGGACCCCTAAGGGTACCACTTGAATCGATTTTGTACACTCGCAGTTAAATTATCACGAGGAATTTTCCTGTGCGGACGTTGCACGACGTGACTCTTCAAGCCCTGGGCATCCTGCCGCAGGGTACTCTCATACAGTCTGAAGTTTATGTAATCATGCAGCTTGCTGGCTGGAGAGCATTAGAAGAACAGCATAGCACAGCAGTGGATAGTTGTCCTTGACAGCCATGCCCCCGGGGAATGAGTGGGAGTCTTTTCTTCTTCCACTGGCTGTGGTACAGCGACGGAGCAAAGTGGCAGACATGGTTTTTGCCAGGCCTGACATTAAGTACAAGACAAAGAAATGAGGAGCAATGTGGATCAAATAGATATGGCCTAGGCTGGGGAAAATGACATATTGTGGTTTGAAGCAGTGATTCTCAACCTTGTTTTATTCCAAGGACCCCCAGTTTGATATTCAGGTTCTCAAAGTGTGGTCCAGGGACCCCCAGGGGTCCTTGAGGGAGTTCCAGGGGGTCCCCAGCTAAATTATAGTTAGTAACCAAAGACCAGATGGAGAGATTATATCTCCAAACTGGCTTGGGAATGCCTCTGTATACTCCCTGAGGGAGTGGAGGAAGTTGCTCAGGATAAGGAAATCTGGAGGTCTCAGTTGGAACTGTTACCCCCGCGACCCGATTCCGGATAAGCGGTTGAAGATGGATGGATGGATGGAACCAAATAGACCCTTATGGGTATGTAACTCTGAACCAGGGTTCCATTTATACACTTACAATATAAATTGGGGCCCCAGAGATTGAAATGCCATTAAATAAGGGTCCGTAGCCTAATGCATGTCAAACTGGGGGTGCTTGAAATTGAAATGGTTGAGAATCACTGCTATAGAGCCATAAAAAAAATCATCTGTTATGGGGGTCCCTGGCATGGCTTTTCAAATTGGGGTCCACGGGCAAGTAAGTGTGAATTTGGGGGTCCTTCACATGAAAACGTTTGAGAGCCACTGCATTAGGTCACAGACTATAGTCTACTCTACACTGTAAAATCCTCGGTGTCCTCATAACTATCAATCATTTAGCCAAGGACCCTCTGGAATTCTCTTAGAACCCCTGGGGGTCCCTGGGTCCCACTTTGAGAACCAGTGGTTTAGCACGCTTTCATACAACGGCACCATGTTCCTCTAGGGGTCTTGTGCTGCTGAAGTTGTTTGTGATGATGGTGATAACATGTGAGTTTCTGTGATGATCTGAAAAGGTCATGCCACTGTTGGTCTTCATTAGAAGTAATTTCCTTTTCGTACTTGCTGATATGATGCAGTCACATGCAAATGCTGACCTGGATGTTACTTCAGCCAGCTGCTCTGCTCAAAAATGTTCCTTGGGGTTATTAAAAGGTCAAGGACTGGCCTGTTACATTTAAAAGTGTTTTGTTCCTGTGGATTGTGACGGGGAAACCATAGCACCAGAGTGACATTCAGTTTGCTGTCACAGCGTGTGACTTACAGTTTATGGCATCTGAGCTTGGCAGTCTTCTAAAATCTCAAGTCAGCCACATTATCCCACACAACCAAGGGGCTGTGTGTGTGTGTGTGTGTGTGTGTGTGTGCGTGTGTGCGCGTGCGTGCGTGCGTGCGCGCGTGCGTGCGTGCGCGCGTGCGTGCGCGCGCAAGTGTGTCTTTACGTTTTTTTGTGCACTCTTAATGTTTCTCCTGGGACTCTCAGCAAGGAAACGGATAAACGTATTCCAACAGCATACCAATCTTTTCTCCCATCAGACAGCTTATAGCACCGCAACACTGCACATCATGTCAGCTACACAGCAGAAAGCACCACTTGAAAACCACACCAACCTGAGCAATGTGAAGCCATGGTTACAACCAGTGGCGTCAGTTCAGAAAAAAGCTAAGGCATGGCAACATGAAGGCGCAACATGAAGACACCAGTTATGTTGCCATACCTTAGCAACAGGCATGTTACATTTATTTTAAGAAGTACATTTTATTTGTTTTCCCCCGTTTCTACGGTTTCTTGGGCTGGATATGGCAGCCTGGAATGGTTGTTCAAGTGCAGCTAAACTTGGCATGTTAGTAAACGTGCCACAATTAACAATAATGCATTGCACCTGTGCAGCTGACCTACGGAACCTGGGAAAGTGACCATTTTGTTAAATTGTGCATTTGTAGTTATTTTACTGTAATTTAACAACATAATAACCAGCACAGATAGACAAAGAGACATTCATGGATTTATATTTAAAAGTACCTTTTATTTTCCCCCTGGACCCAGGGTATGACAGCTGCATACCCCTGCCATACCCAATTGACGCCCCTGGTTACAACAGTGAGTGTACAGATAAGAAGCCATAAAGTGAAGCCTGATTTATACTTTGTTGCATGGCTGTACTACTGCCCACTGAAAGTAGCTGATCTGGACGTTCATAACACATTGCAGCATGGTGCAATCAGAGCTTGTAGATTAGTTATTTTTGGTGTGTGACACAGCACACACCCAAGTAAAGTATAATCACGCATAAGCCTTTGCTCACTACATGTACTTAACTTACAAGTATGAAAGTATTATCAGAGAAGTTATTTAAAGAAAAAAGAAAGAAAAAAAGAATATCTGTGCGCGTGTGCACATTGCTATTTTTATGATAACGACTCACAGTATATCTTTACATTTTTCAATTATGTCAGATGAAGGTGGCACAATCAAGCATTAACCCATTCAGGCCGGGAACACATTTTAGTGTATGGGAGGGGCTTACAGTATGTAGCAACATATTTGATTTTGTAGGGTAATTTCTGATTTAGGCCTAACTATAGGTTAGGCCTACTTCTTTAATGTAACAGGTGTCTTTGGTAGATGGAATTTACAGGCTATATTCCAATAACCTATAATTCAACTTTAAACACTCTGTAAAGCAAAGGGTTGTAAAACTCTTAACTCTAAATCACTTGACAATATCTTTGAATGATACATGTGATTACTTGCATAAATATGGCAATGTTGGTCCATCCGGACATACTGTATTAGTCCTAAATCTCAAAAACTTTGCGTCTTCATGTTCTGATCTTACAATGACCATTAGTGACGACCAATTATATGAAGAAGATAGGCTGAAAATGTGTGAAGTGGGCTTTTAGCATTTTAATTTTCCACACTTTTAGTCCCGCTAGAGAGCATGGGTCTCTAAGGACGGCAAGGCTGGTCAGTTTAAACAGCAGTCTCTAAGGGCTTCAAGCAGCAGGCCTTTTAGACTCTTTTAGTCTCAGTTGAACACAGGGGGTATTGATTTTGAAATGAAGCTGTTCAAAAGTTCTGGGAAACCTATCATTTTAACCTTTTCATTTGTCAGCATTATGTTTAGTTTTCTCATAAATTGGGACTCCAAATTGGTCCCATTTAGTCTACCAGGAAGAGCCCATCGATAGAGACATCCGTTTTCTCCCAGTCATCCAAAAATATAGATGTCATGACATGTACAGTAACCACCTTGACAGTAAGGGGTTATGTAGCTTTATATCTATTAATATTGATCTTCTAAGAGCTTACAACCATACTGTTTGTCTCTTGTCATTCATTCTACATCCTCTACCCAGGACAGACCAATTTACATGGTAAATTTACCCTTGTGTACCTTCATTAACGTATTGAATAATTGATCATCCTCAGATCAAGACCCAGTGGGTGGTTTTGTCTATTTTTCGCTGACTATACTGTACATAATGTGAAGCGAGGTTAAATGGATTTGAATGAGTGTCCATGTCTGACAGGCAGAGAATGACTTTGGTATATTGAAGTGAGATCTTTTTTTCGAGCATGAGTTATTAATATGACATGGAAGTGTGCAGATTTTATTGAATGGACTATGGGTGACCTCTATGTATGTTTGCCTCCGGTCAATGACGAGATATTGGATTTTTTTACTGGGCATTTACAGTGCCTAGCTGGGCATGGTTCTGTATTTACTGTATAGTGTATGAAATAAAATATCACTGTCACATGTATTCCGTATTAGTTTGTTTTCCAATAATGCTTCTACTTTTTGTCCCTGAACCTGCTGCCTAACGATAATTGTCTGCCTATCAATATAATATATTCTTCTCGAGCAACAGCACCTTTGAGCTAAAGTATGAATGATTAATCCAATATTAGCATTCATGTAGATAATACGTTTTGCCAAAACAATACAAAAGAGTACCAAAAAGCTATAATAATGATTCGGTATGTAGTTTTACATTGTTTGGTTGAACAGATAGATAGACGTTATTTGAGATCGTTACACAAATCCAAAATAAATAAGTTCAAAATAAAGCGAACTAACAATCATGCTTTATTCTTAAAAATGCAGGGAGGGTAGAGACAGTTGCTATTCAACTTCAATGGTATTCTAGTGATCCACTTCTTCACTTCAGGCTCTTGATTTATGCAGTATTGAATACATTTAATCAAAGTCTTGACTTTTCAAAGTCTCCTTCCGGAAATTTCAAAGTTCAGCTTAAAACCCTGTTTTTCCTCACATTAACTTGTCTGCAGGCTGAGTCTTTTCATCTGTCGTCAAGGTTAAGAGTTTCACTAACCATTGCCCTGGGTTGTGACTCTCTTCCCGTTCTCCCCTCTTCCTCTCCTCTCTCTCTCCTCTCGGGGGTCCCCATTTCCAACCCTGGGGGGACGCCATGCTCCGAGGGCAGGCTCTATAGAAGTACCCTGTCTGCATCATCGATCTCAGCGAACATTCTCTCCTTCACTGCACTCTGCGCTCCTCTGTGACCAAGCAACCTTGTTAGGACGGTAAAAATAGTAACACCACCGAGGAGAGGAGAGAAGCTAAAAGACGGTGGGTGTGAGCAGGGGTGTCACAAGGGGGAAGGGGGGGGGGGGTGGGACTGAGTTACTAAGGCCCAAGGTACAGTACAAGCTCACAGCGCGGCACAGAGTGCCGCGCCGCAAGCTTGTAGATCTGCTATTTTTGAAAAGTCGTGAACATTTTGTGAAAATCTTTGAATATATGTATTTTTTAAAGCGAACATGTGTAACAAAAATTTTGCTTCTGGGGGGTCCCTGGAACTAAATATTTTGAGATGGGATCCATGGCCAAATCCATATCATTTTGGGGGTCCTTCACATGAAAAGGTTTGAGCACAACTGACATAGAAACATAGGTTTATCAAAAAACCTTTGAAGGATTTGAAATATTCAATTTTCACGATAAAAAAAAAAAAATAGCAGATCTATACAAGCTTGTATATCTGCTATTTTTCAATAGTTAAAGCACAAAATAACGCGTAATAATGCGTTCCCAGTCTAAATGGGTTGAACCCCCTCCCCCTATGAAGAACATTCATGGGGGGGCCCGCAGTGAATCCTTGTACCCAGGGCCCAGAATTTGGTGCGACACCCCTGGGTGTGAGGAAAGAGGAGGAGGAATGTAATGAGGGAGGTTGAGAGAAAAGGGAAACCTACAGGATGTGTCAGCCAAAGCAGTGCTTACAGAGGGCCAGGTGCTTTCAGCTGCGAAGGTGAGAGTGATTATAAGCCTCTTCTGGGTCGGCTGATTAGTCTTGACCTCAGCTGCAGAGGCTATAACATTACACATGACAGCTTTAACCACATTCAACCTGGGGCCCCTGTTTCATATAGGATATACTGTATATGCAGATATATAAGCATGTAGACTAAAGTATCCAGTTATCGTAAGCCCCACCCATTCATTTTTATGGCGTTTGTCATAGTCCCCTCCCCTCCCCCCGGCCCGAACTCTATAGCTGTGCATCTCGAACCTCAAGAAGTGGGTGTAAAAGGGACAAGGATAGACAGATACAAAGATCGCCACATCAAGGTTCAAGGTTCAAGGTTGTACGATTCCTTTTGCCCTGGACCATTCTCGTCTTTGACAGTTTGTTCATGTGCCTGATTGTTTGTAGAAAGAAGCTTTTTTGCAGTCTGTTGCTAGTAGCTTTGAGACGGCAACATCTTGAACAGACTATGGTTGGGATGGTGTAGATCTTTGATGATTCCCTGGGCTTTTTTGACACAGCATTCGCAGGGCTTTGATTGGGGGAGATCACATCCGCTAATGCGTTCGGCTGTCCGCACGACCCTCTGCAGGGCCTTGCGGTTGAGGTCGGTGCAGCTGCCGTACCAAGCAGTGAAGCAGCCAGTCAGGATGCTCTCTGTGGTGCCTCTGTAGAAAGCTCTTAGGACTTTGGGACCCATCCCAAAGCTTCCTGAGAAAGTAGAGGCATTGTTGTGCTTTCTTGACAACCCGCTCTGTCTGTACTGCCCAGGTACTGTACGATCCTCAGAGATGTGCACTCCCAGGAATTTGAATTCTTTAACCCTCTCCACTGCAGCCCCCCCCCCTGATTTGGAGGGGTGAGTGGTCTCTATAGGAGGCCTCCTTTAGTCAAAGATGATCTCTTTTGTCTTGTCCACATTGAGAGATAGATTGTTCTCCTGGCACCATGATTCCAGGTTCTTCACCTCTCTCCTGTAGGCTGTTTCCTCATCGTTCGTGATCAGGCCTATTACTGTGGTGTTGTCCGCAAACTTGATCACTTGGTTCGAGCTGAACAGGGCCACACAGTAGTGGGTGTACAGGGAGTAGAGTAGGGGGCTCAAAACACATCCTTGAGGTGCTCCTGTGCTGAGAGACAGAGGGGCAGAGGTCTTTGTTCCCATCCGCACCACCTGACGTCTTTGTGTCAGGAAGTCCAGGATCCAGCGGTGAAGGCTTGAATTTAGACCCAGACTCTTTAGCTTGGCGTCTAGTTTGATGGGAATTATGGTGTTGGACGCTGAACTGTAGTCAATGAATAGCATTCTCACATATGCTTTATTTTCCTCAAGGTGTGAGAGGGTGTAGTGGAGGTATGTGGCAATGGCAGCATCAGTGGATCTGTTCTGACGATACATTGCATGGAAGGATCCAGGTAGATAAACAGATACAGAGATATCCATACAGTATATGGGCATAAAATGTACACAGACAGACAGACGAACAGATGGACGGACGGACGGACGGACGGACGGACGGACGGACGGACGGACGGACGGACGGACAGACAGACAGGTATTGCATAACTGTTTGGGGCATGCATGTTCCCGACTTTGCATTGTTCCAGAGTTGTTAGTAATTAGCCAACTAATCATCATCAATAATCTGCTACTGTACTTAACCATTTATTAATGTTTAATTTACTGGTTGCCATTATTATACTCCATATCCAATATGTTTGACAACTGGCGGTGCCGCCGGTGGCATTGCGGAGAGCTTCCTCATTTCAACCCTGCTGAAATCAGCATTACAACACTAATAGCGTTTCCACCCAGCTTGTCCTGAATCAATATGATGCCAGCTGAAGTCTTCGCTCTTAAATGAATTGGGGATTCATCTTTTTTTTTTTTTTCACTCTCCTCCCCCTCATCAGAACTATTCACCGATGTGTGCTCTTGTTGTTGGTACTGCTGGTTAACTTATCTGCTTGATAATGGAACAGAGCGTACTTCTTATTGATTTGTTTGTCTAGCTATGAGTAGGGTTGCCAACTCCCAGAGTTTCAAATACGGGACACTTTCTAAGGAAACATGCGCCGCCAAAGGCGGCGCCGAAAAATCGCATATTTTCGGTTATAAAGTTGGCTAAAACGGGCATTTTCCTATATTAAATCATATTTTTCCTTTCACAATATTAATTCGGGTGTCTTTGGGCCGAAAAATCTGATATTTTCGGTTATAAAGTTGGCTAAAATGGGTATTTTCCTCTATTAAATCATATGTTTCCTTTCACAATATTAATTCGGGTGTCTCTCAATTTTCCAAAACATATCGCCTAGGTCTACCTGGTCCTTATGTGCCCACTCTCTGGTACCCAACACTAGTTTAATCATATTGGCATACAGCAATAACCATTAGGTTTTAAAAACAAAATCAACGCATGCTTATGTTATTTCACATACCAGCCTGTCTGGGGTCGCTTTAGTTGGCAGACAAGATTGCTGTAGTGTTCCCAGGAATACCAATATCCATGGCTTATTTTCTGTTGCTTGCCTGCTTTTTCACCTTTTTGTTTAGCCTATCACCTATCATGGATTCATGTCTAATATGTTTGTACACAATCTTCTGTCACACGTTTTTTTAAGACATTAAACAATGTTCTGAGCCGAGCACTGTCGTATGGTCGCTCGCACGCACTCGTTTCGTCTCTCGCAGGCAACTTGTGGAGTGAACCTACAGCCCATGCTTGGGAAGGGAGTGTGTAGGGGGCGGAGACTGTGTCTTAGCAACACTCAGAGCCGTATGTTAATAAGCCAATCAGCTGCTTACAAACAGCGCAGCGCCTCTCACAGCAATGGGATGCAGCACTTATCGTCTCAGAGGAGAGCAGAGTGGAAGTGGAAGCTCTCTGACAGGCAGAATCGCTGTCATTTCTCAATTAAATCATCCCGTCATTCATATTTATCCCCCAACCTTAAAATACGGGACAAAGAGCGTCCCGTTTCAGTTCAATACGGGACACGTCTTTTAGTTTCCAAAAAAGGGATGATCCCGTATTTTACGGGACGGTTGGTAACCCTAGCTATGAGTCAGTCAGTGCACACAGTCGCTGGAGCTGTGATGTTGGCTTCCTTTGCCACAACCGTGGCTGTCATTGCTCAGGGGTGTCGCACCAAATTCTGGGCCCTGGGTGCAAGGATTCACCGCATTATTTTGTGCTTTAACTATTGAAAAATAGCAGTTATACAAGCTCTAAGCTTGTAGATCTGCTATTTTTGAAAAAACGTCAAAATGTGTGCAAGTCTTTGAATGTTTTTTGAAAAATGTTTCTATGTCAGTGTTGCTCAAATGTTTTCATGTGAAGGACCCCCAAAATGATATGTATTTAGCCACGGATCCCCGTCTCAAAATATTTAGTTCCAGGGACCCCCTCAGAAGCAATATTTAAGTTACAAATATTCTCTTAATAATAGATATGTTCAAATATTTGCACACATTTTCACAACTTAAAAATAGCTATTTTTCAATAGCTAAAGTATAAAATAATTAAGGCCCCCTCCACCTTGGGCCCCAGTAACTCAGTCTCACTTTCCCCCCACTTGTGACACCCCTGGTCATGCTTCAACTGAGGGAGTGGCAAGGCGTGGGCAAAGGGGGGAAATAGGCCACATGTCATCTAAAGACAAACAATCTACATTTTCAGCCAATTGGATTTCTTTGTGCACTTGATGAGGTAGGTGATGAATCGAATCTATGAAGTACCTCTCATGCTGACAACAGTCAATAAATCTCTGGCCAAGAATGTGGAATGCAAAACTTTTGTTCTTCCTCAGTGGACATTGGGATGAATGAGAGTCATTATAGCTGGTCTATGTTAGCCTGGCTCCAGCCAATAGACCCGCCCACTCTCTGAGTGAACTGCATCTCTTGGTCTGGATGTGTCATATGACGCGTCTCTTGATACGGTGTCTTGGTGAACCGAGTCAACCGACCAATGAATTCAAAGCAAGAGAGAGAGGGGGGGGGGGTCTAACAGTAGGCTCGCAGCACTCAGAGAGTGGGAGGGTCGACGGAAGTGTAGTCTTCTTGTGATTGGGGATTTCAAATTTGAAATCCCCTCCCCTTGTCAATCAAATAGAACGGATACACGTTCAGACTCAAGCCCCAGCGTCGAGTCGGAAATCAGGCTAGGTCTATGTGGTTTCTTCTGTGCCGTGGGACTGTCAAAATTGGACTGACTCAAGGTATGTGTGGTTGCATTTTCTTTTCTTTAGGTCAATTTTTAATTAAGAAAAAAAAAAGAAAAGAAAGAAAGAAAGAAAGAAGGGTGGGAATAAGGAAAGAAAGAACACATTGACCGATGCGCACACAGACTTTCCGTCAGAGTTCCTCCATCCCTCTGTTTGTTGAGATGCACCAGAAGAACTTGCCCCTTCAATTCCACCCAGCATCAGGCAGTCTGGGTGCCAGAGGTGTGGCAAGGATCTATTATGAGATAAGTGTTGTTGTCTGTCTGTAGTGCACAGTCACAGGTGCGCAGGTGTTTGCATGCGCGGGTATCTCTGTGTCTCTGCATGGGTGTGCATGCATGCATGTGTGTGCATGTCTGGCCAAATGCTTTCATCCCAGCAGATAAACAGTGCTTTAAGGCCAATAAAGCAAACAGCATGGGCTGACCAGCTGCTGGACACACATTGGCAGCCATCCCAGACTCCCTCCAGACCCACCACTGGCTGAATGCCCATTTCTCTCTCTCTCTCTCTCTCTCTCTCTCTCTCTCTCTCTCTCTCTCACCCTCCCTCACGCTCTCGATTTCTAACACTCTCTCCACTCTAACTTGTTCTTTGTTTCTCTCATTCTATCTGCCTTTTTTTTTCCTTTTGCTATGACCCCAGCTTCATGTCTCTGCTCAGTCAGGCGTTTCATGTTTCTATTTCTCCATCTCTGTCAGTGCATGGCGTCAGTTCAGAAAAAGCTAAGGTATGGCAACATGACTGGTGTCTTGCACGCGCGCCTTCGCGCGTGTGCAAGACACCAGTGATGTTGCCATACCTTAGCAACAGGCATGATACATTTATTTTAAGAAGTACATTTATTTCCCCCCCCGTTTCTGCGGTTTATGGCAGCCTGGAACGGTTGTTCAAGTGCAGCTAAACTTGACATGTTAGTAAACGTGCCACAATTAACAATAATGCATTGCACCTGTGCAGCTGACCTGCGGAACCTGGGAATATACCATTTTGTCAAGATGGGGAGAATATAATTATAATACCTTGTTAAAGTGACCATTTTGTAAAATGTTGTATTTGTAGTTATTTTACTGCAATTTAACAACATAATAACCAGCACAGATAGACAAAGAGACATTCATGGATTTATATTTAAAAGTAACTCTTATTCCCCCCCCCCCCCCTGGACCCAGGGAATGGCAGTTGCATACCCCTGCCATACCCAATTGACGCCCCTGATCTGTCTGTCTGTCAGTCAGTTAAACTACTCATATCTTTCTATAACAATGCAAAAGTTTGGCTTAAGGCTAATTAATGCTTTGTCGTACGCCGCAACACTTGCCGTAAATAATTGATTGATCAGAAAAACGTGACACTGTTATTAACCCTAACCTTAAGTATATCTTAGCCGTAGTTTCTGTCCACGCCAACCTTTTATTTGGTTAGACAGTTGTCTAGGGTGTTGACAGTTGTCTCCGGGAGCCACATTTATCTCATTCTAGTGCCATGGGGACAATCATCGTTGCATTGACAGTCATGCAATGAGAGGAGCTATAGCGAGTGTGGGTGGAAGAATCCGAACACTCACACACTCAGTGATGTCAAGGTCCTGCTGTCCTTAGTCCATATCCTCTGGACATAACTGGTCCTGCTGTCTGAACGAATTAACATTTTAGTGCGGCAAAATGCAACCAGTATGCAGTAAAACATAATAATAAACACATGCTTGCACATGCTTTGTTTGTGTGGTCAGACATGTACGTACACACACACACACACACACACACACACACACACACACACACACACACACACACACACACACACACACACACACACACACACACACACACACATGCTCATGCTCCAGGAATCAGCGGATGACAGGTATTATAATTTCTTTAAATAATATTTTTCTTTTCTTTTCCCTCCCCATTCCCCAGCTAGGACTATGCCCATACTGTTGACATTACAAACATTCAATTATGACAAGGACTAAATAAATGAAAAGAACAAACTAATAACTAGGTATAGCATGCATACAGTTCTAACATATACAGTACCTTGTGGAAGTTAGTTGTGGTATACAGTTTTACAGTACTGTAGTTTACTGTATACATACATGGAACCAAAACAACTGAACCTACCTTCCCCTGAAGTGAAGGGAAGGGAAGCAAAGATGAAAAACGATGAATGAATGAATGAATGAATGAATAAGTGAGTGAGTAAGTAAGTAAGTAAATAAATACATACATACATACATACATACATACATGTATACATACATACATACATATATAAATATTATTTATGATCCCCCAACAATTAAGTCAATCTGGAGGAAGGATGTTCTTCTTCTGAAAATATGACAGAAAGGGTCCCAGATATGGTGGTGCAGTCGCTAGCATTGTCGCCTCACATCTGGAATGTCCCGGGTTCGATTCCCGCTGGGGACGCTGTAGGTGTTCTCTCCTCTGCGTCATCAGTGTCATGTCCTATAGGTGGGTTTGGCGAAAAGGGCTTTTCTGTGTGGAGTTTGCATGTTCTCCCCGTGTCCCCTAGGGTAGATACCCTTGCAAAAAACATCATCATTTTGGTTTCCTGTTGTCCTTGCATTAAAGTGTCAGTAGTTGGCGTTCTAGGCTCTGGGCTCTGAATGTACCTGGGTTGCCATGTCTGCTTATAATAAGCAATTTGTGTCTCTAGTATAGTTGCTTATTGGGCTTACTTTCTAATATTTTTTAAACCAGTGGTTCCCAAATCTTTTCATATCAAGGACCCCAGATTAACACATATATATGTGGTGCCAGGGACTGCCACACAGATTTATGTTGTTAAAATGTTTCAAAAAAATATTCAAATTTCTATTTTTTTCCCTCAATATTTTTTAAATAGCAAATGTACAAGCTCATAATGTGTCACAATGTGACACATTGTGAGCTTGCTGATCTGCTATTTTAAATTGTAAATGTATAGTAGTATAGCCTAGTTGCTTCTGTTGGGCATATTTCTTTGGCAAAATCTGGCAACAGACAATTCCGTGTCACTTCCTTACTTGGGACTGACTTGGGAGGAAGTGAAAAGATGTTTTTTGAAGCAGCACACAGAGAAAAAACTCTCTAGCGCCCCTCTGTAAAAGAAAATGGCAGCCTCCATAGAGAGGGCCAGGAATATGGTGAATACTGCTTCCCCCTGGTCAGCCGGGGCGCCTGATGAAGGGGAAAGGAACTGTTTGGAATAACAAGTTCCTTCCATTCTTGAATTGTTTTATGTATTATTTTGCGATGGCTTCTCAGGACCCCGGTTCCCCCAGACTGCTTTATGAGGAGCATCATATAGGGGACACAGGGGACAATAGGGTAGTTTGTCCTGGTGCAATTACACAATGAGGCTATAAAAGTAGTGTGTTCTCACATCACCTTTTGGTATTGTCAGTTGAAACCTTGATGGAGGTTATGCCATAAGGTACCAGGTACTTTTGCCTAATGGAAACCCATAAAAGGCGAGCAGAGCCGAGTCGAGTTAAGCCCGTCCAATGCAATATAAAAGTGCCACTAGTTACAGTGCTGACAATCCCATTTGTCACTACAGACACAGAGATGCCATACTAAAGTCGGCAGTTCCCATTTCCTGTTCCGTGCAATCTCCTCTCCAGTTGGCTGCCATGTTTTTAAGGGAAGCCGAGTGTATCTTATTAATGCGTTGTTGTTGCTGACTTTGAAACAAAGTAATGACACAAGCATCACTCAAAATGCAATTACACCCCTTCTCCCCCAGCCCTCACTTCCCTTCCATTCCTGCCTCTCGGGGACCTGACGGCATGTTAATGTGAATCAAGGGAAATGTAGTGTGAAACCAGTGAGGCAGCATGGGCTATGCTAATACAGGCCATAAGGATGTAAGGCTAGAGAAGCAGGCGTCACTCAAGGAGGACCGCTTTCTCCTAAACCACATGAACATGTTATATAATAGGCGACCATTTGAGCCGATCTACAAGCTCAGAACACGTTGCAGTGTGAGGAGTTTATTGTTTAGTTATTTCGCTGAGGAGATTTTGTGTAGTAGAGGGGGAAAATGAGGTGGCCATGTATACAGAAACCCGAGGGACAGCCGCCAAAAAAGCATTTTGTGGGGTTTAACTCATTCTGTGCCAAATGCCCAAATGGCTCCAAGGTAGCTGTGCCACGGTTTTGTATGTTTTTCTTTATTGCGCAATCAAAAAAAAATTTTTTTTATATATAATTTTTTTCCCCCCACAGAAACAGACACAGTTGTGATTCAGTGGCAAAAAGAATTTTGTCAATCAGACAAATGGTTCCAGAGATAGAGCTGTTTGAATGAAAAAAGTGTCCATCCACTAGAATGAACACACATTTTCTCAATCAGCTAAACGAGGGAGCCAACACACAAACAGAGAAAAGCATCTCTCTGATCCCAGGTCATTTTGACATCTTTAAAAAAATAAATTAAAAAAAAATGTTTTTTTTTTTTTTTTTTATACAAAAAAAAAATCAAAAGACGTCAAAGACGTCATTGGCACTGAACGCCTTTGCAAAAAAAACCGTCAAGAGACGTCATTGGCACAGAATGAGATTTTAGAATAGACTGACAATTGAGTCAGATTGCAAAAAGGCCAGAGAGGAAGGGAAGAGGAGAAGATGTAACCTGATGTAAGTTTAACTCTTCCCACGCTTTGAACGTTAACGTTCGCCCCATTTTTTACAGAACCTCGATGCCAATACGGCGCTCGTTCGGTTCGTTCGTCTGATGACTGTAAGCTGATGAGGGGTCACGCTGCCGTCTACTGTAAACACATTTTCCGCGGTGATGGTGTAAAAAATCCATTATGCGTTAGATCAACGGAGAACAATTCACTTCCTTGTTGATTTCCTCCGGCTGTAAGGCTCTATGGCCAGTGACTGGTCTTCTTCTTCTTCAACACATAACAGGCAAATTCACATTCATTCTCGCATGACGCCGCCCTCTGCTGCCTGGCAGACCAAAGTGCACTATTGCACAACCAAAAAAAAAAAAAAAAAAAAAAAAAATGTCTGTCTGTCTATCTACTATAACGTCGCCAAGGTAAGCCGCTTTTTGATGGCGCCAGACCCAATAAATAAATAAATAATCTGGCAGTAGGAGAGTTAAGGTGATGAACATCAAATGCAGAATACATGTGGTTATGAATGTCTCTGTGTGACGGTTCAAGTGTGTGTGTGTGTGTGTGTGTGTGTGCGCGTGTGCGTGTGCGTGTGTGTGTGTGTGTGGTGTGGGTGTGTGTGTGTGTGTGTGTGTGTGTGTGTGTGTGTGTGTGTGCGTGTGTGTGTGTGTGTGTGTGTTGTGCATGCATGCGTGCGCGCGTGCATGTTTTCTTGTGTGAGCGTGCGCGTGTGAACATATTAATGACCGTACTGTGCGTGTCTATCTCTGTGTGGGGGCATGTCACTATTCATCTCTTTCGCGTTAGGCACCGTTTCAAGTTAGAGGCACAAGCAGCATTCTCTTATGCAAAACCCTGAGTAAGCAAAGACAGCTTCGGTCATGCTCCCTAAGGAAGGAGAGGTAGAGAGAGACACAGAATGGCGCGGGGGGGGGGGGGGGGGGGGGGGGATGCTGAGAAGAATCATTGTAGAGAAGCCTGTCTCCCTGAAAACCACCAAGGGAGAAGGAATGGAGAGCAGCGAACCTTTATTGTTTTGTGCCCTCAGCAATACGCATACAGTACGCGCACGCACGCACGCACGCACGCACGCACGCACGCACGCACACACACACACACACACACACACACACACACACACACACACACACACACACAGAACAGCGCAAATACTTAAACATTCGTCTTATTCTTTCCCAGCTTCCTGTCTCTCTCTTACTGCTGACAATCGATAAAGGTAGAGAAAAACCCCAAAAACTCGTCAGATATTACCATTTGCTTCCCATTGACTTTGACAACAGTCAGAACTATTGCCTCATGATCTGTACTGTCTTTCCGAGAAGAAATGTAAAGGACGCGTCTTTTGACCTTTTATCATAGTATCAGTTTTATGGAGTGTCACCATGGGAACTGTAGCTCTATCCATGGCATTATTAGTGTCATACTCTACACACAGAGCTACAGTAGTTTCAAGAATATGAGCTTCAACCTCACTGTTGGCGTGCCTGCCCTGTCAAGCGATGTAAAAATCACTGCGACATGGCATGGTTATGGAGAACGGGAGAACATAAGACAAAAAATCGAACCTCTGTTCGAAGTGGAGCTGTGTGTGTGTGTGTGTGTGTGTGTGTGTGTGTGTGTGTGTGTGTGTGTGTGTGTGTATTGCAGTTGATGCTCAGGGCAGGCTAGACTCAACAGCACCTCTCTGGTCACCCAGGATCATGTGTACCGATTTTTGTGACATTTGAAGAAAATATGTAGGAAAAGGAGCAAAAAGTGTGTTTTGGAGAAAATTCAAGATGGCGGAAAATCTATCCTGGCGCAAATGGGCGTGGCCTATATGGGGAGATGCGTCTTGACCCAAGGAATCCAGGGAAAAAAGAATTTTAATTTTCCGATCTACGGTTCAAGAGTTTCGGGGCAAAACGCAAAGTGGGCCGTTATAGCGCCACCATGAGGCCGAGTGATGTAATTATTTTTCGATTCATTCTTAAAATCATTATGAATCTCCTCTCCGAGGTTTGAAACTGTAGCTCCTATGCTTTGCGAGAGAAAAATACTTGAATGTGATGTCTTGCATTGTCCCATTATAAGTCAATGGGGACAATTCAGCGTCGTTTTTTGCCGATTATGTCGCCATTGTAAGGCAAGGCGGATCGGAAAGAAAGTTACTAGCACACCATTCCCGGCCGAGCCGCACGTTTTGATGTATATATTGCGGGGGTGGCGTAAATGGTGCGGGACTAGTAGCGTGCCGAAGTTTAGGCTACATACAGACACGGACGGACGGACGGACGGACGGAGACCCACACCCACGGCCACGTATAGGGAGCTTGTGTTCCACACAGCTCCAAAAATGAAATGCCATGCTACAATACCGGTCCAATTTAAAACTAAGGCATAGTTTCAATATGGTACTGCAACATGTCACTTCAACATCGTCGTTGTCGAGTGGAACCCTTGTATGTCCAAAACTGTTTGTTTTGTATTTATCATTTAAAGTTTTTTGCTAAACTAGTGAAAATAGCCGATCTACAAGCACACAACGCCTCGCGGTGCGCGGTGCGAGCCGTTGTGGGCTCGTAGATCGGCTGTTTTCACTACTTTTGTGCGACAGCCTTGTATGATGAAGCAGAGCTTTACTTTGCGAAAGAACATACACATTTGAAACTTGGAGATACGAGGTTTCCACCCGACAATGACGATATGACACATTTTAGTGTTACAGGGATCAAACCTGTGACCAATCCATGACGAGGCCGATGGTTCTCAGGCCATTAATCTACAGTGCCACTCCTACAGTAGATAGTTTAACATTCTAAGCTGATACTCAAGTCACTGGGGTTGTATTTTGTGCCAGTAGTAATGAAGTCATAATGACTAATTCATTTAACATAATAAATAATTTAACATGAAATTCTATGCTATATAATTACCTAGCATTGATTATGACATTCTATATTATATCATTCTGAGTCTATGAGGTATGAGGTATAATTCTCAGCCCAACTCACATAACAATCCCAACTCACATAACAATCCCAACTCACATAACAATCCAGTTAAATATCGTCGTTGTCGGGTGGAAACCTTGTACGTCCAAAACTGTTTGTTTTGTATTTATCATTTAAAAAAACAGACAGACTTGTGTGATGAAGCAGAGCTTTACTTTACTAAAACACATACACATTAGAAACTTGGAGATACAAGGTTTCTGAATAACGTTATGACTTCTACAAAAATAAATGTAAAAACCACTTATTCCTTTACATACTTCTTTGCCCAAGCAACTGGGAGCCATGAGAGAGGGCCTATAAGAGCCACATACGGCCCTAGAGCTGCAGGTTGCCTATACCCCCTATTTCCACAATTATTCTTTAAATCTTTGAAGATCTTAATCACGTTCACCTATAATGACATGCCAGGGTGAAAGTGGTTAATCAGGGTGTAACGGAACCGCAGAGCTGAAAATGGAATGCTGGGCACGAGAGCCAGAACCTGTGGTCCAGAATGTCAATGACTGTCCCAAGAGACCCCTGATCCCCCCATTCCTCTCTCTCCACCCCCACCCCCACCTCCCCTCTTGACAGGGGGATGCAAATGCCCTGGGCTACGCGTGTTCAGCCGAGGAGTGAGAATTTAAGAGAACATCAAGGTTAAGAGGAAAAGGTGTGTAAAGCACCTTAGGCAACTCTTCTACCCGTTGCACGTGTGTGTGACTGTGAGCGTGCCTGTGTGTGTGCGGCGTGTGCTTCAAAGGAGGAGGCATTTACAGTATTTACTTACACAGCTGTGCGTCTGTGTGTGTGTGCGTGCGTGCGTGCGTGTGTGCGTGCGTGTGTGCGTGCGTGACGTGTAAGAGGCTACTGTGTAAGTGTTTATTTATTGATGTTGCAAACTAAAGCGTTCACAGGTATCAGAATCAGAATCATCTTTATTGTCACCTCACAGATTTACACTGCAGGTGTAAAACAGTGGGTGAAATTAGTTTTTCATTGTTTCCAGAAAAATAAATAAAAGACTGATGACAGGCGGTGCATGGGCACGCCTTGTTCCACACTCTGATGGTAGCCGGGTGGAAACTATTCATAAACCTGGTGGTTTGGCCCTTGATAGTATTGTAGCTTGTAGTGGTTTGAACAGTTTGTGGCTGGGGTGGTGCCTGTCCTTGATGATGCGTTGGTTGAATTCTGCTCTCCTTTTGAATTCTGTGTCTCCTTGGCTTCTATACAATTGGTTAGACTGATGATGTCATCCTGACATGATGTCATAACCCGTTGTCCATATCCATATATGGATTAAGGTCAGCCATGTCTAAATATGAGTCCATGATGTCAGACTTAGATGTATCAGTCATCTCCATATAAGGGGTTCTGGGTGGTCAGTCATAACCAAATATGGTGATATGATATGCCCTGATAACCAGGATTCAATCTAAATTATGCACGTAACTATTTGAGGTAAAAAGCTCATGTCTGTCTGTCCGTCTCTCTTAGCTCATGCTCTTCTGACATCACACCGATGCCATACCCAATTGACACCCCTGGAGAGGGAGAGAGAGAGGCACAGCCTATTTCCCCCAACTGATGCTGGGTACCAAAAGCTCTTGTCAGTGCAATAACCCCAGCTGATAATTCCTTGCGAAGCGCCACATTTTCTTGCTTGTGATATATTTCACAGAGTGTAGATGTGCCGTTTAGATGCAGTCTCCGGTGTGAGTTACTATTCCTGTGTCTACTATCTGCTCTCAGAAATGCACCCCACATCACCCTTGATATTTGTGTTTATCATGCAGGCACCACAACATTCATTCATGCAACATGAAATTCCCATCAAGCAAGACATTTATGTTAATGTTGGTGGGTGTTGACTAGGTCTGTAACCATCATACATTATCCATTAGAGAGCCCTGTGAGAGTGCTGGGCAGCCTGCCGGCCTGCCATCCAGCATTTTTTGATGGGGCTGATGATACAATGATACAATAACACTGTGTTCAACAGTGCATTTTTCACCAGCCACAAAACTTTCCCCGCTGTGATGTGAAATCCTTTGATGTCTCGGTAGAGCAGGGTAGGAGCTCAAATGAACGGCTCTGAGCTGTTCCAAGTTACATTGTTCCACATGTATAGTCACTGTGGCCGGGGTCCCCATTTCTGATGCATACGTTTTGAGCCGGGGAGGCATGCTATATCTTTTAATATATCAGAGAGGATCTTGGTGATAATAACAAAACTGCAAACTATATCTGTGATCATTACACACTAACTAAGAGGTTTCTGGGATATGGCCAGCGGCAGCATCTACATCCAAATCATGGTTAATTTGATATTGAGCAAATATTACGGTATGTCAAACATGGTGGCTAGGACTGCCTATAATGCAACATTTTAAAATGAGAGCTACAATTCTTTGGTTCTATTTAATCACATTACACCTGGTGTCTCTATTTTAGGCATGTCATTATACCACTTGTTAAATGTCGATTTAACACCCGATGTGTTTGTCGATTTAAACCCCCACCCTATGAATGATATACCACCTGATTAACAGAAAGCCATGATTCCATTGAAAAAGAATACAAGTGTGGATACAGCTGAAAGTGATTTTGTCAAACAGACAAACTCCCAGCTGTGTTAACTGCACCGATTGATTTTTACACTATTTAGTACAGTTTTGGGTGGTGTGAAATTAAATCAAGATCTGCCCTTGTCGAGTACTGACACTCTGAATAAGTCTCCCTCTTTCAAAGTCGCCCCCAAACTCGTTTCCCAACGGGTCTGTGGCCTTAAGCTATGCAGAATAGACTAAAATCAAATATTTGCTTCTGGGGGTCCCTGGAACAAAATATATCATTCTGGGGGTCCTTCACATGACAAAGTTTGAGAAACACTGATGGCAACATAAGTTTTTTTTCAGAAAATTGTTATGATTTAGAAGACATTTGTAGAATGTGCCTATCAGTGGTTAAGGACCCCCAAAATGTGTTTTTGGCTGTGGACCCCCATCTCAAAATATTTTGTTCCACGGATGGACCCCTATTGCAAACTTCTTTGTTCCAGGGACCACCAGAAGCACAGATTTGATTTTAGTCTAATCTGCATCTAGCTTAAGGCCACAGACCCGTTGGGAAACGAGTCTGGGGCGACTTTGAAAGAGGGCGACTTTTCTGGTATTCCTCTGAACAACTAGGGATTGACACACCACACAACACAAAGGCAAAACTATATCTGTCCCCGTGAATTTCCTCCTAACGTAACATACAGTATACCTGCATTAACATCTGACACCCTTCTCAAATCGACCCCTTAGACGTTCAAACAGATATCATGATGTTTGATGATTTAAAACAGAGGGAGTAATCATCGTTGTCGGGTGGAAACTTTGTCCAAGACCGTTCGTTTTGTATCATTTTAAAAATGAACTAAACTAGTGAAAATAGCAGATCTACAAGCACACAACGCCTTGCGGTGCTTGTAGATCGGCTGCTGTCACTACTTTTGTGCGACGGCCTTGTACGATGAAGCAGGGCTTTACTTGGTGAAAAAACTTAAGGGGAGCACACACTGGACGCGGGCGGCTGCGCAGCGTCGCGCTGCGCTATCGACCCACGCGAAGTGCCGCGCAGTAACCCCAACTGGATGCGGCACGCTGCCACACAGCACATCCATTTCCCCCAGTGGGGAGAACCATGGGAGAACATGTTCACCGCGTGGCAACGCTAGAAAAATAGAACAGCGGCGTATCGGCGCGGCAGGCGAGGCGGCAGACCCGCGGCTGCACGCGTCTGGCGCCGCCGGTGTGGGTTAGTTCATTGAAAATAACAGGGTCGTATTTTTTGACACGCCGCTTCCGCGCCGGCTCCGCGCCGCCTCCACGTCCGGTGTTCCCCTTTACACATTTGAAACTTGGAGATATGAGGTTTCTGCCCGACAGTGACGTAATGGAAGGTTCAAAACTACATGGCAGCAAACAGGAGCAACATACGTGGTGTATTCAGAGAAGATGACCAGAGGCATAGAAAGGATTTGTTGCTGCCTTAATGCATCAGGCATAAAGGGAATTAGTGAATGAGCTATTTGTTGTGAAGTACCAACAGCAAATGCTGAGGGTTTCATTTTTAGGCAATAAAAGGACAATTCATTACCAGATGAGCCCAGGAGATAAGACCTCTCCTCTTTCCTGTGCTAGAGTTCCGGATCGAAAGCGCATCTTGCCTTTGTTTTATTTTTTTATTTAATTTTTGCTGATGGCACACATTTTTTTTCTTCATCTGTCCAAGCTCACAACAAACACACATGCTCACTCTCTCACATATCGTCACTGTCGGGCAGAAACCTTATATTTCCAAGTTTCAAATATGAAAGTCTTTTCGTAAAGTAAAGCCCTGCTTCATCAGACTGTCGCACAAGACTAGTGAAAATAGCATAGATCTGCGAGGCATTGTGTGCTTTCGTTTTCAAAGGGATAAATACAAAAGGAACGGTTTTGGACATACAAGGTTTCCACCCGACAACGACAACTACGGTATATACACACCCAAATCTAAAACATGAACACGGATGCTTACATATTTACAAATATCATACTCCACAAAGGAATTATGATAATGAACAGAGATGTTCAGTAATTTCATGCAGTTGTACTGTGCCACTGTATAAACATCCCTGTCCTGCCTTCCTTGTTTCTCACACTTCATCTTATTCGCCTCATATGCTAAGACACACGCACGCACGCACGCACGCACACACACACATACACGTACACGCACGCACGCACGCACGCACACACACGTACACGCACGCACGCACACGCACGTGCACGCATGCAGAATGCTGATATAATTACACCGTGGCTTTCGGTTCCTGCATAATCAGAGTTGGCTGTCATAAATTTACCAACAGCATGTAATATTAAAAATTCTTCAGCTGTCCTCAATGAATATGGTTTACCAGGAGTTATTCATATTCCGCACGCTCACAAACAAACAAACTCTCTCCTCTCTTTGGAGACAAAAGACGACAAGAACCAAAAGAAGCCCAACTTCCTTGGCATTTGCCAGGCAGGCTGAGCCATGCATTGGTCCCAGCTGTCATTCTGCAGCCGTGCGTAACAGAGACAAACAAACAGCGGGGGCCGCTCTGTCTCCCAACGCAACCCATCGATCATAACACTGTGCCACACATTTCCCGGAAGAGCGAGACAAGCTGATATGGAGAGAGACAACAGTGGAGCCGGTGTGCGCCGGTGTGTGTGTGCGTGCGTGCGTGCGTGCGTGCGTGCGCGCGCGTGTGTGTGTGTGTGTGTGTGTGTGTGCAGGGACGTGCAGAGAATGTTAGAGAGGCAGGGGCTGACATTTCTAAAAGGGCCTGTTGGTGAAAACATCAAAAATAGCCGACCTCCAAGCTCGCAACGCGTTGTGAGCTTCTGGAGGTCTGCTTCTGGAGGTCTGCTATTTTCGGTGCTTGATACCACACCAAGCCACATCTGTATTCACTTGATTATGCTTAGTTTGGGCATAATCAAGTGAATACAGATGTGGCTTTACAACATGGATTTCCACACAAAGAGGGCAATTCTCTTGAATGCTGCCTTCGGGTATGGCATGGAAAGGAGGGCATTTGCATTTCTTTCACCATAGTAAAAACTGCATTCATGGTCTGGAGAGGGCACTTTTTACAGACAGATAAAAGGGCAGGGGCTCAAGCCCCCTTTGATGTCTATGTGTGCATGTGCCTGTGTGCGCTGTTTGCGTGCTGGCAGGCGAGCGTGGCATGTGCGTGTTTATGCACGTGTGTGTGTGTGTGTGTGTGTGTGTGTGTGTGTGTGTGTGTGTGTGTGTGTGTGTGTGTGTGTGTGTGTGTGTGTGTGTGTGTGTGTGTGCACTTGCAAAGATGTAACAGAAGGACTGGGAGACATTGCACTGAGACTCTTGGGAGACACCCAGGCTTCTGCCACCTCCCAACCCAAGCTCCCTTACGCCATTTCCAGCCTGCGGTCATAGCTCTCAGGCGTTGGATCCATAATGGCCCTGGAGGGAGGTGCAGCAGTGGAGGAGAATAATGGCTGAGCTGGGTCAGCTGAGATAGAGGAACACACAAAAAAAAGGGCTGGGGAATTAATGGTAGAGCCAAGGAGAGGTGGAGGAGGAGGGATGTGCTCAGTTTAATCTAACTCCTAGGGTGCGGGTACCTTTTGGTTCCGTGTGCGTGTGTACACTCTTCGGGGTTGAATTAACACTGAGGATTTCGCTGAGCGGATAAAGGATGAGACGGCCCCGTATTGAATGGAAGCGAGAGCGTGTGCCAGGAATGCCAACAATGAGCGATCCCTCTGCCCTCTTCTTTCACGTCCAGAGGCTTACTTCACTTCATCCCCCCAGTCAGACGTCCCTCTCTGACACAGCCAACGCTCCGTCCCACCCCAACCCCAACCCCAGCCCCTCGTCCCAAACCCCTCGGGCTTCTTCGCTCTACCACTGCAGCCCACCCTCAATCTTCCCGCAGAAAAGTTCAATCTTTGCATTTCATTTGCGCTTGCCCCCCCGCTGGCCCCGATGCCTCATGAAAGTTTCATCTCCCTCTCTCTCTCACCCACACAGACCACTGCTGGATGCATGCAGCTCCTCAGGTGAGGAATGGTGATGAGAGAACACAAGGCCACCAATAGAGATATTCCACGTTGAGACGTGTACATCGTCGTTGTCGGGTGGAAACCTTGTATGCATTTATCATTTTTAAAATGATTTAAACGAGTGAAAACAGACGTTCTACAAGCACACACCGCCTCGCACCGCGAGACGTTGTGTGCTTGTAGATCCACTGTTTTCACTACTTTTGTGCGACTGCCTTGTATTATGAAGCAGGGCTTTCCTTTGAACGTACACATTTGAAACTTGGAGATACGAGGTTTCCGCTCGACAAAGACGATATGCTGCTTTCACTCCGGGGTTGAACGAAAACCATCTGCATAGGGGTTGCTTGGTTTCATATCTGTGCCCCACAGGCAGCAACAGCAGCCAGGCATTGTTAATTCGCTGGTACTGTGTATAGGACCACTGGGAAAAGGTCTCTGGTGGGCATGGCTTGATGTACAATATCTGCAGTACGCTCAACAGAGATATGGTGGTTGAAATACCAAACAACTACTCATGTACACACATGCGTGCCCCCACACATTGCATGTGCATGTATTGTATACAGTATGCACATCATGCAACAGTGTAGTACACTCATCTACATAACATGCACGTGTCCCTACAAATGTATTTAAATTATGCCCCCAAAAATGCGGCGCGACGTTGGTGTAGTGGTTCCATGCGGAAGGTGAGCGGTTCAAACTCTGCCTAGGCCGGAGTCAGCAAGGGGGAGAAGACGACAGCCAGCCATGGCCTCCCCTTAATAACAAGAAATCTTGTGAAATAAAATGTTGCTAACTAATCATCAAGGACGATGATACACAAAAGAAGAAGAAGCCCCTGAAAATGATCCATGTGCGAAAATCGGTTAAGATTTCATATGGTATACTCTAGGCCGGGCAGCAGCCTACTCTGGGCCATATCATGTTGTGAACGATGCAAGTCTGGAATAAAGTACATGGTTATCATACTGTACATGTTACAGTATGATGACCTCCTCTCCTCCTCCTATACTGAAGCGGAGCGCTAGCTCTTACTTCGGACCACCCGTGGTGACGTCGGCGACTTGAAAAAAACTTTTTCAAACATACTGGTTTTTCACATGTTCTGTAACATACATACAGTATACTGTATGAATAAGTGTGTTTAGTGTGTAATAATTTGATATATGAAGCATATCTGAAAAAAAAAATGGAAACAAATGTTTTAACATTACATTATCAAACATACAGTATGCAGAATGCAGACACCACTTGCCCTCATCTGAACGTTTGCGTGCAAGGCGAGCGGTAGCCTCCCGTCATGAGACTACAGTGTATATATATATTTTAGTATACAGTATATATCGGATTCAGCGCTGGCATGTTTAAGACATTAGCTGGAATACACTGTAGATTTTTACAGACGTAGACCACTTAGATTTGAATATCAAGAAGCTCAATATTCACTTACAGTATGAACTTGCCTGATTTCTCAAGCGCCTTGTTTCTAATACCTCATGTACATAATGTTCGGATAGATATGCTGGCATGTTTAAGACATTAGCTGGAATACACTGTAGATTTTTACAGACGTAGACCGCTTAGATTTGAATATCAAGAAGCTCAATATTCACTTACAGTATGAACTTGCCTGATTTCTCAAGCGCGTTGTTTCTAATACCTCATGTACATAATGTTCGGATGGATATGCTATGTGTAGATATGTAGAAATAGTGGGTAGCGCCTCACAGCTAGAAGGTCCTGGGTTCGATTCCCGCCGGGGACGCTGTGGGCACTGGGGGCATGTTACCTCCTTCGCGTCATCAGCGCCCACACCCTAGGTGGTGTTGGCGAAAGGCCCTTTCTGTGTTGAGTTTGCCTGTTTCCCCGTGTCTCCTAGGGTAGATACCCTCACAAAGACATGCTGTAATCTTGGTCTCTATACCGCCTCCCCCTGGCCAGCCATGGCTGCCCAGGCGTGGCAGAGGGAGAGCAGAGCCCAGGGTTACAGATGAGGCAATTGGCACTGGGTGAAAAAATGGGTTACAAAATCGTGGGATAAAGATTATATATACCGGTATATAAAAAAATCACACCCGTGTGAACTGAGCGGTGGTCGTGGTGTGTTTGTGTGTGTGTGTGTGTGTGTGTGTGTGTGTGTGTGTGTGTGTGTGTGTGTGTGTGTGTGTGAGACCCCCCCTCCCCTCCCCCTGTGTGTGTGTGTGTGTGTGTGTGTGTGTGTGTGTGTGTGTGTGTGTGAGAACGTGTGTGTGTGAGTGTGCCTGGCCTATCCTGAACAACAGCGCCCCTCCCTTAACATGTGTGGTCATAAAAGGTACTGTAGGCTACATACAGACACGGACAGAGACAGACAGACAGACAGACATACCCACACACACCGCCACGTATAGGAGCGTTGTGACCACCGCTCAAAAAAGACATGTAGAATTAAAGCTGCACTATGTAACTTTTCTCTTCTACCCTGGATTTGAAACTGGGTTCAAATCCAGGGTTCTGTGTGTGACATTTTTACTATTGAGCTAATAGAGCCTGACTGTTTGCTCAGGGGATTAATTTAATCTTGACCATCAGGTCAAAATTGACATGACCTAGTTTGACATGACCTGTGCCACGATCTAAATGTCTCAATAGAAGAGACAAAATAAAACCATCCCAAATGTATAATGTATTGTATAAGATACAGATTGGATACAATTACATTTTATATTCATTTTAACTTTCACTTGTAGTTGAGTAATAGTATACTGGGTACCCCAGTACTGACTCGAGTACTGGGGTTTGAGTACTTTTTCCACCAATGGAGATAAGTGGAAATCAGTTATCAAAACCACAGCCACAGCCATTCACTGGCCCGGGTTCTGACCATATCCATTCCAGAGTGGTTCCAGCAGCCTCATAGATTGTTGAAGTCAGGCCACATATCTGACCAAACACCAAGGCCAGAGGAATGATTATCCTAGTTAATTGCTTGGTGTTTCTCTTGTATCTCTGGAAGCTGGAATTAAACCCAACACCCACCCACCCACCCACCCATCTGTCCGTCCGTCTGTCTGTCTGTCTGTCTGTCTTTCTTTTCTTTCGGTCTGTCTGTCTGTCTGTCTGTCTGTCTGTCTGTCTGTCTGTTTGTCTGCTTTTTATTCATCCACCCTTACAGTTCTATCAGACACTCTAAACTTAAATATTGCTGTTATTGTATTTATTGCAACCGTAGGTCGCAGTTTACTGTCAGAACCGGCACAGCTTGTCCGTATCTGTCCGTATGGGTAACGCCTGACACTGTGGTTCCCCTGACACATCACTGTGACATCACAGGTGACATCACAGTGATGTCAGATACTCAGAGCAGGGATCTCCATATATGGGCATAAACAGGTGACATCACAGTGGTCTGGCTGGTTCAGACAGGGATCTCCATGTATGAGCATAAAAGGGATTGTATGTGGTGATGTCATGGGAACCACTCTATGCCCATATATGGAGATCCCTGATGTCATCAATATTAAGCCCATATCTAACAGGACTTCATGTGGGAATGCCCATATATGGAGGAAGACAGCCCATATCTGTGTGGCTGGTACAGACAGTTATCTTATGGGCATAAAAGGGATTGTATCTATGATGTCAGATGTGATAGACGTCATAGGATTTTCACATAATGAATAACTGAGTAAGCATGTTTGGGGTCTCACAGCATATCTCCAGACATGGCGCAACCTCGTCGCTTGTCGCCTTGAGGCGTCTTACTAGTATATGTATTGCACCTTTAGTCTCACCACCTGTGCCTTTCCTGTGTTCTAACATAGATGCTCTGACACCTGCATTTCACTCCAGGGATGAATGGTTATCTTATCTTATGTATTCCACGATCCATCTATCCATCCATCCATCCACTCACTGATGCATCTCTCTCTCTCCCTATCACAAAAATACCTTTTCTGCTTGCTTCAGTAACCTGTAGCAGCAAGCCAAAATGTCAGCACGCAGTTACTGCAGAGGAGGCGAGAGAGAGGTAGAGAGAGAGAGGGAGGGAGGGAGGGAGGGAGATAAACATCACTTACTAAATACCAAATTACTGTGGGGCTGGCAGAATTTAGGGGGAGCCGCTGCTATCATATATCAGGGTGCCGCGGCCGAGTTTCTCCCTGTTGAAACAGGCGTGGCTGCCTGTAATGAATCCTAAATGCCAATGCCTGCCAGCGACGTGGCCTTCCTTCAACCTCCCCTTCATCCCAGCCTCCCTTCCTCATCCTCTCCTTTTAGGGTCCTTGTTCCCCCATTGTTCTCTCCCTTCTCTCTCAGTTCACTGTATCCAGGGGCGTCACAAGGGGGGGGGGGGGGGGGGGGAGTGGGACTGAGTTACTAGGGCCCCAAGGTGGAGGGGCCTTGATTCTTTTATACTTTAGCAATTGAAAAATATTTTTGAAGAGTCGTGAAAATGTGTGCAAATCTTTGAATAATGTGTGGAAATCTTTGAATATTATGTATTTTTTAAGCAAACATTTGTAACTTAAATACATTTTGAGATGGGGGTCCGTGGCCAAATACATATAATTTTGCGGGTCCTTCACATGAAGAACATTCATGGGGGGCCCGCAGTGAATCCTGGTACCCAGGGCCCAGAATTTGGTGTGACACCCCTGCCTGTATCACAGCCTTTATCATCGCACACATCTACTGTAGAATGATGAGCAACTCTTGCTACTCACAGGTCATTGCTGTTGATCTCCAACTTTTTTCCTCAAACTTTATAACAAACTACCTGTTCACTCCATATTTCACCTTACTTGCACTTCGTAAAAAAAAAAAAAAAAAAAAAAAGTGTTTTCCCCCTCCTAGACTCCCATGTCTTATGAACAGCAAAGTAAGGCATGTGTTTGCTGATGCTGCTATCTATAACACCTGTCTTCTTTACTTTGCTATTTTCCCCCAAATATTGCTTTTTCGGCCAGGGAGACGAGTAAAAGGGGTGTTAGTGAGGATTAAGAGAACATGTGTTGAGTAGCCGGGTGCAAGGTATACAGTACACTGTGCAGCATTTAATGTCAGTCAAAGATAGTGGAGGTGTCTGGAGTCCTGCAGGGACCACATTAGACCGGCTTATTGAAGTATTTTTCATATATTTTCAGTATAATGCATTTATGTTTTAATCATACAAAGCAAATCGAAAATGCTGTAGAGTGAATTTATACTCAAAGAGAATTCACAATTATTGCAGCAACTCAGCTTAGTCTTCTTCACCAATGTGAAGTCACCCCTGATCTTAAGAAAATAACACAGATGACTCTGCAGACAATCTCTGGAGCTCCCATGCTCCATGCATGTCAACGGTAACAAAACATTATTAGAACAGTGAGTCCCATCCTGGTGTTAGGGCCCCCCTTGGGGTGTACCAAAGATCACATTGAAAGGTTAGCTCTGGTCCATAGCGTTAGGGGAGTTCTCCCTAACGCTATGTTCCTCTACCTCCGTATCTCCTTGGCAAAACCAGAAAACACGGCCGTCTGGTTCGCCCCTCATCAAACCAAAGGTATCAGTGGACAGTTGAAAGCTTACTCTACTTACTTTACTTTACTTTACTCGACACAGTCTGGGCCCCCCCACCACACGGTTAAAATACATTTCTAGGGCAAAATGAAAAATAATCCACCGGATGGAGACTCCACTTCTTCTAGTTTTTTACTATTTGTCGTTGCCATCACGGCGCCAACTCACTACTGCAGTGCAGGTCAGAGGACCGCATTAACAGAGCATAGTCTCACATATTGGGTGTTATTCACTCTGTGGTGTCCATTAACGGATTTCTCACTGTGCGATCGGACCGTGACTTAAAGCTGTGCCGTAAAAAGTCAGCCGGAGGGCTTGCGGTGATGGTCAACAGCAAGTGGTGTAATCCCGGGCACGTTACGGTAAAAGAGCGGATCTGGACCCCTGACATCGAACTGATGGTGGTTAGTATGCGCCCCTATTACTTGCCCCGTGAATACTCACATGTCCTAGTGTTTACTGTTTACATTCCGCCGTCTGCTAATGCGGAAGCAGCGTGTGACGTCATTCACTCGGCGATCGCGAGATCCCAGACAAGGAGTCCCAGTGCATTCATGGCTGTGTCCGGTGATTTCAACCACGCGTCACTCTCTAAGACCCTGCCCACTTTCTATCAGTTTGTGAGCTGTACTACGAGGGATGACAGGACACTGGACCTATGTTATGCAAATGTGAAAAATGCATACAAATGTACTGCACTGCCCAAACTGGGTGGGTCAGACCACAACCTGGTTCATCTCACATCCCTGTATGAGCCCATGGTGAAAAGACTGCCTGTGACCACTCAATCAGTGAGAAAGTGGACACCAGAGGCCAGTGAGGCTCTGAGGGGGCGTTTTGAGGTTACGGACTGGGGAGTGTTTTATGATTCATTTGGGGAGGACATTGATGGACTTACGGACTGTATCACAGAGTACATTCAATTCTGTGTGGATGACATTGTACCCACTAAAACTGTGCGTTGCTTTTCCAACAATAAACCCTGGGTCACCGGACAACTAAAGGGTCTTCTCAATGAAAAGAAGAGAGCCTTTAAGGCTGGTGACAGGGTGGAATTGAAGCGCGTGCAGGTGGAGCTGAAGAAGAGGATCGGTGAGGCACAAGACACCTACAGGAGGAAGGTAGAGGACAGTCTGGCACAGAATAATGTGCGAGGGGTGTGGAAAGGTCTGAAGACCATGTCTGGCCACAAACAATCCACTAGTAGATCAGTGGAGGGTGACCTGGCTAAAGCCAATGAATTCAACCTGTTTTTCAACAGGTTTGACAACACAGGCCCCCAGGAAAGCCCCTTTTTGCAATCCTCCCCCCCTCTGCTTCCCCCCTCTTCTCCCCCTCCCCCACCATCATCCCCCCTTCAAGCAGGACTGACTGTGACCTCGGATCAGGTGGAGAGGGAACTGAGGAGGCTGCACCAGGGCAAGTCGGCAGGGCCGGATGGCATTAGTCCTAGGGTTCTGAGGACGTGTGCTGAACAACTGGCACCAGTGCTGGAGCATCTTTTCAGCATGTCGTTGAGACTGAGGAAGGTGCCCAAGCGGTGGAAGACATCCTGCATCGTCCCGGTGCCAAAAGGAACGCATCCCAGCACTCTAAATGACTATAGGCCAGTTGTACTGACCTCTCATATCATGAAAACCTTTGAGAGGCTGGTCCTCCAGTACCTGCGACCTCTGGTGAGCGACTCCCTGGACCCTCTGCAGTTTGCCTACAGAGCCAAAGTGGGAGTGGAGGATGCCATCATCTACATGTTGCAGAGGGCCTACGCACACATGGAGAACAAGGGGAGCATGGTGAGAATTATGTTTTTTGATTTCTCCAGTGCGTTTAATACCATCCAGCCCCCCCTGCTTGCTGAGAAGCTGACAACCATGCAGGTAGACCACAACATGGTAGCCTGGATAACTGACTATCTAACCCAGAGGCCACAGAGTGTCCGGCTACAAGGCTGCCAGTCTGATGTACTGATGGGAAGCACTGGAGTACCCCAGGGAACAGTGCTGTCACCCTTCCTGTTCACCATCTACACCTCTGACTTTTGCTTCAAATCCAGAACATGCCATCTTCAGAAGTTCTCAGATGACTCCTCCATCGTTGGATGTATCACTGACGACAAGGATGAGGAGTACAGAGGTGTGGTGATGGACTTCGTCAGATGGGCTGAGCAGAATCACCTACTGCTGAATATTAGGAAGACAAAAGAGCTGGTGATCGATGCAAGACGGAGCAACAAGAGGACCCCAGTGCCCATCACCATCCAGGGGGAAGAGGTGGAGATTGTGGACTCTTACAAATTCCTAGGTGTCCACCTGAACAAGGAACTGGACTGGAGAGACAATACGGAGGCTGTCTATAAAAAGGGACAGAGCAGACTGTACCTCCTGAGGAGACTAAGGTCCTTTAATGTGTGCAGCAGGCTGCTGCACATGTTTTACCAGTCTGTGTTAGCCAGCATTCTGCTCTATGCAGTAGTTTGCTGGGGAGGTGGCATTAAGGCCTGGGAGCTGAACAAGCTCAACAAAACCATTAAGAAGGCCAGCTCAGTAGTTGGCCTCCAAATGGAAGGGCTGCAGTCAGTAGCAGAGAGGAGGATAAGGGACAAACTAAACGCCATCATGGTTAACCCCTCCCATCCTCTCTATGGTGATCTGCAGGACAGGAAGAGCACCTTCAGTCAGAGGCTCACTTTCCCCCCGAAAATGCACACGGAGCGGTATAGACTCTCTTTCCTGCCCACTGCCATTAGACTGCATAACTTACATGTTTAAGAACTTTCTCCCTCGTGCATAGTCATGGGCTGACTCTGGTTGTGTGTGATTGGTGTCCATCAAATGTTTGTCTGTGTCTTTTTTGTCTAATTGTTTATTTGTTTTGTGTACACTATGCTGCTGTAATGCCTCAATTTCCCCTCGGGGATTAATAAAGTATATCTCATCTCATCTCATCTCATTCAGCTCTTTGACGTTGGAAGTGTTAAGTTTCGTAAAAACTGGTCTTCAACCAGGAAGAGTGTCTCCGTCAGGTGGATTCTTTTTTTTGCCCTAGAAATGTATTTTAACCGTGAGGTGGGGGCCCCTGACTGCGTACACTAAAGCCCCTATCATAGTAGGCACCGCGGTGATAAGCTATCAACCGCGGTGTAGTCTTTTTAAAGTGATCCCTGACTAATAGGACAAATATGTCTTAATACATTATAATGTTCCTCTATAACTACAATGTAAAATTAAAAACACCTTAAATATTTTATTTCTTCTAGAAATAGCTAATCTTTCACTCAGTCGGGGAAATGCCTGTCGCAAGTTGATGATGTCATAAATGTCCTGTGTAATTTTTATGTCATGCATGTGCAAAAAAACAAAACACAAACACATTTGAAATATTGATTTGATACTCATATTAACCATAGGAAGTATTAAGTTTGTTTTTATTTTCACATGCATGCCATAAATTCCATAGGGATAGATCACACTTGACATTTATGACATCATCAACTTGTGACGGGCATTTCCCCTATTGAGTGAAAGATTAGCTATTTCTAGAAGAAATAAAATAATTGAGGTGTTTTTAATTTTACATTGTAGTTATAGAGGACAATTATAATGTTTTAAGGCATATTTGTCGTATTAGTCAGGGATCACTTTAAGTCATAAAACTACAACATTACGTAATTACTCGCGGTGAAGAGCTATCCACCGCGAACCCCAACACGTCTCTCTGTTTTTGGAGCTGTGTGCAGCTCCCTATACGTGGCTGTGTGGGTCTGTCTGTGTGTCTGTCTGTCTGTGTGTCTGTGTGTCTGTGTGTGTGTATGTAGCCTGACTTCCTAAACTTCGGCACGCCACTAGTCCCACAGTTTTGCCACCAAACACTCGCGGCATATGTCAAATCGACCGGCTTACTCGGGAATCGTGGGCTATTACTTTTCTAAGAGAAAGGTTCTATAGTTTAATTGATATTAATTTATTAGTGAATTAATTTTCCCCATTGACTTAGAATGGGAATCGCAAAAACTCACATTCAATTATTTGTCTCTCGCAAACCACAGGGGCTACAGTTTCAAGACTTGGAGAGGAGGTTCATAATGATTTCAAGGATTAAATAAAAAATAATTGTGTCATTTGGCCTCATGGTGGCGCTATAACACCCCACTTTACGTTTTGGCCTGTAACTCTTGAACCGTAGGTCGGAAAATTAAAAATATTTTTTCCCTGGATTCCTTGGGTCATGACGCATCTCCCCATATAGGCCACGCCCATTTGCGCCATGATAGATTTTCCGCCATCTTGAATTTTCTCCAAAACACACTTTTTGCTCCTTTTCCTACATATTTTCTTCAAATGTCACAAAAATCGGTACACATGATCCACACACACACACACACACACACACACACACACACACACACACACACACACACACACACACACACACACACACACAGCTCCACTTCACACGGGTGTGATTTTTACTATCAGACAGATCGGCCCATCACTCCGTTCACTGATTGGTCGATCTAGACCAGTCAGTCACAGTGATAGTACTTCACCGTGACTGACTATGATGGCCTCCACTTATAGCTTTACACCTAAAATTAGCGGTGAATAGTTCTTCACCCTGGACTCTGATAGAGGCTTAAGTAAAGTAAGCTTTCAACTGTCCACTGATACCTTTGGTTTGGTGAGGGGCGAAACTGTTTTTGTTATTTTAGTTTTTGTTATCTATTTATTGTTTTCCGGTTTGGCCAAGGAGATACGGAGGTAGAGGAACATAGCGTTAGGGAGAACTCCACTAACGCTATGGACCAGAGCTGATGGAAGGTGTGTCTGTTTGAAGGTAGTCAACATTTTAAGTCGTGGTGAAATAGCTTTTTCTGTCATTTTATTTTGAAACAGAGTTCTAGAGGCGTTGCAACCAATCAGAAGGTCCCATCCCCCTTCAGTCTATATGGAATGCTGGAATCTCAGTCAACCAATCAGAAGGTCCCATCCCCCTTCAGTCTATATGGAATGCTGGAATCTCAGTCACTGCAGCTGAATGTAAAGTTCTCAAATTCCGCCCGAACCCGACCATACCCGAACCCGACCGACATTTAGGGTAGGGTAGGGCCTAAAATGTATGCTAATTAGTAGGGCCGGGTAGGGCCTCGGGCTCAATGAAAAAAGAAGCCCGAACCCGACCATACCCGAACCCGACCAACGTTTTCGGGCCGGGTAGGGCCTAAAATGTATGCTAACTAGTAGGGCCGGGTAGGGCCCAGTTAGGGCCGGGCCTTAATTTTCAGGCCCGTTGAGAACTCTAGCCAGTATTCACTTTGAGTGGCAGTGTGCTTTCCACACTTCCGCCTTCCCAGCGATACAGGTCACTCCAATGAACTGCAGTGGCGAATGAGGTATCTACGTTTTGTATGGCTATAGTGTTTGTTTACCCTGCCGCTCATGCTGCCCAAGGGAGAGAGAAATGTCCAGTGGGAAGCATGTTTTTTACTACATTGCTCATTTGGAATGTTTTCAGATAGTTTTAATGTGCTGATTACTTTTAAAATAAGTAATACACCGTCTGGACGACATAGTGAATGAGATTCAAAATGGAATAGCTTGAAATCAGTTGTGTTTGGAGGAATGTGCAGCTATGGGAATCACACAGGTGAATGAAATCAAGATTAATATTATATTCTACGTATCTCATCACGTCGTACATTTTCGTTTGACAGGAAGTAATTAGGATTGGCTTTTTAGGGACTGGATTTCTTTACATCTATTGTTAGGTATGTCCATATTAAAAGTGTGAAAAACATAATAATTTCTTCACCATGCCTTAAAAAAAATCATAACTTACTTTCATCCACTGTCTACAGTCATGAAAACGCTTATGTTTTCGCCTTCCCACATCAGACCACTGACACGGTCGTCAGATGGGGGGGGGGTCTTCTCTGTAAACGGTGTGGTTTGGGCCATTCATCAAGTAAACATGTTTACATTATTAAACTATGAAGCACATTTCCCACGTACAGTGCGCAAGTCAGTGTGACACTGACTGATCTAGTCAGGGAACGAGCTGCGTGTGTTTCAGTTCAGTGAGTGATGATGCAACGCAGGCGGAAATCCAGGCAAGCAATGAACGAACTGGTGAACGAATAATTTGAATGAAAACAACATTTGGTGAACTGAACACTGAATGATTTAGTACTTTGGAAAGAACATACATACAATTACAGATTAATATGGTATTAATATAGAGCGAGTGTGTAACGGCACTCTAAGGGTCGCTTGGTATTTCAGAGCGAGTCTTATGACTGACGGCCCAGGTCTTCTTATGCGTTGGACTAACCAGATTTCTATCTAGTTTCTGCTGACGCCCTTGAGTCTCTTACGAATCTCTGAATCTCTTACGAGTTCAAGATCTCTGAGATAGGCCTGTTGGAAGCCTTATCTATACTTCTATACGCTTGAGCTTGTGGATAACTACAAATTCCTCGGAGTACACCTGAATAGTTCACTGGACTGGTCGGACAACGCGCAGGCGATTCACAGCAAGGGGAAAAGCAGGCTGTTCCTCCTGAGAAGACTGAGATCGTTTGGTGTGTGCAACAGGATGTTACAGATGTTCTAACAGTCTGCGCTTGGCAAGTGTCCTCTTTTTTGGTATAACATGCTGGGGTGGCAACAACAGAGCAGGTGACACGTTTAACCTAAACAGACTGGTGAGGAAAGCAGGCTCTGTCGTTGGGTCCTCTCTGCAGGGGGTGGAGGAAGTCACCAAGGTGCGAACAGCGAGGAAGCTGGATTCCATCTTGGAGAACTCCTCCCACCCCTCCATCTTGAGATCCCCATCTACTGGAGTAAGAGAGGAAACGACCGCTTTGCCTACCCAGGACGGAGATGCGAGAGATTAGGAAAATCTTTTGTACCGGCTGCCCAAGCTGTACAACGAGACACATAACGGACGACTGAAAAGGACTTCCTTCCTAACTTAGACTGACGGAACTATTGCTGTATTGACTTCTAAGGACCTTCCAGGGAGAGTGCTCATGTGCGTCTTGCGGTGACATGCTTCCTAGTTTCTTCTTGTCTGAGCTGTTTTTTGTTTTGTTTTTTCGCACTGTTTTTTTGACTTTGCACTATTAGGTTGGAACTATTGCTGTACTGACTTTGACCTCTAAGGATCTTCCAGGGAGAGTGGTCATGTGCGTCTTGCGGTGACACGCTGCCTAGTTTCTTCTGCTCTGAGCTGTTTCTGTTGTTTTTTTTCGCACTGTTTTTCGACATTGCACTATTAGGTTGTGTTGGTAGTTTCTGAGTATTTGTCTTGTTTAACAATGACAGTGAGATACGTGTTGCACTAACTAGCATTGACTGCTTTGGTCTCTTTTTTTGTAAGACACTTTATGTATATATACTTATATTTAATTCGCCCCCTCTATTGATGCACCTTTTCTTTATTGGTACTGTACTGCTCTTGTTTTTTACTCTTATCTATCTTTTCCTACTTCTCTGTAACTTTGTAAATAACTGTATACTGCTGTGCTACAACGGGACAACTGATTTTCCCCCTTGGGATAATAAAGGTATCTATCTATCTATCTATCTATCTATCTATCTATCTATCGATCACAATCTTACTAAAAGCTTGCGTCGATGCTCACTGAGTAGATTTACTTAAAATCTATAATCTCAATGATGGGGCACGCTGGAGTAAACTTTACAAAAGCTTACGTCTCAGGGCAATTCACTGAGCGATTATATCACACCAGTGGGTAGACGTATAGTGATGGGATATAGAATAGCTGTTGATTACTAAAATCTCACTTTCTTTCTTCTCAAACACTTACCTATCAGAACGAATCAGACTTATAGGAAGTCCTATTTATATGTGCTGATTATGACGCCACACAATTCATGGTGACGCGTTGATCATTGTCATGAAGCCGTGACCAAATACGGTTTCTTTTCTACACTTCCGCCGTGAAACGACTAGTTTCACAATCATTCGGAAATGAGGCCGGTTTGGTCTACTTCTTGCGTGTTTTCTTGATTTGCAGAGGGATTAGCTCTCTAATCTTAGCTGTTTCTTCTGGCAATTTTGGGAGCTTTATGAGGCGAGTTATGGGTCTGGTGTATTGATGTTCCTCTACTTGGACTACTGCCGATCTTACACGGTCGTCTCTTCCGACTGTGACACTTATGACCTTCTCTACGGGCCAATAGGCCCTGGGGGATTGCGGGTCTATCACTAAGACGAGAGTACCGATGGCGAGGTTTTCTTTCTCAGTCACCCACTTCTGACGTGGCTGTAGACTTGGCAGGTAGTTCTTTATGAAGCGTTTCCAAAACTCGTCAGCTAGGATTGTGAGTACTCCCATCTCCTGCGGCCAGGCTTCTCAGTTCGTGGGTAGAGGACCTGAGGGAGTGAGGGGTCTGAGCGCCCGATCAGTAGGTCATTGGGCGTTATGGGGTCTGGATCTGCGACATTAGCCAATACGTAGCCAAGAGGGCGGGAATTTAATATACCCTCAATCTCCGCCATAGTTGTGGCTAGAACCTCTTCAGTTACCACTTGGGTTCCCAGGATTACTCGCAGGATTGTCTTGATAGATCTTACTTCCCTTTCCCATGATCCTCCAAAGTGAGGGGCAGCTGGGGGATTGAATATGAAGTCGATTTGCTTGGGAGCCAGCTGCTTTTGAAGTTCTGGCTTCATACGTTTAAAGGCTTCACGTAATTCCCTGTTGGCTCCAACAAAGTTGGTACCTCGATCGCATAGCAGCTCATAAGGTTTCCCTCTACGTGCTATGAATCTTCGAAGGGACATCAAGAAAGAATCTGTGTCCATGCTCGCGAGGAGTTCTATATGGATGGCACGGGTCGTCAAGCATTTGTAGATCGCGCCGTAACGCTTTTCGACTCTTCTTCCGATTTTAATGTTCATAGGTCCAAAGCAGTCGACCCCGGTACTCATAGGCGTAGGGTTAGGTTCCCAGGTGGGGGGGTCCTATTTGGACCGGCCCAGCCCACAACAGCCTAGTACAGTATGATTCGGCGCCAGCCGAAAAAACGCGGTTCGGGTCGGCCGAAAATTCGGTTTCGTTTGGGTTTCTGTGTGCATTTCCAGGTCGGTTCTGGTGTGTAACAATGAGTTATACCACACAGCGCAGCATGTACTTACGTGCACACTACACACATGCACTACACTAGTGATGCGCGTGTAGGGTTTTTATGGACACATTTTAATTTTCTGGCCCAGCTCAAACTGTCCCAACACAGCATCAATTTTCACAGCCCAGCCCAGCCATTAAATACATGTCAAATACGTCTTTGAATGTGGATTTTTAAGCCAATTTCAACTGTGCAAAAACAGAATGGAGGAGAAACTTCAGCACTGATTTAGAGCACATAGCCTAACAGTGCAGTGCAACAGATCCATACAAAATATCATTAGAACATTTAAAAGCAATGAACCATTAATTACATGACGGCATGACGAGTGACGACATGCATGCTTGTTTTAATTGATAACACTCCTGTATATGATTGTACACACGGAGCACAACTACTACTGTATCACAGAGAGATGAGACAAAATAAACAACTATAAAGAGAAAGAGACGGTCGAAACACCAAAGCAACAGCTCTATGCCTCTCAACATATTTTCTACAATCTATGCTCTTATCAGTTATCACCTAGGCACAACAAGAACAGCCAACCAGCAGAAGGTAATTAACCAGCTCCTTACCTAATCTGCTGCGGATGTGCAAAGTTTAACAAACTTTCAAAGGGTGTACGTTGTTTAAGTCAAAGGAGCATTGTTTTCATATCATAATATGAACTTTAGTTTAGTCAAAAGCTTGTACAATCCACATTGGTCCACACGTGAGTTCTTCTGTTTACATTGGGCTGCAGAAAGGCTGCGCCAAGTAGCCAATAACTAACAAGCAGAAGCACTTCACTTCCTCTCAAAATGGTAGATTTCAAAATAAGAGGCTACTCCCGTAGGGAACTGGTTTTATTTTTAAGTCTACTTACAGGAAGTAATGGACCTAATTAGAATTACATGACACGACCAGTTTCGAGCATAGGGAAGCCTACGGGCTGACCGCAGCCTCTTCTAGCGTCCGCGTGGTCCTAGTGCCGGCCCCATTTGAGGCTTTTTTCCTCTCCTTTTTGGAATTCAGCTTCGCGGCAGCCCAACTGGTGGTCCGCGGCCCACGGGGGACAAAACGTACGCGACCCCCCCGTCTCCTACGTCGCTGCCGGTACTGAAAAACGAGGGGTCCATTACTCTTAGACCGGCAGATCTGACATCTTTGGGATTTCAGGTTGAGCTCTCCAACGTCTACATTCGAAGCAAGTCATTTGGTGTTTTCTCACGGCTTGCCTACCCCTCAGAATCCAATACTTCCGTCGCAACTCCGCGAATACTCGCTCGGTACCCGGGTGTTTCAGCATTTGATCGTAATATTGGATGATGAGTTTAGTGTAGGGGTGCTCAGGTGGCAGTACTACTGGATGGATAGCACCGTAGTCTAAATCTTGGCAACGACGGAGTCTGCCTCCTACTCTCAGCAGACCTTCGTGGTACTCTGGTGCCAAGCCGCGTATTCTGCTGGTCATGGGCAACTTGGTACCTGCTTTGGTATGCTTTATTTCTTCTGAGAAATAATCCTCCTGAATGCCTTGTAGGATGGCTAATTCTGCATTCCGGTAGTCTTCGGAACGTAATGAAGGGGAGTCTCCCCTCCCGCCCTGCATCTCTACTATCGAGGATGCAGTACTTGTGAGCAGCTCTTCATAAGTTCCGAACTGGCATGCCGGAGTTTGAACTAGAACAGAGCCACAGAAGATTGGCTTCTTTATCTCCTGTGGTTCTGCATCGTCCGCTATGCCTATTTGTGGTTGATCAGGCCAAGAACTTTCTGATTCGTTAAGGAAGGGTGGTCCTCCCAGCCATCTACCTTGGCTTGCAATTTCTTTCAAAGTCTTACCTCTTGTAATGTCATCAGCAGGGTTATCGGTTGTATTGATGTATCGCCACTCACCGAATTCGGTAAGGGATTGTATTTCCGTGACCCGTGTGCCGACGAAGATTTTGTACTTGCACGACTGTGACTTCAGCCAGTGTAGTACTGTGGTGGAGTCGGTCCAGAGAACTAGCTGTTTGATAGGGATCGTGAGTTCTCTCATGAGTGTCGCTGCTAGTTGAGCTGTGGTCAGAGCTCCATTGAGTTCTAATCTTGGTATAGAGAGCTGCTTCTTAGGCGCAATCCTGGATCTTGCAGCTAGGAAAGACACATGGTAAATTCCATTTTGGTCCTCAGCACGCAAATAAGAGACCGCTCCATAACTCGTTTCCGACGCGTCTGAAAAGATGTGGATGCTGTTAGCTCTTGGGTGCTCCTTGGTTTGTATATCCTGTGTAGCACCGCGGTAGGGTCAGTTGCGAGAGGTCTGGGAGCTCCTTGCACCAATCCAGCCAGGCTTGAATTATCTTGGCGGATAGGCAAGTGTCCCAGCCGACGAATTGGTTCCATAATTCTCTTATAATTACCTTTCCTCTGGTGACATAGGGAATAATAGCTCCCAATGGGTCATATTGGCGCGCCAATGTTTTATAGACTTGTCGCATCGTGAGCTTCAAGTCTGCTTCCGTGATTTCTCCTTGCCTCTGCTTGTATTTCAATACATCCGAACAGCAACTCCAGATCAATCCTAGAGTCCTCTCCTCCGGGTTAGCTCCTTCCTCAGAGAACCAAAGTTCAGCATTCTCGGGCAAAGATCCGTCTGGGAGGTGCTCGATAATATCACTGCTGTTAGAAGAGAATTCTCTCAGTCTGAATCCTCCTTCGAGGAGAAGCTGGTATAGAGTATCTATTGACTCTTTTGCTTCTGCTTTGGTGGGGAACGATTGCAAAAGATTGTCTACATGGAAATGATCCAAGATAGACACACGAGCTGGATCTTCTGGTTGGGTGTTATTCATTACATGAGTCTGTAGAGCAAAGGTCGTACATGTGGGGGAGCAACTAGCACCAAATGGTAGCACTGTCCATTCAAAGGTCTGGACTGTGTCTGTCAAACAATATACGATTCTTCCCATTGTGTTCTTTAAGGTAATGAGGGATAAACCACGAATCTACGGTGTTATCTACTTCGGGAGGGACAGGGACTATGTAACCTGCGTCTTGTAACCTCCTCATCTCCTTGGAATAATCTGCAGCGCCTTTAGGATTCTTCTCCATGCGTTTTTCCATGGCGTAGAATAGTCCCAGTACTGCTTCTTTGCCAGATTTGGGCTTCGATTGGTCGTTTCTCCATAATAGAGGAGTGGCGTATCTGAGTACTCCATTGACTCTTTCACGTATAGTTCTCTCTTGGAGAATCTTGATGGCTTTCACATCTTCCTTGGATCTAGTTACCAGCTTTGGATTTTGGTAGGGCAGAATGTCAGCCTGCCATAACCTTTCGACATGACTAAGAAGTTCAGTATTATCCTGGGTCATAACAGTCATACATTGTGTGGTCTGGTCAGTTTCATCTTCGGGTAAGATCTCTGAAAGGTCATCTTCAAGTAAGGTCTCTGAAGGGCCATGCAGGGTCCATCCCAATGGGGTGTCTATGGCCCAAGGTGTGTCTGGTGGTCCTTTGATGGTCCCTCCATCTACTGGGGAGATTAAACTCAGGTAGTCGGCTCCTATTAATAGTTGATGAATGCGGACTCCTTTAATTTCATCGAGGGGAAGACCTTCCAAGTGAGGATTCTGCTCTTGGATCTTCTTGACTTCATATGTGATAGGATAAAAATTCAAATACATTATCATCACTAGTGAACGCCATCTTGATCTCATGTTCCACATCTGGGGTGGAGGCGGAGGCTAAGGAGAAAGATATCCTTTTGCCGGACACTCTGCGCTTCCCACGTTCGATGGTGCGGAAGACTAGGCACTCGTCTCTTCCGTTAAGCTGTAGGTATTCTGCGGCTTCCGGTAGGAGGATGGTACGTTGTGCGCCGTTGTCTAGAAGGGCGTAAACTTCTAGTTGTATCAGGCCGTTTCTTAGGATCACTCGTACTACTTTAAGTATCACTTGGCCATCTGTCAATCGAGTGAGGCATATCATCGAAAGTTCGAAGGCTGTTCTAATCTCGTCTTCCTCTGTTATGCATGCGTCGCGGTTTATGTCGTGTAGAATGGACATATGTTCACCTCTGCATAAGATGCAACAATTTCTGATATTGCATTCGCTAATTGCATGCGTACGGGTGCATTGTTTGCATCGTTTTGTAGTCTTTATCCATTGCTCCTTTGCCTGTGGCTTCATCTTTGAGAGTTCGGGACATTGACTCGTCTGGTGTGCATCTGTACTGCAGTATGCACAGCGTTTGAGGGTTTGCTGTAGGGCCTTGACTGAGTTGTCTGATTGGTGGAGGAAGATGGCTGTTGCGTCTGTCCCTCGAGATGAAAGGTTGCTATCTCTGTTGACCCCCCCCCCCTATCTCGAGGGACGAAGTCGGCTCTGCGATCGGGCCGCCGCCCTTGTTGATCCTGGTACTGCTGAGAAGGTCTATTATCGCGAGGGATGTTGTCCCTGCGAACGGCCAGTTGTAGTTGAGAAGACTTCGTCCACTGTTTTAAGCTATTGAACTGGTGTTGCGTGTTGTGTTCACATTCACTGCCTGGAGCTCTGTCAGATTACGGCTGCCTCCATCCACTCACCATCGGATCTTCCTGCATCACTGGGACAGAGTTCTGAACTGAGCCTGGTGGAGGAACATTGTAGTACCCTTGATAAACTGCAGATGTGTCCTGAGCCTGTGGGTGAGTCAGCTGCAGCTGAGAGGGCCCCTGGGAATAGGTAAACCCCTTATCAGGTCTGTACTGCTGGAACCATTGTTCATGCACAATAGCTGGGTAGGGTAGGGAATAGTTGCTGCCTGCTGTCACAGGCAGGTAGTACGGTTGTTGCACGCTGCTCCCCTGTAGGGTGGAGGGGGTTGCGGGTGCCATGGACTGGACATTGCTGGTGCCGGCAGACTGCCCTCGTTGAAAGTCAGCTGGAAGTCGACATCCTTGGCGTGCCCCTGGCTCTCCGTCTCAGACGCGGCTGGCTGCTGGCTGCTGGTTAGGGGCGGCTCCTCGAAACCGCCGATACTCATGCGCGGGTCCGTGGACGCATCATAGTGTAGCGGTGATGGGTCCTCGGAGCGGAGGCACGTTTCGATCAGGGCTTTGCCTTTCGCGCTAGTGATCATAGGCCGGAGCTTGTTGGTGACATTGGTATAGAGATGTCCCGTCTCACTAGTCACCAGCAGGAGCACCTGGGTTCCTGTCAGCGTGGCGAGCTCATTGGCCTTCTTCATTATGCCAGCTTTCCTCTTGCTAAAGGTTGTGCATCGCCCCAACTTGTTCGTAATGAATGTCATTGGGATCTTTACGCGCCCACGCGTCTTCTTGCCTTTTAGCCGTGGGGCCACTGCCTTCTTCTCCCCCCTGTCACGATTAAGTGAGGAGTTGAGCGTGGAGTCGCGCACGGCTACAGGTGGCCCGGCGCGGATAGTGGAGCCGCGCCGAGGGGGGCAGTTGTGGTAGCGTACGGTGGCCTCTGCCTCAGTCCTGAGGCTCCTGTCCACGGTGGCATCAGCATGATGCACAGGGTCGGCCGACCTCGCAGGCAGAGGTTGTTGCTGACGGCGAAGAGGGGTTCTGTGCGATTGTGGGTTGAAGGATTCATCCAAGGGTTCGTCTGGGGCGGCACAGTCCGGGGCTGGTAGGGGACCGAGGGTGGGATCAACGCCGGAGGAGGTAGCCGTAAGCTGTTGGTCATTGCGCGGTTGTGCGGTCGCACGGAGGAGCGGGGGCAATGCCTCCGTGAGGGTGGAGACGATAGTCTTGACAGAAGCGGCAACAGAGGTGGCCACGGTCTGCCGCACCTCATCGAGAATGTCCTGTCTAAGACTGTCGAGGGCAGGAAGCGTGACCATGGCGTTCCTGATCTCCGTGATCGCCGTACGCTGGTCGCCAATGGCGGACCTAATACCGAGTGTGGCATTCCTCTCAGATTCTTTATAGCGGCGGTGGATCACTTGGATTTGTTCAGCCACCACGCGTTGAACGGTCTCCTGAACAAACCTACACAGGTCTTCCTGACCTTGGTCATCCGGGTGGGCGGTAGGCATGACTAGCTCGGTCTCAGGGCAATTCACTGAGCGATTATATCACACCAGTGGGTAGACGTATAGTGATAGGATATAGAATAGCTGTTAATTACTAAAAATCTCACTTACCTATCAGAACGAATCAGACTTATAGGAAGTCCTGTTTATAAGTGCTGATTATGACGCCACACAATTCATGGTGACGCGTTGATCATTGTCATGAAGCCGCGATCAAATACGGTTTCTTTTCTACACCTTTTATGCCCATATATGGAGATCCCTGCTCTGAGTATCTGACATCACTGTCACTGTGATGTCACCTGTGATATCACACTGATGTGTCAGCTTTTTATGCCTATATATGGAGATCCCTCCCTGCTCTGAGGATCTGACATCACAGTGATGTCACCTGTGATATCACCAATATCACAGTGATGTGTCAGTGTCAGGCGTTACAGACAGACAGACAGACAGACAGACAGACAGACAGACAGACAGACAGACAGACAGACAGACAGACAGAGATACGTTCAAGCTGTGACCGTTCACATACTAAACTGGTAAAAGGTCAATATGCAGGAGTAGATTACAATCAAAGTTGATGGGGACTCCAGGAAGTGTCCCAGTTGGGATTGTTGAAACACTTCACTCCAACACTAACAAATGTCTCTCCTTTGGGGTGCTTCTGCAAATACACCGGTAACTACCAGATCTAATCAATGCTACCTATATGTATGCGGAAGTGTCTGCCATGTCAGTCCAATCACTCCAGTGACATTTTCAGAGGAATCTTCGTATTGAGTGGAACCACTCCAGCCCTTACTGTATATGCTGAAATGATTGATACAGAGATATCTTCAGACATCCTTGTGGCAGCTAGACTAAAGCTCCTTGTAATCAAGCTCTGGTGCCTGGGGCGGAAGCGAGGCGAGTCGAATCAAAACAAGCCCATTTCCCAATCATTTCAGCCATCACCGACAGCAGATATTGATAGGTAATGATGTGTATGTCAATTCCACCAGAAGAGTGCATTCTCATCTGCCATAGCCAGACAGTGACACGCGCAGCAATGGAACACGGAAAGGAAGAGGATGCTAGAATGGGGGGGGGGGGGGGGGGGGGGGGGGTTTAGAGGGATGGAGTGAGATCGGGATATAGAGAGATATGGACCTGCAGGGAGACAGATAAGCAGATAGGTTTAGAGAAAATGAAATTGTGCAAAATATCATGGGAGAGAGTGAGCCTGTGTGAAAAAGGATGGAGAAAGGTGTCTGGGTGAGAGAACAAGCGAGAGAGAGAGAGAGAGAGAGAGAGAGAGAGAGAGAGAGAGAGAGAGAGAGAGAGAGAGAGAGAGAGAGAGAGAGAAAACGATGAGGTGAGATGAGATGAGATGTCTGTGCTAGGGGAGATGGATTAGTGTGTCTGCAGCTACCTGTGTGGGGGTCAGTGTTAAACTGCTGGGCCAGATAAGGCTATGGCAATAGCTTGAGTGTGGGCAGGCATTGACTGCTTACCCCATTGATTTAGCTGGGAGTGCGCAGAGCGATGAGCAGAGTTCAGGCCTGTACAGCTGTTCATCAATGTGTCAGGCTCACAGAGCCCATCTCTGTGGCTTTAACTCGCCAGAGCCAGGGGAAGACTGCTCACTTCCTTGGACGTCCGAGATACGCCACAGCATGAGTATATCGTACTGTATATACAGTATAGCGTATGGTAAATTGGAGCGACAGTCTGTTCCCACAGAAATAGGGGTCACCAGAAAAGTTGACCCTGGTTGCTGTTGGCCCTGGGCTGCCCTGAAATGCAGACAGTTATGCCACAACAACACAGGCAATACCAATCTAGGAAAAGATTAGATACAGTCTGTGTGTTTCACGGGGAGAAATGATAATACATGGTCTGTGTTTATCTCGTACGTCAGAGGCTTTTCATTCCCCTAGTAGCCTGTACTTGACGTGGGATGGGGTCTCCGGCGGGTCAGGAGTGTGCTTGTAGATTGGCTGTTTTCACTAGTTTAGTTCATTTTTTAAACGATAAATACAAAATGAACGCTTTTGGACATACAAGGTTTCTACCCGAAAACGACGATATTGTTGTTGTTGTTATTGTTTTATTTTAGATAAATCTTACATTCTATAGGAGGACACCTGGAAATCTGACATTTAACACTTTCCATTGCTGTGGGCTGGTCCTTCGTCCTTTGTCCTAGAACCTATTAATTACCATTAATTACCATGCAGAGACCCACCAGCGGTCAGCTTGCAACCAGCTATAGGGCTGTTAACCACGTGAACTGTATGAACTGAAGTGACATGCCCTATTCTGGACATGTCACAATAGGGGAACATTATGTGAAAATAATTAGTCGACAAGCTCACAACAACTATCATCGCTCACTCACATACATTCACGGTGAAGAGATTTACTGTAGTGTAGAGCAGGGGTTTTCAAAGTGGGTGACGGGGCACCCTGGAAAAAAAGCAGTAAAAAAATATTGAGTATCATTGATTCATTTTAAATATGTACAAAGTTATTTTCAGTCTGTTCTAACCAAAATGGATATTATCTCAACGTTTTCCTCGCAACGTAATCACTAAAATATCGTCACTGTCGGGCAGAAACCTCGTATCTCCAAGTTTCAAATGTGTACGTCTTTTGGTAGAGCAAAGCCCTGCTTTATCATACAAGACTGTCTCACAAAACTAGTGAAAACAGCCGAGTTCTTGTAGATCTGCTGTTTTCACTAGTTTAGTAAATTTTATAGATGATAAATACAAAACGAACAGTTTTGGACATACAGGGTTTCCACCTGACAACGACGATATGCTATAAATATAAGGTGGTGGGAGTGAAAATTATAATGTAGGGGTGCCTCGGATTTAAAAAAAATGTATGGAGTGCCCTGAGACAAAAAAGTTTGGGAACCCCTGGTGTAGAGGGAAAAAGGAGAAGGCCAAGACCGTGTGTGTGCATGCGTTCGTGCGTGCGTGTGTTTGTGTAAATACTACGCATACAAATTGTCTCCAAGGACTACTACTGCTTTACTACCTCCGGTTCTGCATGGGCCTGTTGGCATTGTGACTGACATTTGTTTTGAGGGTGGTGTGGATGCAGGGTGGAGGTGCTGCTGCTAGGGGGGTTATGGGTAAGGTGGTGGGGGTTTGGGGGTGGTAATGCTGGGAGAGGAACGGCCCAGGGTAGGATGTCTATAATTACATATTGATTTCTGGGGGGGCTGCTGTTGAGCCAGCGCAGTGAAAGTGTAGAATAAATCACTGGGCCTCTATGATAGCCAAGTATTTGTTCTTTTTAATTCCGTTTATGGTGATCCTGATTCACGCCCTCCAACCCCGGTCTTGCATCACCGCCGCTGCCCTCGACATGTCAGAGACACCCTGCCTGTGAGTATTGTGTGCATGTGTTTGTATTTATGTTTGTGCACCATATGTGTGTGTGTGTGTGTGTGTGTGTGTGTGTGTGTGTGTGTGTGTGTGTGTGTGTGTGTGTGTGTGTGTGTGTGTGTACGTGTGTGTGTGTGTGTGTGTGTGTGTGTGTGTGTGTGTGTGTGTGTGTGTGTGTGTGTGTGTGTGTGTGTGTGTGTAGGTGTGTGTGTGTGTGTGTGTGTGTGCATGTGTGCACCTGCATAAGAACTGAAGGCCCTTAACATCTAAGACTTTCTATGAACACTGATCCCTATCCTATTCAGGGAGCTTATTTGTAGAAAGTTTCCTCCGTAGAAAACTGTGCGCAGTCAAACAGAGAGTGACCTGCAAATTACTAGACTGGCAGAATTTTACAAGTGCAAAAATAATGGCACGTTTGACAGAGAAATGAGGCTGGAGGCAACCGCATAGGGTTCCTGTGGATAATGAATGGCACGAAAACAAAGGCGCACCCACAAATAATTTGGCTGAGTCGTCCCATAGAGATACCAGCATTGAAAAATATGAGGCATGTAGTGTTTTTATTAAAGGATGAATTGGTGCCCGGAAAAGACAGATGAAGAAAGCTATGAAGAATGGGGCGACTCCTTGTACCAAAGATTCCTTCAGGCTTTTCTCTTTGACTTCAAATAGACAATTCCATTTTACCAACACCAGGGGCAGATTTAGGGATTTTTAGACCTGTTCCCTCACTCCACAATGATTTTAAAAAGACTTATTTTAATTGTCTTGTCCATCTCTCATACAATTCCCCTATGAGCTTGTGTGTTGTTTTTCACCAAAATGGCTGAATTCTCTATTCACTTTCGCCTGCTGGAAGCAATCCTTTAAGACACATTCAAAGCCACAATTCATACGTTTGCATTGTCAACCTCTCCAGGTAGAGACAGGAAACGGCAATGATGTCTGAACTACAATAAAGGTGTTGAATTTGTTGTATCAGTTTCAGTGAGTCATACACCACCTGAAATGGAGCTGTCCTATTATAAAGGTGCTGAAATACTGCATTATGATTTAAATGTCAGCCACACAAGGCAACAATTGAATTAGCATTAAAATAAAATTAAGCTAACTTAATAAATGCCTTTATTGACAACAAGTATGGGACCCCTGCCACACCCACACACAGCAAGTCGTTCCTCCATGGTGAGTGTAACATTGTGGCTATGTTCAAGTAGGCTATGACAAATGTGCTTAGATTCTGATTTGATCAGCCAATCTTTACAACAGAATCTGACAAGGCTTGTAATAGGATATAAGGACATCATTACATAAAAGTACAGAATATTCTTTACTTGAACAGACCACTGTTTGGGTGGTGGGCCTGCCTGTGGTAAGGTGTAGTGTTTAAAGTCAGAAAAGCGACCTCGTCCTAAAGGACGATGTTGCGCAGGACGGAATTCGCACAGGACGGAATTCATTATTTTGCAAGTGTGATTCAAGTTGCGGTTGTTGCGGTTGTTTAAGTTGGACAAAATGTGGACAAAATATTTTCCCAAATATGGATATCATATGACTGACGTCTGCCATCACAGATGTCTTGTTATAGACCACATGAGACTCACACAATATGTCCATATATGGGCATTCAAAGCTATGGGCTTAATATTGATGACATCAGGGATCTCCATATTTGGGCATACAAGGGACAAGGACGGAATTAATTTGCAAGTGTGAATCGTGTGGCAGCAGCCACACTGATTAGACTGACACAATATACCGGTATGGGCATTCCTCAGATATGGGCTTAATATTGATGACACACACACACACACACACACACACACACACACACACACACACACACACACACACACACACACACACACACACACACACACACACACACACACACACATCATCATCATCATCATCTGGGAGTGTCCATATGGGTATTGCCAAATATGGGTCAACAATGTGATGTACCAACAATGTGATGTCACAACAGGTCAGCTATAGAGATTGAGGCGTTACCTACTCACTCACTGACTGACTGACTCACTGACTGACTGACTCACTGACTGACGAACAGGATCTGGCAGGTTTCACAGTAAACTGCGACCTATGGTCGCAATAATTTACTACCTCTTTTCCAGGCCATTTTAGCAGTTGTTTTGGTCTGATATCATTGTCCTGTGACAGCCTGTAGTTGTATAGCCTACTGTACATAAATATTGTGCATACTTACTGTCATACATAGACATAACATCGTCAAATCTGTATGCAACATTCACCCTTTCAGACTTCATGGTCTGCTGCCTGAAAGTGTCTGTGTCTCTGCCTATTATTTAAAACATGTCAGACTTGGTGTGTGGTGTGTGTGTGTGTGTGTGTGTGTGTGTGTGTGTGTGTGGGGGGGGGGGGGGTGTTGTCACTCAACACTGCCATGTCATGACAGGCGGAATGCATTGAAAAAGATATCATAATGACAGTAGAAGCTGGTGGACCAAGTTGTCACTCAAACTTAATGTTGCTATTTATTTCACAGACAATGTAGGCTACACTGGAAGTGCTGTGATCATTTAACGAGAGTGTAAAAATGTACTCATAGGATTTTGCAGTGCAGGTTGCACTCTGCAGATCCATCAAAAAAACAAAGCAAAAAAAAAAACAGCTCCTATATTTGATCAGGGTGGAGATATGATGGGAGACATCATTAACATGATTTATAGTTGCTATTACGGCTGCTATGGCAACCCAGTACTCAGTATCCACCTCAGTAAAAGGGGCTAAGATCACCGTGTACATGCACGCCCACGCTCTTTCTCTCTCTCTCTCACACACACACACACACACACACACACACACACACACACACACACACACGCACACACACACACACACACACACACACACACACACACACACACACACACACACACACACACACACACACACACACACACACACACACACACACACACACACACACACACGGTGGTTGGGTACAAAGGACCTCAAAACAGCTATTGAGTGCGAGGGACGCGATGCTCTCAAAGCAAAGTAGCTTGTGTAACACACTTCATTTGACACATTCATGATGCAGTTTGAGCTAAAAGCTCTGCACTCAAATATGAACACAATCCACTTTCAGCACAAACAAGAGAAGCGAAAACAAATCAGCCACTGGCCAGAATGACATTGTTCTTTCTTCCCCATATACCGCGATGTCCCAGTGGGGTGCAGATAGAATCGGTTATGACTGGAGGAAAAAAACAAACAAATCCAATCCACCGTAGCTGTCACCGAGGCTGATGAATATATAGGCCAACTCAACACATCCCTCAAACTCTCACTTGCTATTTCTCCCCCGGAGCCGCAGGAATTCATCGCAGTTGTGCTTCTCTGCTGACCCATCAAAGTCAAGGTTTCCGTTCAGCCCCCTTAATGCTTTCTTCAAGGTGAGGTTTGAATATTAACTCAGTCCCCCCCACCACCATCCACAAGACAAACAAACATAAAGACAAATATCTTATGAAATATCTTATATACAGGGACATGCTGGGCCCCTGATTCAGCCTGGGAAAAAGAGTTGGAGAGGCCCTCTTTGCGCGCTATAGAGAGAGATCTCTCTCTATAGCGCTGCTGCTACTCAAAGATTTGCCATTTCAGATCATGACAAGTGACAAGCCAGTGGGCCAATTATTGTACATGAGTTATATTTCGTCGTAGACGGGTGGAAACCTTGTATGTCCAAAACCGTTTGTTTTGTATTTATCATTTTAAAAATGATTTAAACTAGTGAAAACAGCCGATCTACAAGCACACGTGTGCTTGTAGATCTGCTGTTTTCACTACTTTTGTGCAACGGCCTTGTGTGATGAAGCAGGGCTTTGCTTTGCGAAAAAATTTAAAAATTTGAAACTTGGAGATACGAGGTTTCTGTCCGACAGTGACGATTTACTTTGTTGGCCGCCCAGCCCCCAAAATGGAACGAAGGCCGACTTTTTATTTTTATTTTTTTCCTAATGGCCAGCCTGGACCGGCCGGGAATGAACCGGCCGTTCGGGAGTTGTCCCGCTTTTCCCAATGGCCAGCACGTCCCTGCTTATATAGGAATCAAAATGTGTAATCTGTGAGACGGCAGCTCTGATGTTGAACGTCTCAATGTGGAATGGCAGACGAACACGTTCTCTGATGGATCTCCTGTCAGAGAGAAGGCACAGTTGCGTACGGCTGAGGAGGGCCTCGTACGTCATGTCAACTGAGGACGGGTCAACTTCATGTTTCATCACAGTAATTTGACATAAAAATGAACTCTCCCACTTTTAAAGTTGCTCGCTTTGACTGTTTATATTCGTCACTGTCTAAAAACCTCCTAACTCCATTTTTTAGGTTTTAGGATTTTTGGCATAAATCAGGTCTATTGAACATCCTTTGCATCTGTGTGTTGGTTAAAATAATATTGAACCAATGAAAAGTAGTAAAAAAGCCCTTCGGTCAAAACTTTGAGCTCGATCATTTTCCCGAAAATGAACATTTTGGAGTGTAGAGATATAATACCTAACATAACCTTCAAAAAGCTGGTTTACCAAAAAAAAAAGATTTGGAGATGATTCTCTCTATTTAATTTAGATGATGCAGTATACAAAGTAATAATGATCATTACCTCAACATTATAGAAACAGAGCACTGTATCAACAAATAAATGCATTCCTTCATTAAATTCCTTTTTTTCCCCCTTTTCTAGACATTTTCCTATGTTTCTTATTCATTTGATGACATAGAGAGAGATGGTAGGAGTCAAAAGTCGCTTCTTTTCACCTGACGGGATAGTTTCACCGGTTGGACGTAGCGCATGGAAGGAACACGTTATTCCAACCAGTTCCTTTCCCCTCCATCAGGCGCCCGGCTGGCCAGGGGGAGGCAGTATAGAGACCAGGATTACTGTGTGTTTTTTGTTAGGGTACCTACCCTAGGAGACAGGGAGAACATGCAAACAGAATAAAGGCCCTTTAGCCAACCCCACCTAGGGTGTGGGCACTGATGATGCGGAGGAGAGAACACGCCCCCAGCGCCCACAGTGTCCCCAGCGGGAATCGAACCCAGGACCTTCTAGCTGTGAGGCGACACTGACAGCGCTATCGACTGCGCCACCGTGCCCTCAAAACACAGGTCTTTGATTCAGATAATAGATTGTAACATCAGCAATAAACACAGTCATGTTGGATGTTGCAACAAATGTGTGGGGTATACCATTAAAGGTTGTATGGTAATTAGATAACTACGCACAGTATAAATCAAATCAAATTGTTGTCTCATTTGCATACGTGATTGTGTTACAAGGTTCCTTGCTGGGTTGAGATGTGCATTCACGCTCCCTGGAGGATGAACCTTTCTGATTAGCTTCTGTCTTTAGCTTCTGAATTAAATACTACAGCATGTGCCTCGCATAAAAATACTACAGCATGTGCCTCGCATAAAACTACAGCATGTGCCTCGCATAAAAATGCTCACAACATTCACAGCTTTCATGGTGTAAAAAGGGCCCGAAGAACATCACACAATTACCCTCTATTATTTTCCAAATGTAAAAGGTGAATATAAACGAGAAGTGAACAGACAGACAGGGATGTGTTGGCCTATAGAGGCTGAGGGTTGTGAGTGTTGATTGGTCCCTGATCCTCTCAGGTTCTCATGCCTTCCTGTGGCTTTTCCTTATTGGTTGGGTTTTCCCCCCTTTTGTTTTTACTAGTAATATAATTCCATCCCAGCCCGCTAGTCTATTTACATCTCCCTGCCTGCACTCCTTCAGCCTCAATAGAGGCTCCGGCCCAAGGCAAACGCAAGGCTGCGTGCTTCGCTTGTATGCAGATGTGTGTGCGTACGTGTGTGTGTGTGTGTGTGTGTGTGTGTGTGTGTGTGTGTGTGTGTGTGTGTGTGTGCGCGCGTGCGTGCGTGCGTATAGCATATAAGCAATTCGCGGTATGCGTTGTGAATTCTAAAGTGTCTGTGTGTCAAAATGTTTAGAGTCTTTCAGTAAATCCGTTGCTGCTGATGGACGGCGTGGCATTGAACCCTCTCATCCTCAACAGTAAAAAAGTCATAGCCAGGCAAAACAAAGTCTTTGCAGCCTATAACCCTGTCATCATTCAATCTCTTGAGTCGTGTTCTTCCGCCTCGGCTCGAGGTCAACTTCTCCCCGAAGCCCAATCAGCCTTTACAACTAGTTGATTGAACCTAGCTGGCTCGCCACCGGCCCTCTGCCTGTGTGCACAGTGGGAATGATGTTCTCACCTGCCACAGGCAATTAAGTCTAAATACGACTCGCTCAGCACATGTGCCACAAGCTCCGCTCAAAGGTGGTTATTATAAAGGCTGAGAGAGGTTGAAGCTGCAGGTGAGGGAGCGCTCATAGACGGCCCCCAGAGGATGATGGGTAATTATTTCTGGCAGATTTATACTGGCGGTCGTGCGGAATGGCGGGCGACTGTCTCCCCAAACCCATGGGCAGGGGAGACGGTGGAGGATTTGGTCACCTAGCCCATCAAGGCCGGAACGCATTATTACTTTAAAGAGGCGGTGCCATAGTTTTGTTATTTTTCTGGTTTTCCTGTGTCTAGGAGGTTGACAGTACTTCATTAGACCCCCTGGTGTGGTTGTTATGAGTTAGGAATTATGTATTCCCCTTGTATTTGGGGTTTATTCCTGGAGGCTGACACCTTGTGGGTCAAAAGTCCCGGTCCAAAAACACAGATACAATTACGTCATAGAATCAACCCCTCCCCTAATCACCATTCACCCAACACTGTGCGTGTGGCTAACTTCAGCTGGGTCACCACCCACCATGACAACCAGGCATACTTAATGAACTGGTGGGTGTGGCCACATAAAACCTAACTTTAACTCTTTCTGTACACTTTTTTGGAAAAGAAATCTTCCTCCTAGTATCACTAGGAGGAAGCCACTATTTTATGCTTTAACTATATAGATGCCTGAAGAAGGTCTATGATGGAAAGGTTGCACTTTGTCTAAACTGAAAATAAATAACTTGATTTTGCACAGTTCTGACTTTTGAGTGTGCGGAGGCTCCCATTTTTCATCTTGCTCCATTTTTGGCTCCATCACCTCAGCTAAATCTACTGGCAGATGAGCTGTGTTTTTTTCACTATTGTATGATTTAACTATTGAGAAAATAGCAGATATACAAGCTCACAGCACGGCACAGAGTGCCGCGCTGCGAGCTTGTAGATCTGCTATTTTTTACAAATCGTGAACAGTCAAGGTTTTTGAAAAACGCATGTTTCTACGTCAATGGTGCTCAAACTTTTTCATGTCAAGTACCCCCAAAATGATATGTATTTGGCCACGGACCTCCATCTAAAAAATGTAGTTCCAGGGACCCCCAGAAGGCAGCACATGCACAAATGTCCACGACTTTTCAAAACTAGCAGATCTAGTAGATCTGCTATATTTTTCAATAGCTAAAGTCTAACATAATTCCAGGTCTTATTGGGCTAGGGTCAGAAGGGGGCGGGGTTGGACAGAAGAGCAGGATGGAATGATGGAATGGAAGGACGCTTGGCAGCGTGAAGGGAAGGTCAGGTGATTAAATGGAGGCACGACTCAGGGTCAATCTCCATTGCCGGGGTCAGGGGTCAAATGAGAGTGGCATTGAGTGCGTCACCTGATGCATGGCTCGAACCCTGTCCTGAGCTATGGACGCACGATGAAGCTGTAATTCAAGAGAGAAGAGGAGAGGAGAGGAGAGGAGAGGAGAGGAGAGGAGAGGAGAGGAGGCCCGTCTCTCGATTGACATTTCAATTAAATCTCTATCACATGTGCCTAGGGTATTGTTGACTTTTCTCATACACTGGGATTTGAATTACTTCAATGTTCACTCCTTCTGAGAATAAAAAATCACACCCGTGTGAACTGAGCGGTGGTTTACCCACCAAAAAAACTCGGGCGTGCTCAAACAACAGTAATAACTGCGTATTACCTTACTGTACTTTACTGTACTGATTACTGTACCTCACTGTACTGTATACTGTACTCTACTGTACCTAACTGTACTGTACTGTACATATTCTGTGTTCTATATCTATGAATTCTATGTGTTCTAGATCTATGAATTCTGTCTCGGGGTGGCTCTATAACCATAGACTTAAATCCAGTATATCATCATTCATTCTATAAAGATGTCTCCTTCCTCATTCTTGAAAGAACATTAAAAACATGATAATCCCCATGTGCCAAGCCAGGTCTAGAAAAGTATCCTTATTATTATTATACAAAAATAATTCATCTTGTCAAAATTCGTAGCATTTCTTGGGAATGCATGTCATTGTAGCTCAGACTGTATCTTCTTCCTCTCTCTCTTTATCTCTCTCTGCGAACATGAAAGCACAACCAGAACATGACAGATCTTTGAGGCTGCATCACTGCTCCTCCCCGCGCTGTTCTCAGCCTTTAGGAGAACACGGCTCACGGTGACTGGCTTTCAAAGCCCTGAAATCTGTATCACGATGCTGCTATGCTGAGGAAAAAGGTCCCTTTGCACACCCACTGAGACGGACAGGTGCTCAGAGTAATGAACTTGAAGAGCGAAAAAGGATGTCCTTCATATTGTCGTTTGTCGGGTGGAAACCTTGTATGTCCAAAACTGTTCGCTTTGTATTTATCGTTTTAAAAACGAGCTAAACTATAGTGAAAATACAGTAGCCGATCTACAAGCACACAACACCTCACACCGAGAATTGTGTGCTTAGATCGTCTATTTTCACTGTAGTTTTGTGCGACAGTCTTGCGTGATGAAGCAGAGCTTTACTTCACGAAAAACTTGCACATTTGAAACTTGGAGGTACAAGGTTTCTCCCCGACAGTGAGGATATACTGGGCCGTGAGGATATTGTGGAGCCCCAAATAATTGGAAAAACGCTAAGATCTTAATCATAATACAACATTATAGGCTATAATAGATTTGTATAATGTAAAAAACAAACAGTATCTTTTTATTTAAAACCTTGAAAAGTGAGTTTTCACTGTGATACCACTAAATATGATCTAAGGTTAAGAACCACTGTACTGCGACTTCATCTTTTTCTCTCTCGCTCACCCCTCCCCCATCTCTCTCTCTTGGTCTTTCTTGTTCTGTCTCTACATGATGCTTTAATGTCATTGTGGGCTCGCCTGTAAACAGGCGAGCACACTTTAGATATTGTCATTATTTCTATACTAGTCATACTAGTCAGTGCAAGTATCAAAAACTTCGGTTCCGTTCTACTCCTACATACTTAGTGATAAAATGAAAATAAAAACATCAATGTGTTCAGTTTACAGTGGCGAAGTGTGCTATTATTTTTTATAGCAATCGGCCAAATGGTGGCGCTGTAGGAAGCCTTCGAAAGTGCGATCTTTGAACAGGTATAGCTCATGCTGTGTTATACATACAGCCATGAAACCTGTATACACTTATGCGTCTCCTCATGCCGAACAACTTTTACCCTCTAACTTTTGACCTCTGACCTTTAGGTCTCCCACAATTCGGAATTATATGAAAAACAGTAAAAATCTATCTCCTCCTGGGATTTTCGCGTCAAGTGCACAAAACATTTTTCACATGAACTTTGGACCAATACGGTCAGATTGATCAACCAGATTTTTTTTAAAGTGAAACATAATTTTTTAATAATTCCATAAATATTGCGGTTTTATGCAAATAATTCTTCGGCCTCTAAATCATACATGCAAAGTTACACGTTCATGGCATTTGGCAAAGATGTGGAGGGTTAGTCAAAGTATCACTGAAACCAATTTTATTCCAATCGGCCAAAGGGGGGCGCTATACGAAGCGTCTGAAAATTCAAACTTCAAACGGGCATAAGTCATGACTCGTTTCGTTTGAAGACATGCAACTTGTTACACGCGTGCTTTGACTCAAGCGGAAGACATCTGTGTCGTTGTTAAGTAAGCTCCGCCCTTCGATTTTCCGCCATTTTGAGCAGTTTGTAAAACGCGTAAACCCGCTTTTATTCTGGAATTTTCGCGTCACGTGCACAAAACTTTTTTTTACGTGAACTTTGGACCGATATCTAAAGATCTGTCAGATCGGATTTTTTTAACATTGAAACATGCTTTTTTAAATAATTCAAACAATATTGCATTTTTATGCAAATTATTCTTCTGCCTCTAAAACATACATGCAAAGTCACATTTTCATGACAAAATAGTGTAGAGGGTTAGTTCAAATATCACTGAAACCAATCTTACCCCAAATGGCCAAAGGGGGCGCTATATAATTTTGAGCAGTTTGTAAAACGCTTAAACCTGTTTTTATTCTAGGATTTTTTTTGCAATTTGCATGAAACATTCTACACGCAATCTAAGGACCTTTATCTAACATGCCTATGAAGTGCACACAAAAAAATTATAAAATAATAATAATAAATATAGCTGCAAGCAGCGATAAAGTGTCCAAAGCCAAAAACACCTCAAATCATGAACACAGCCTGGGATGTGCGTGAAATCTTGCAAGCACATTCCCGATAGGTCAAGGAACAGATACCAACCTTCTCACATTGGCCTGTTATAGCGCCACCAGCGGGTCAACTTTTGCATAACACATTTTTGGAACAAAATGGACCAATCTTTGATGTCAGTAACGTCAAAGAGAGCACTGCCTGCTGACATTTTGTGCTTTTATAGCCATTGTTTTCTGGCTTGAAGCGAGCCCACAATTGTTTCGAAGGAACAATATTTTTCTAGTTGTTTATGATGCTGTGTTCCCCCAGTGTCCTTGAAGGAAAACAATGAAGATCTTGTGAATGTTAAAATGCACGTGGGCGTATCACTGCAGGGGTGACCTATCAATCTTCTGAACGGATGAGGTATCAGCAACATGGCTTCATCCTTGACATATTGTATTGGCTTGACCTTTCTTACATAATGGATGCTAAATATGACAGCATAAAAAAGCTAAGTGTCTTTCTACAGCTTTGCACATTAAAAGACATCGGAGCCCTTATATGTTTAATGTTCAGAGACAGTACTGGTCGGATCCTCTGTTGTTAGTGTTGACAACGAATTAGTTGTTTCTTTTAAGGAATTACTTCTACAGTATATGGAGTTCACTGATGGTGTTATCCTGAGCTCTCATCCGAGGCGTTAAGCCACTTAAGCCTATATATACTTTGTCGCACAACAGCAAAAATAGTAAATCTACAAGCTGTTGTTCTGCTATTTTTAACAGTTTAGAAAATGTTTGCCTGTACAATGTGCACAGAGACACCAGGTTGAAAGTGGCTAAGACTAATTCTAAAAGTTTCAGTAGAAAACGTGTTATTTTGACAGCGACACAGTTTTAAAAACTAGACTGCACTCTGTCGAGGTGCCAACTTGCGACTCGTGCACTCGTGAGTCGTGACCATATAGGGCCTGCTTGTGCGCCAGCAGAGCGTGCAAGTACGGTGCTGTCTGGTGCTGTCTGTATGTATATGTGGGTGGGCAAGTTGGCACTCTGCCGAGGTGCCAACTTGGGCCTTGTTATTTATATCAGGTCGAACGTGTCGGTGACGTCACCAACTTGGTGTTTTTTCAACGGTTTTCCCTTTGGATGACGTAAACACAGACGCACGGATACACCGAACACAGTACTTGCGCGCTCTGCTGGCATAATAATTATAAATTCACCAAGTGAATCTTGTTCAAGGACATACTGTAGCTGTTTGCCTGCTGCGATTGAACCGCTGTCCCTTTGATTATGTGCTGGTTGGTGTCTTTCACCACTAAACCTCCCTGTCTCGCGTATATATCAAATGTATATGAATTGAATTTTCTGGACACAAAGTAAAAAAACTTGGATTGTATCTGTAAAAGAAGATTAGACCACATAACCAGGCGGTCTATTGTTCTGCTGCCATTGCCTGCTTATCAACAGCACCATGTTGGCTTTCACAGCACAAGAGAGAGGGGCCGTGTCAATCCTCATTAATTCTCTCCGTGAATTAGAGCCAAAGTAGATGATAGGAAATGAATGTCTGCAAGGATAAACTTAAATTATTCAACAGTAACAGGATTATGATGAAATATCACTACAGTGGCTTCTGAACCCCACGCACCCGTCCCCCTCCCCTTTCCATTCTTCTTCCCTTCTATCCCCTCCTATTTCCATTTATTTCCTGTGACAGCCCCAGCCTGGTGGCTATCTTTAACCACATGAACCCTGCAGTGGCGTCCCTATTCTGGGAAAGTCAAAGAAGAGGTGGGACCATGTCTAGACCACTGGGAGGACAACCAAGTGTGTAGGTTTAAGGGGTCACCGCACTGTAGGATTGATTTCCCCATGTTTACCAAAGAAAATAGTAATGCTAATAATACAACTAAAATGGTTTACTGTATGCAAAATGAAGTGGTTTTCATCCTTTTCTTTATTCATAAAGAACCAAAACAAACCAACCAAAAAAATGTAGTTTATAAGGACTATGCAACCAAAGATTACCAGAGATACAAGCCACTTTAAAAGGTAATAAAGGTCCTTTAATTAATTATTTGTCTTAAGTAAAAGTATCAATACCATCATGTAGAAATAATCAAAATATACTTATATGCATATAATTATACTTTGATATAATATAATATAATATAATATAATATAATATAATATAATATAATATAATATAATATAATATACACTTAAAGTAAAAGCATTAATTATGCAGAATGTCCCGTTTCACAAGTTTTTTTTTAATATTTGCAAGTCCTTTGAAAATATCAGATCTCCAACCTGACAATGTGTCGCCTCTTGTGAGCTTGTGGATCGTCTCGTCTGTTTTCAAATAGCCCGGGCTGAAGTGGTTCATTGTATGTTTTGTGACAATAATCAAAATCTACAAAGTAACCTGTGACTAAAGTTTTCAAATAATTGCAGTGGAGTAAATGTACAATATTTGCTCTCATAGTGAAGTGGAAGTATTGAAGTATTGAAAATGTAAAATGCTTCAGTAAATAATACCATTGAAAGACAAGTCTACTTAAGTACATGTACTTAGTTACTTTCCACCACTGAGTACAGTACAGTACGGTCCATCACCTAAGCCCTAAGTCCTATCTGTGTATCCATGGTTACAGTTGCTGAGTCACAAGATGCATGGGAACAGCATCTACTGCACAAGAGATCTGCTTAGATTCAATTAAGAATTTAGTTATTAAAAAATAAATAAGTCTCCTATATTATCAGAAAATTTGCGTTACATAAAAGTCGTTGTCAGGTGGAAATCTTGTATGTCCAAAACTGTTCGTTTTGTATTTATCATTTTAAAAATGATTTAGACTAGTGAAAACAGCCGATCTACAAGCACACAACGCTTCGCACCGCGAGGCGTTGTGTGCTTGTAGATCTGCTGTTTTCACTACTTTTGTGTGACGGCCTTGTATGATGAAGCAGGGCTTTTCTCGTACAAATTTGAAACTAGGAGATACAAGGTTTCTGCCCGACAGTGACGAAATACAAAAAATACAAATACAAAAACGAATTGTCTTTCGTGCTCATTAGCACTGACGTGGTCTTCAATTGTGTTAGCCTATAGATGCCTTTGGAGGACTATAACCTGAGGCTGGGGGCGCACAATGTCTGTGTGCTAATTACCCAAATGCCCAATTAATTATTCATCCATGGTGGATGATAGATACATGACACCAGAGTGCAGCTGCTGGCATCAAGCTTGGCCTTTGCTCGATTGGAAAAGTAATGAGCTTGCGTGTTTTTTTAGTTTAGCAAGCTAATGTTTGTTAAAGTGCTGAACAGCTTGAAGTATGCGTCAAACTTGATATGATATGGCCGCGGACCCCCGGCCCCATCTGGAAATGTTTAGTGCCAGGGACCCCCAGAAGAGAAGATGTGTGTTAAAACAAATTCAAAAAATTCGATATGTTTTAAAAATATGTGTCAATAATAATAAGAAAACATTGGATTAGTTCTTTAGGTTTAAACACTTGTGAACTGTACTGTACTGGTGTACTGTTTTTTTTTTCACTCTACACCAAATCTCTTTGTTGAAAATAGCAGATCTACATGCTCACAACATGTCGCATTGCAATGCGTTGTTCCCCCCAGAATAGGGATGCTGGGGCAATGGAATAAGGCAGAGTAATAATTAAAGAGTGAGAGCAAGTCTACTTTTACAGCACAATCAGCAAGAATCTGTCTGTCACATTGCCAAGAACATAAACTACTTTATTGCACTACTGAGAGACAATATCCATAACGACTTGGAGATTTAACTCTATTTTTTATGGTAAAGGTTCACAATATTGGCTGCAAGAGTGAGATTAATGTTAAGAGAAGGTTAGCTGCAAGAAAACCATGTTTAAAATAATGTTGTACAGTGTAAGAAGGATTATATTCATGTATACAGTTAAGTACAGGGGGGCAGCAGTGGCTCGGGAGGTACACTGGCCGGTTCGATACCTGGCTCCCCCTGGTATGGGTTAGTAACCAAGCCTCCTCCTTGCTCCAAATTAAGCCATCCACCCACCAAAACAATTTTTTTAAAGTGGAACGTAACATTGTGGAAGTGGAACACAGCATTTTGAAAGTGGAATTTAACTTTTTGTAAGTGGAACGTAAACATGAACACATTTTGTAAGTGGAGCACAACATGTTGGTAACATAAACACGAGGGGGTGTAAAGAAATTCTTAGGTATCTGGAGTATTACCAATTCTCAAGCACCAGCAAGGAACTGGGTGTCAGTCTGTCTGTTATGTACTGTATATTTCTTCTCAGTGGTTTGAGTAATTGATCTGAACTTACACACAGGCATTGACCATTAGCATATGCAGACAGTCAGGATTCAGGAAGCCTGTTTTTCACTTTCCCAAAATGTATTTTAGTGTTTATTGGCGTTTCTGTGTAAACACTGTAGAATCGGAGTCCGGGCTATGAGCCTTTTATGGTAAGGGAATGGGATGTCTAGTTGCTGCAGAGAGCTGATAGCAACTACAAAACTGAAAATCAAAGCTGTTTGTTTAGTCTAAACTGTGAGACAAGAGTCTGCTTATTTCTGGTCTCCTGGCCAACAGTGGGCAGTATAATTAGAACTGTAATTAGACCTCAAAACACTTACTTATCTTTCAGCCACTTACACTAAAGCTTGATTTATACTTACAGTACAGTTACACAACTGTGTCACCTGCGGAAATAGCTGAGCTCACAACGCGTTGGTGTACAACAGAGACACGCAACTAACAGGCTCCAGAGGTGTGATGATCCAGGGATGCTGCAGGCAGACAATCAGAAGAACTTACAGCCCGCCTGCATCATGTAATTCCCTAAACATGCTCTGTCACTCAGGCTTCTTCAAAGCCATCAAACTTGAAAAGGGGGAAGAAATTAAAAATGCATGTGTGTTGTCTGATGTTGTGTTGACAGGCAACAGGCTTGCTCGAGGGTTTCAAGTTGAAACAGATATGTAGCCTTTTTATTCTTCAAATAATGAAGACCTACTGTATGTTTAAAGAAGAAAAGACAGTTACAGACTGACACAACCTGCTCAACATCAAAACTGATATGACAAAGAGAGATCCCTTTTAATATACTGTACCATGTTGGCACCTCGACTAGAAAGCCGCCTGAATGGCTCAATGGACAAATACAATGTCACTGAATGGCATCACATTATCTCTTGCCCCTAGCTTTGTCATTCACTAGATGGGATGTCTGCTACATGTGCCTGTACGACTTTGGCTGTTTGCCAACACGTCCTGTTGATGTAGCTGACTTTATCCCCTTTGCCAGTGAACTGTGACTAATGTGAAAACATTAGACATCTGGCCGACTCAATCTGCTGGTTTGTGGTTTTAAATAGAAGTTGGCTCAGTGAAGGATTCATTTGCCATTTTCTTTAAGGCATGACGTCTGTCTGAACACTGTCTAGGGGCATTTTTAAAAGGGCTTGTCGGAGGGTGATATCGTCGTTGTCGGGTGGAAACCTTGTATGTCCAAGACCTTTCGTTTTGTATTTATCGTTTTAAAAATGAACTAAACTAGTGAAAACAGCAGATCTACAAGCACACCCCGCCTCGCGGTGCGAGGCGTTGTGTGCTTGTATCGGCTGTTTTCACTATACTTTTGTGCGACAGCCTTGTATGATGAAGCAGGGCTTTACTTGGTGAAAAAACGTGACAGTGACGATATGTATTGCATTGGGAGGGTATAGTTTGATTGATGTGTCTAGCACTGTACAACATCTGTTGTACAGGGTTCTGTTGTTGTCAATATTTGGCAAGGATAGATTTCGCTTTAATGTCACACCGGTAAAAATAAATCATGCAAGAGTTGTCTGAAAATAAATGTAATACTAGAAATACTGTTCCTTCGAAACAGTGTGGGCTCGCTTCCAACCCAACAAATAGGATACTTTAAGGTACTGTAAGGTACAGTACCTTACAGTATTGTACTGTACTGTACTGTAACTTAATGTACTTTACTGTACTCTACTGTACTGTTCCTTACTGTACTTTACTGTACTCTACTGTAACTTACTGTACTTTACTGTACTCTACTGTACCTTACTGTACTGTACTTTACTGTACTCTACTGTACCTTACTGTACTGTACCTTACTGTACTATACTATACTGTACTCTACTGTACCGTACTGTACCTTACTGTACTGTACTCTACTGTACCTTACTATACTGTACTTTACTGTACTCTACTGTACTTTACTGTACTCTACTGTACTTTACTGTACTCTACTGAACCTTACTGTACTTTTACTGTACTCTACTGAACCTTACTGTACATATTCTATGTGTTCTAGAGGTGTATATTGAGTGCATACTGTAGGTTAACAATCCCAGATCACATCTGTCCTCCACTATGTCTATAACCAAGGCGTTCTTCTATGTGGCCACTCCAGACTGAGGAGTGGAGCATGACTTTTATTGTGTTTGTGGATCTGATTTGAAAATGCATTGGTTGTGATATCTCCCTGAAAACCAACAACAACCACTAATACGGCTGATTGTCCCTGCGGGTTCTAGGATATATACTGTAAGTCCCATTGCCCGGGATCCTAAAACCTTATTCTTTTTAAGTACAATTTCTAAAACACTACAAAACATGTCTCAAAGACAAATTAAGTATTAAGTGGTCCATCTATGTTTTTTATTAATAATAAAATCTGCAAAGTAACAAGTAACTGAGGCTGTCAAATGCTGTATTTATAGTAGAGTATATGTAACAAAAATGGAAAGTAGAGTAAAAGTACCTCAAAATTGTACTGTAGGTACAAGTACTTGTATATACTTGAGTAAATGTACTTGGTTACTTTGCAGCACCAAAGAACAGCCAATGACAGACAGGCCTTTAATCACAGCTGTCTCAATCAGTAGAGTGGAGAGGGACATTTATAGATATTTGTAGTTTTAACTCAGAATATATACATCACAAAGCTTAGATATTTGGATCAAATCAGAGAGCAGACCTGTGTGAACGCAATGATATAGATAGCATATCTGAAGTGTGAACACTGCAGCCACAGCGCCTTAACATAAACATGGGTCTATTATCCTTCTCTCCACTCTGTCCCCACTCACTAAACCCATTGGAAATGCATTGGGTGCTTAAAGTTAAACATTTTTATTTTTTTATATTTATACTACAAAACATTTCAAAACCAAAAATACAAGCACATGTGTCCTCAGTAAGCTGAACACATACAAATTTGAATGGTGTTGAAAGGTGTAAGCGTTTAAGAGATGAATCGCACCAAAGTTTTGAGGAGATACTGACTGACTGACTGACTGACTGACTGACTATAAATAATGAAGATAACATACGTGTGCTCGCCTTCCAGGCGAGCCCACAACAAGAGAATCTCCCTACCAGCTGGAAATGTGGTCTTGTTTGACATTGACTTTCGGCTGTATCCATTGAAACCTCTTTTTCATTGTATAATCCAGTTGTAATTTCTGTTACTATTCCTACAACTTTAGTCCCAAACCCAAGCATAACGATACCTATTATTATCACTGTAGTCATGTGAACAAAGTGTATCAGTCAGATTCAGACACCCCACTCTTCATTAAAATGAAGTCGTCTTCCACCCTAAGGTCAAATCTACTGACCATACTCGTATACGATGGTCATTTTACTCTGACGACATGTTTGGGGCTGTGTCCTCCGTGGCGCGTGCAGCATTTTTAACCACATGAATAGCTAGCATCCCTAAAGAATTCTGGGCCTTTCAACATTCAGCAGAAATAGGCAAACATTCTGAAAAAAGCAGACCTATAAGCTCAAAACACGAGATATATTTTTTAGCTTGTAGATCGGCTACAATTTAGGATTAAGTCATTTAGTAGACACTTTTATCCAGAGCGACTTACAATAAGCAAGCCAGTCACATATAGCAGTGGTTCTCAAAGTGTATTTAGGGGGGTCTAAATGACCCATACAAGGCTGTAACTCTGACAGTGTACAACGGGTTCATTTGGTTCCATTTGTACACTGTCAGAGTTAAGGGGAATCCTTGGAATGTGAAAGTTTGAGAAACATTGACATACAGTACAATGCAGAGAGCTGTAGTGCCTCAGGAAACTAGGATCCCATGTAAACCAAGAACCTAGCATCAGTCTAAACAATATGCTATCAAAATAACTATCTGTACATTGAAACTATACAGTTGGATACCAGGTAAACAAAGAACCTAGCATCTGTTTAAATGACCTGCTATCTAAATTACATTCTTAACATTGTGGTCAAGAAAACAAATCAAGTGACCAAGATATGTCTGGTAGCCATACACCATACTATTTTCGGGCAAAGAGATTTAGAGAACAGGGGGAAAAGGAGGGGGTCAGGTAAAGAGCCTTGGCTGACCCCGGTCAACAAAGTAGGGTTTAAGTAGTTAAGTTCCCCATGCACTTTACTCTACTTTTTCCATTTGAGGACTTCTACCTCATTCCAACTTCTACACTTTTCTGAAAAGAAATAGAATCATCGCCAAGGAGTAATTTAGCTTACAATCCCATTCATGGTCACAGGCACATTTAAACAAATAAATTGGCACAACTCCTACTTTCCTTTTCCCCATGTACAGCATATACCTGTATATATACAGTTTATATAATTTACATAATTCGTGGAGATTTTTATAGTTTTTGTCGCATCCCTAAGCCTATAATTTGATTCTCCGGTAGGACACTCAAAGAGCCTTCTACTGAGTCCCCTACTGACCGATGCTCCGGTCATCAAATTATTGGCTTAAGAATGCAACAAATAAAATAAAATGAATGAATTCAAGGCTTCATGGGATGTGTAATTGATGGAAAATCAGTCATTTTGTGCATGAACTACCTCTTTAAAGCCATTAAAATAAAAAAGAAAATATTAAATAAATAAAAAATCCCTCTGTATAAATATATTTCAACAGCACTGCAGTACATAAAACCTGTTTTAAATGTTTCATTCCGTCCTGTTTTGATTAATTGAATGTATCTAGAAAGAGCTGATTGCTGACTGTGACCCATAGGATCACCTCGTGGAAAAAACATGTTTTTCTAAACCAGACAATTTTATTCATTACATTCTGACAACACATTTTCTCTCTTTATAGGCCTGTGACCCTGACTTGTTGATGGAAAGCAAGAGAAATATTAAACCAGAACACAGAGGGAAAAAACCTGAATGCTTTGCCTGGTCTGATGGGACACAAATGAACAACAGAAAGTGCCCTGGTCGAGGGTTGTGAATTTAAGTGGACGAATTTGGCTTGAACAAACAAAGACAGAGAGGACAGAGGTCAGCCCTGGAGCCAGGGACGTGCTGGGCCCCTGATTCAGCCCGGGAAAAAGAGTTGCAGATATATGGCCCTCATTGCGCGCTATGGAGAGAGATCTCTCTCTATAGCGCTGCTGCTACTCAAAGATTTGCCATTTCAGATCATGACTAAGCCAGTGGGCCAATTACATGAGTTATATTTCGTCGTTGTCGGATGGAAACCGTTTGTTTTGTATTTACCATTTTAAAAATGATTTAAACTAGTGAAAACAGCGGATCACACAACGCCTCGCACTGCGAGGCGTTGTGTGCTTGTTAGATCTGCTGTTTTCACTACCTTTGTGCGACAGCCTTGTATGATGAAGCAGGGCTTTGCTTTGCGAAAGAATTTACAAATTTGAAACTTGGAGATACAAGGTTTCTGCCCGACAGTGATGATTTACTTTGTTGGCCGCCCAGCCCCCAAAATGGAACAAAGGCCGACATTTTTTTTTTTTTTTTTTCCTAATGGCCGGCCTGGACCGGCTGGGAATGAACCGGGAGTTGTCTCGCTTTTCCCAATGGCCAGCATGTCCCTGAACCAATCCACACCCTGAACACCCACTCTTCACTAAAACATAGAAGGCTCCCACCCTAAGGTCAAATCTGCTGCCATGAAAACTGTCTGTACTTCAATGTTTGTGTGATTCATTCATTTCTTTCTTTTCATATTCTCTTTTGAAAGGTATGGCGCACAGTCCAATCACCACGCTGTATAAGACGGATGGTTTAAACCAGTGGCTCACAACCTTCTCTGGATGAGGGTCCAACTGAAAATCTCAAAAGCGCTCGTGGCCCACCAATCTGATCCCCTACAACATGATCATCAGGTATTGAGTGATTATACTATAGGAGGATTTTTTTCTTTTCCTTTTTTTTTCATTTCAAAAAAGTGTACAGAAAGTGTTAAAATTATGTTTTTTATGTGGCCACACCCACCTTTTCATTAACTCATACAGTGCCGCCGGCCACAAGGGGCGCTAGAGTGCCAGAAATTTCTCTATAGACCTTCGCTCTAGCTTCCGTCGACACTGTCCCAAGTGCCTTGGGATTTCACTCCAGCCAATGCTATGGGTGACTAGAGGAGGAAGCTAGCTGACACGTAGCCAAAATGCTAACCCATTTAGAAGCCCGATCTAAAGCTATTTCAGTCGCAAAAAACTTTCTCTTTGGGTCTGGGAACACAATCCGGAGAAAATCCTGTCTAAAGATGTGATTTATTATTGGAGTGGGCGGCGCGATGCGGCCGTTAGCGCGACTACGGCCCGTGTATGGCCGAGTGTTGGCCCGGACCATGGATGGACGTTTAGACCGGGGCTTCGTTGAGGCCTGGAATACGTCGCGCCGCCGACAGTATAGATTGAGGTTTTTTTGGGGGGCTCTAAACTTTATTTTAAACCATTTTCAATGGAATAAATCGTCGGACCATCTAGCGTCTCTCGTTGGCTAGCGCTGGACGAGCAAGGACCACCCACGTTGCTCCAAGCAGCTCGGGGTAAGTAAAATAGCAAATAAAATATTGTATTGGATTGAAATAAAGCCGAACTTGTTCGGGATAGGCACTTAAGTAGCCTATACCTGGTTTTCAGGTGCATGGGTGGTGAGACTGGTGACCCAGCTGAAGTGTTTTTATGATACACAGGGAAGACATATTTGCATTATTTGCATTAACCCTAACCCTAACCCTTTGCATTATTACCACATGCACGTGGGAGTCAATTAGAGTAATGTTAACAATAACTGCACATACAAAACAGAAAAAGAACAAAACTATGGCACCACCTCTTTATTGGCTGCCATGTTAAGTGGTCATGTGTCAGATGTCAGATGGGTCAGATGGGTGGGCCGCGTGCATTTTCAGAGCATGTTTATTTTAATGATCAATCAATTGACAGTTCCTGCTTGGATAAATGGAACTAATGTAGTAGTTGTAGTAATGTAGTCCTATTTATTGACCCATTAAAGACAAAATACCTTTACCTGTATTATTATAATTTGTAAACGTTTAACTTTTTCTTTTTTTATAGCAGAAACCTCGTATCTCCAAGTTTCAAATGTGTACATTTTTTCGCAAAGCAAAGCCCTGCTTCATCATACAAGGCCATTGCACAAAAGTAGTGAAAACGGCAGATCTACAACAAGCACACAACTTGTGCTTGTAGATCGACTGTTTTCACTGGTTTAAATCATTTTTAAAATGATAAATACAAAACAAGCTGTTTTGAACATACTGTACTACAAGGTTTCCACCCGACAACGACTATTAATGTTATAGTATCATATTCCAATTGTTTGGGGCCCACTTGCAAAGCCTCAGGGGCGTCACACCAAATTCTGGGCCCTGGGTACAAGGATTCACTACGGGCCCCCCATTGAATGTTAACTATTGAAAAATAGCAGATATACAAGCTCACAGCGCGGCACCGAGTGCCGCGCTGCGAGCTTGTAGATCTGCTATTTTTGAAAAAAAATTGAAAATGTGTGCAAGAAACCTATGTTTCCATGTCAGTGGTGCTCAAACTTTTTCATGTGAAGGACCCCCAAGAAGATGATATGTATTTGGCCACGGACCTCCATCTCAAAATATTTAGTTCCAGGGACCCCCCAGAAGCAACATTTGAGTTACAAAGTAAAAACATACGTATATTCAAAGATTTGCACACATTTTCATGACTTTTCAAAAATAGTAGATCTACAAGCTCGCAACGCGGCACTCGGTGCCGCGCTGTGAGCTTGTAGATCTGCTATTTTTCAATAGCTAAAGTTACTAGGGCCCCTCCACCTTGGGCCCTAGTAACTCAGTCCCACTTTCCTCCCCCTTGTGACGCCCCTGGTGGTCCTCCTCCCACAGGTTGAGAATCAGCATCCTTGAATATAGGTCAGGCAGGTCAAGAGAGACTTGGAGTAGAACCGCTGCTCCTTCACTTGGAAAGGAGTCAGCTTAGGTGGTTCGGGCATCTACGGATGCCCCCCGAGCGCCTTCCTAGGAAGGTCCTCGATGCACGTCCCACTGGGAGGAGACCCCGTGGCAGACCTAAGACCAGATGGAAGGATTATATCTCCAAACTGGCTTGGGAACGCCTCGGTATACTCCCAGAGGGAGTGGAGGAAGTTGCGCAGGATAAGGAAATCTGGAAGTCTCAGTTGGAACTGTTACCCCCGCGACCCGATTCCGGATAAGCGGTTGAAGATGGATGGATGGATGGATGGAGGTCAAGCTTGTCCTGGGCCAGAACACATTGTGGAGTTATGTAAAACAGCAGCGTTCCTCTCTAAGTGCTTTCCTCTCAGAAAACCTTTTCCCTCCACAATGCTTTGTCCAGGGCGTGTCCTCACATCCTCTGGACTCATCTTCAAAACCTCAAGGATCCATTTCAGAACGGAATCAAGTGGTCTCAGCTTCGTGTTTACGCCCTCTGCAATCCATTCTGTGCGTGCTCTGGCAAGGTCAACGTCTCCCTTTGGCAAAGCTGCACAAACATCCCTCTGATGCACAAAGTATATTATGTACAGACTTTTTCTTTATATAAATGTATCCATTAATTCCAATGACATGATCAGCTTCAGCCCTGCGATCCATCCTCTGGCTGTATACAAGGTGCACTCCGTAGAGTGCAAATCTCCACCAGGGGGCATGCCTAAATAGTAATAATGGTGTTGTACTGTATGCTGTTTCTACAGCATTGAAGTAGAGTAGCTTGTGATTACCAGTTGTAGTCTCTACTGTCTTCCTTCACAAGAACAAATAGTCTATATCGTCGTTGTCGGGTGGAAACCTTGTATGTCCAAGTCCTTTCGTTTTTGTATTTATCGTTTTAAAAATGAACTAGTGAAAATAGCAGATCTACAAGCACACAACAGCCAGTTGCGAGTCAGGCACCAAAAGGCCTTGCGGCGGCCCTGTGCCCGACAGTGACGATATGCAAGATTATCTGCAGACAAACACAGACATAATGACAGATGTCACAGGAAGAAACTTTGTGTGTAAATTTTTTCTACTTATTTGAATCCTGAAAACTATTTCAGACTTATGAGGTTTCCACCCATCAGCAACGATATAAAGTCAGTGATTCCGTCATGACATATTTAAATAGTAGTTATATATTATACAGTTAGAAATGCTGAATCATTAACGTACTAAAAGAGAGCAGTTTCACACTTTGCCCACAGGGGAGTGAATTAATACAAAAAATATGATACTTCTGGAGATGAAGAGATGAAGAATATGTGTGGTGCATAAAAGAAAACAGCAGGAAGACAAAGAGACAGTAGATTATTAACAATTGAGAGCAAGATAAAAGTCCAGCACATGCGTACTGTATGTTAAGTGGCATATGGCACGCCATGGTTTGAAATGACTTATGAAGACACGCACACACAGAGAAAAGCACGTACCACGCTGACTTGGGCCTATAATATACATACACACAAACACATTGTAAATGATTCATTGCTCTATTGCCTTATCTCCATATCCGTGCCACAGGCCTGGCCTACCTCTAACAACCCTATGTCCTCTCATTAGCAGGACAGCCGTGTCTCCTCTGGCCCCGCTACCTACACACACACGCACGCACGCACGCACGCACGCACGCACGCACGCACAGACAGCATAGACACAAACCTCCCGGGACAATGCCAGCGTCACCCTCATAAATCCATGGGGCACATATTCTGGCAGCCAGGGCTGGGCAGCTAATTATCCAGACAAGTTGCAGTGGGCATGTGGTGACCTGGAGAAACACAGAGGAAAACCAAGGTACAGAGAGAGAGAGAGAGAGAGAGAGAGGGGGGGGGGGGGGGGGGGGGGGGAGAGAGAGAGAGAGAGAGAGAGAGATAGAGAGAGAGAGAGACCAGACTGATGGTAAACTGCAGATAGACAGGTGAGCAGAGGGACAACGCAGATCAAGATGTAGAAGTACAGGCAGGAAGACTGGTTGGCAAAAAGAAACCTTTAGAGCAGTGGTTCGCAAACCTTTCCACCTCAAGACCAAATTAACCCAAAAATATATAAGTTTGGTGTCTTCCCGGGACCGAAACTTTCAAAAATACATTATGACGTTTATCACACTTTATCACAAGCCCTATTTCAAACATAGTGAAAATAGACGATCTACAAATACAATTTACAATTTAGGCGTTTAGCAGATGCTCTTAATCCAGAGCGATTTACAAAGTAAGGTAATACATCAAACAATAAGCAAGCTAATACATCAATACATCAACATCAATACATCAAATACCTAGAAAGATAAATCTAGAAAAAAATAACATGAGTAGAGTGAGTGTCATGATAAAACTGAGAAATAGAGCTTCATTGCCAATTCAATACAACTACAACATTAAAAGAACTACAAATCCCAGAGTGCAGCAGCAAGATGGCTGCTCGTTGGCTGATTGGGAGCACCTGAAAAGGAGTGGAGGTGCTCAGTCATTTGAAAAAACAAACAACAGAGAGAAGAAGCTCCAGAACCAAGAACATCCAAGTTCCACTCAACTGAGTTCGGTCCAAAGACACCAATGGTCGGTAGATGTTTTATTTACTTGAATGTGTTTTAAAATGCTGCTTAATATGTTTATGTTAACTGTTAAAGTTTATTTGGCCTAGAGAGGCACATTGCATTGCAGCACAACACATTTCATCGAATTGTTGTTTAAAGAACTTTATTTGTAAATGCCCATAATTATTTGCTTAAAAAGTTAAAGTAAGATTGTCAGAGTTAAAATGTTAAATGATTTAAAAACGACTAAAATGTGGAAAATTCATTAGAATTGCATGTTTAAAGTTTAAAAGGTTAAGTTTAAAATGGCAATGAAAAGGGCTGATCTACAAGCTTGGATCAGCTATAGTTTCTTTAGATCTTTCTATATTTAAAGGGCTTAAATGGTTGATTTATTTAAATGTTGAAAAAACAATGTTGTTAATCTTTATCTCTTTCTTCTGTGTTTTGAAGGTTTTCAACCTGATGATTGAAACCAACTAATCAACAAAGAAGCCAACAAACAATAGAGAAAGTTGGAAAATAAAAAAGTTGATTAAGTTGAAATCTTGAGTTGTCCTTGACGTCATTTGGAACTGAAATCTGTGGGGACTTGACAGTTGAAAACCACTGCAAGCTGTGGACGCAGAGGAATCTCAAGAGGAGAAGATGGCGGAAGAAGCCCTGGGGAAGTCGGTCAAGCAACTAAAGCAAGAGAGGACCACTGCAAAGAGCAGCTTCACCAGGCAGGTCAACTTCATCTCAAGAAGAGGAAGCAACATGCTGCAAGAGGAATTAAAGGAGGAGTTCACAAAACTTTCCTACCGTTTCAGAAGGTTGCTGGATGCAAATGAGGACTACAGGATCGGACTGGAGGCTGACATAAAGGCTGGGGATCCAGAAGCAGGTATTGATGAGCAGCAAGAGGCCGATATTGACAATTCAGTCAAAGAGGCCGAAACAAAGCTGGAAGAAGTGAGAGACATTGTTCAAAATAACCTGTGGTCAAAGTATGGCAAAAGTGAAATTGAAATGTTAATCCTTGAAGCAGAAAGAGCCAATGAAAATACAAACAATTTACCTGTGGTAAGTGTCAATTTAGAGGGCTATGAAGTGCACTTCACTATCCTGGAGAAGAGGGTAAATGAAGCAATCTCCGCAATGTCCAAATGGGAGAGATGGATCCCTGATGTGAACTTAAAGGATGAATTGGATGGAAGAGTCAAAGGCCTATGGGCATCCATTTGCCGACTTGAAAGCAGGAAAGCTGAATTTGCCACGTTACGGAGGATCGCTGAGGAAGGCACAGGAGTGAAACTACTACCCCAACCTGCAACACCAATGGTGAGCATCAAGCCAACAACACTACCCATCTTTAATGGAATCAGGAGAGAATACTACAGATGGAGGAAAGACTGGGAAAGCCTGCAAAGGCAGGGAGAGCCATCCAGGTCACCTGAAGTTAAGAAGATTCATCTCTTGGAGAGTGTGGATGATAAAATCTCAAAAGAACTCAGACTTTCAACTTACACCACTGCCGATGACATCTTCAGAGTCTTGGAAAATAGATATGGCAACAAATCAACCATCACTGTAGAAATCCTCGAGGAGCTGGAGAAGATGCCGCATGTGAGAGGAAACCAGCCAAGAAAGGTCATTGACCTCATACAGTCAGTGGAGAAGGCCCTAGTAGATCTCACAGAGTTGGGAAAGTCTGGAGCCATAAACAACCCACTGGTAATTCAATCCATTGAAAGCAAGTTGCCTGACTTTATTCAAAAAGACTGGGTGATGTTTATGGTTGATCCAAAAAACAATGTGACGGCAGAAAATCACTTTGACATGCTCTTGAAGTTCCTGAAAGATCAAGAAGACGTACTAGAGAGACTCGAACAGCTCAGAACTTTGGAGAAATCAGATCGTTCAGACAAGTATGAAAGAAGGTTTGCCTCAACAAAAACTACAGAGAAAGAAGAGCTTGATGAGGTATGTGTTGTCTGCGGTGATGATGGGCACAACAACAAAATCTTCTTATGTACAAAGTTCAAAGGACTAAAGCTATCTGAAAAGAAATCTGTGTTGGAAAAACTGGGAGCATGCAGAAAATGCCTAGGATTCCATGATGAAGATGGATACTGCAGAGACACTTTCTTATGCCGAAACACTTACTGCAAAAGGGGAGGTGGTGCCCCAAATCATCATTATTTCCTCTGCCCAAAAAGAGGTGAAGAGGGAAACAGAGGAAAGGACAGGAACGTTAGACTTACAGAGGAACAAGAGGCGTTCTTATCTGAACTTTCCCCAGAAATGGCATATCGATGCAAGAAGGCTTTTACCAACAAAACCGCAGTGAAAATCAAGACTCCAGGCCAGTCTGAACTACTGCAGAAGAATGGGCTCTCTGAACTTCCTGTCATCATGATGCTGATGCAAGTCACTGCAAATGCAGGTCAGAAGATTGGGACTTTAATTGACCTTGCATCAGACACAAACTATATTACCCATAAGGCTGCTAAAAGACTGAGGTTAAGAAGTGAGAAGGTAACCTTAGTTGTGCATGGGGTTGGTGGAATGACCATGAAGGTGAAAACACGAAGATATCTCCTCAAAGTCAGAGTCAAGACTCCTAAAGGAACAGAGAGAGCCCATCAACTGGTCTGCTATGGCTTGGACGAAATCGCTAAAGTACATAAAGTAATTGAACCTGAGAAGTTGCAAAAAATCTTTCCAGAGGTCAAACTCAAAGAATTAAAAAGGCCAGAAGAGGTTGACCTCCTCATTAGCCACCGAGAGGGAAGACTCGCTCCCCAGAGGCTAAAGGTCATTGGAGACCTCGTCTTGTGGGGAAGTCCATTGGGGAAGACAGTGGGCGGAGCACATCCCGACTTGCTTGAAGAAGTGGAGGTGGCATCATACGAGTCCAGAACACACTTTGCTCACTCCATGAGAACAGCAGGTGTCAAATTTCAAGCAAGGATGAGACCCCAAAACAATCAAAGTGGGAGGCAACATGAGACTCCAAAACAATCAAAGTGGGAGGCAACATCCCCCAAGCGAGCTGTGCTGACCAGGCTCAAGAGAACCAGAGGCATGAAAGACTTGTGTGACCTCGCTGGTTTTAGAAAACCAGCAGCTCAAGTGGGAGGTGTCATGATAAAACTGAGAAATAGAGCTTCATTGCCAATTCAATACAACTACAACATTAAAAGAACTACAAATCCCAGAGTGCAGCAGCAAGATGGCTGCTCGTTGGCTGATTGGGAGCACCTGAAAAGGAGTGGAGGTGCTCAGTCATTTGAAAAAACAAACAACAGAGAGAAGAAGCTCCAGAACCAAGAACATCCAAGTTCCACTCAACTGAGTTCGGTCCAAAGACACCAATGGTCGGTAGATGTTTTATTTACTTGAATGTGTTTTAAAATGCTGCTTAATATGTTTATGTTAACTGTTAAAGTTTATTTGGCCTAGAGAGGCACATTGCATTGCAGCACAACACATTTCATCGAATTGTTGTTTAAAGAACTTTATTTGTAAATGCCCATAATTATTTGCTTAAAAAGTTAAAGTAAGATTGTCAGAGTTAAAATGTTAAATGATTTAAAAACGACTAAAATGTGGAAAATTCATTAGAATTGCATGTTTAAAGTTTAAAAGGTTAAGTTTAAAATGGCAATGAAAAGGGCTGATCTACAAGCTTGGATCAGCTATAGTTTCTTTAGATCTTTCTATATTTAAAGGGCTTAAATGGTTGATTTATTTAAATGTTGAAAAAACAATGTTGTTAATCTTTATCTCTTTCTTCTGTGTTTTGAAGGTTTTCAACCTGATGATTGAAACCAACTAATCAACAAAGAAGCCAACAAACAATAGAGAAAGTTGGAAAATAAAAAAGTTGATTAAGTTGAAATCTTGAGTTGTCCTTGACGTCATTTGGAACTGAAATCTGTGGGGACTTGACAGTGAGAACCTAATCAATAAAAAAGCTTTACATAAAAACCTAAAAAAATAAAAATGCTATCGAGTGCTACGGCAAGTGCTATGGGCATAGGTGAAGTCTGAATAGGTGAGTCTTCAGGCCACGGCGGAGGCTAGGGAGTGAGTCTGTTGTTCTAAGTGCGACAGGGAGTTTATTCCACAGTTTGGGGGCCAGGAGAGTGAATTGTCTGGGACGAATGGATTTTTGTCCTGGGGTTAAGCTCACAACGTGTTGCCCTGCATTTTGCGTTGTACAGCGTCTTACTGGCCCTGTGCTAGCGTCTCTCCCGGCTGTCATGGCCACGCTCCAGCAGGCTGGCTCTCAGTGGGAGGTGAGGTGGGTCCACTCCAGCCCCGCAGGCCTGCTGCTAGTACAGTCACACAGCTCTGGCTGGGACTGGGGCAGGAACTGACAGACTGGCGGAGGCAACCTGCTGTGCTGCAGGTTGCTGCTGAATGGTGTGACGTGTCCAAACCCATCTGTGTGCCTACACTCTTGTACACTACGACGGAAGTAAGATGTCAGCTTTATTGCCTTTTAATCCTTGAGTTTATATTGTATATATTGGATTGTCAATAAAATTGTCAAAGTCAGCCTGGGCCACTGGTGTAGTGGTCCAGGCTTGAGTCCCGATCCCAATGACTGTTGCAGGCAGAGGAGAATCTGCCCCCAGAGCATTTTCTGTCCCTCGCTATTTCAAAAAACGACGACTAAAAAATAAAGACTAAAGTATAATTCTAACACTTTCCTTTCAACAACAAAGAGAAGAAAAATGTGTAAATAGTAAAAATAGTAAAAAGATTCACGGAAACTGGGGGCAGAAATTCTCCTCTGCCTACAAAATGATGTCATACTTAACAGCCCCTATGCCTCGTAAACCACCAACTTCTGTAAATGACAATGCGTTTTCCGGAAGTGGGTGGTTTTACAAGGCTACTCCTATCAATAAAGGCATAAAAAAGCCCCCAAAAAATGTCTGCGCATGTGCCTTCATGTTTGTGTTTGCGTGCATGAGTGCGTGCGCACAGCACCTGGCATGTGCACTTGTGTCTGTACATGTAGATTGCTTGATGTGCAGACTGTGAGTGGGCTTGTGTGAAGTCTCAGCAGCCTCGGTGCAGAGATGGTGAGGAATATGGAGTTGTTGGTGGCGAGGCAACGTTGGCCAAAAACAGCCCAGTGACGTCAAGTACAACACCGCACTGCTCATTAGTAATACTGGCACGGCTTGATGTTTGGCTAATTGGGGATGAGCACGCATATTTTAGAGTTTAGAAGTTTACAGGTTCCAAGAACTTTAAAAACAATCTTGTTTTGTGTGTTTACTTTATTTCTCCTCTCATATTTTATTAAAATGTGAATAATCATGAAGAAGTGTGTATTTATGTACGTATGCAGGGTATAAAGGTAGGATTATATTTGAAAAATAGAGATTTACTTTTATTCTTATTTCTCCTTTATATATATTTTTCTCTTCCTTTATTTCTGTATTTTGTTATTACTATTATTTTCATTTTCTAATTTACTATTTTATTTGACTCGTGTCAGGGGTGGGAGAGTGGGGGGTGGCTTTGAATTATACCCTGTACTATAAACTCCTGTCGGTGTGAAATATAAAAAACTATTAATAATATAAAAAGTGGATAGTCAGGTTTCTCAGGTGAAACCTCTGCACACTAGGGGGAAAAAAACATCCCAGTTACTGTCTGTATCTCTCCCTCCAAACCCATCTGTGTTCATGCATCTATCCTCTATCCAGCGCTTCCAACGCTGGTATCTACAGTACAAGCAGCTATCTACTCACTTATATGGGATTACAGTCGGGATGGGAGCAAGCCTACAATCTGGGGTCACATTAAACACAGCTCACTCAGTGATGCGAAACCAGCTTGTTTTGGGGGATGTTTTGATGTGTTAGTGCAAGCTGTTTCTGGCCTTCAGGGAGGTTGAGGAACAATATTGCTGAATAAAGGGGAGCTGTTCAAGGGAAAAGTGTGTCTGTTGTGTTGGGAAGTGAGCAGGTGCTTCACGTAGCAAGTTTGTTTATTGCTTTCTGCTCTTATTAGAATGCCTCCTGTTACCAGTCTGTATGAACAAGCATTACTGAGCGAGCACGGCGTCGATAAGCCCGGGCCTTTTATGAAACTGTCTCTCGTCTCAAGCTGTAGTCGGGATTTAAAGTTCAATATACCTGAAAGCCATTTTCAGCATCCAGCAGTTGCCAAGTAGGGATGGGACGATAATCGATATTATCATTTATCGTGATAAAAAAACACTCGCGATAATCGTATCGTGGAGATTTAATTTATCTTGATGTCGTCCTCCGTTATGCACTGGGATCAAGTCACCTTTTAATTGCCAAGCTGCATATCCGGTACCACTTAAACCCTCTATAGGTACTCATAATATACGTACTTGATACAGTCTTTTTTTCCACTCTCCATCAAATGTCTTTGCCAAAAAAATAGACGATCTACAAGCTCACAACGCCTTGTGAGCTTGTAGATCGGCTATTTTTGGCAAATGTTCCGCCCAAGCAGTGCAGGATTAGGGCTTTTCTGAGCACAATTATATGCACGTGGGTGTAAAGACACTTCAGGTCTGACTCCAGCCAAGCCAAGAAGCCCAGCCAACAGATCCATCATGGTGACACCGTCGCATGTCGTCCACTGTGGATGGATGTGCCAACTGCCACCCCGCAGCCCCCCCCCCCCCCCCCCGCCATACTCCTCCTCCCATAATACACCAATCAGAAAGGAGAAGCAGTCTCATTATTCAGGACAATTAGCCTATGGGGTGGGTGGGTGTCCCCTGCTATTACTCACCGCTCATTTGGGCCCAGTCAGATGAATGTGTCGCGTTGGCTCTGGCTGCCCGTCAATCAGGGCCTGCCTGCTGATTCAGAAGCAGAAGGGGAGAAGGGCACTGATGCAGCTCTGGATTGAGAGACACGGAGGCGAAGGAAAAGCAAGCGAGAGAGAGAGAGAGAGAGAGAGAGAGAGAGAGAGAGAGAGAGAGAGAGAGAGAGGGAGAGAGAGAGGGAGAGAGGGAGAGAGGGAGAGAGAGAGAGGGAGAGAGAGAGAGAGAGAGAGAGAGGAGAGAGAGAGAGAGAGAGGGAGAGAGGGAGAGAGAGAGAGGGAGAGAGAGAGAGAGAGAGAGAGAGAGAGAGGAGAGAGAGAGAGAGAGAGAGAGGAGAGAGGGAGAGAGAGAGAGGGAGAGAGAGAGAGAGAGAGAGAGAGAGAGAGAGAGAGAGGGGAGAGAGGGAGAGAAAGAAAGCCCATGGCTGACACTCATTTCATTCAAGTCTCTCCTGATGATCCGATGCAGAATATGCAGTAGGTATACTGCATATTCTGTATGTTCTGTAGATACATGATCTGTGTGTGCATGTATGCTCTCTGTGTGTGTGTGTGTGTGTGTGTGTGTGTGTGTGTGTGTGTGTGTGTGTGTGTGTGTGTGTGTGTGTGTGTGTGTGCGTGCGTGCGTGCGTGCGTGTGTGCCTGCGTACGTGCGTGCGTGCGTGCGTCTGTCTGTCTGTCTGTCTGTCAGTTAGGGTTGGGTGATTATAACATTTATCTATATCCGTCCGTCTGTCCGTCTATCTATCTATCTATCTATCTATATATATATATATATATAATATTAGATCTAATATTACATCTAAAAGCTTGTGATGCGACGAGTTGAGATCTATTTTTGGTTAATTGCCCAGCCCTATAGTGTCAGTACATGTAGACACGGGTAGAGAGAGGCAACGTTATGACAAGAACCTTTTTGAGATGCATGCAATAAGCAGACAAGCACAGATAACAGAAATGGACGCATTCATCATGAAACAGATGAGAGGAATCAAGACTCTTTTCAAACAGAAGGTACAGTATGTGGCAGTCCAACACAGACAGGCCTAATTGTCACAGTGATGCTGCATGAACAATAATGCTGCAGGCATCCACCTCCTCCCTGGATATGCACGCACGCACACACACACACACACACACACACACACACACACACACACACACACACACACACACACACACACACACACACACACACACACACACACACACACACACACACACACACACACACACAGAGAGAGGAAAACGGCATAATGCATGACTAATCCTGTTAACTCTCTCCCCAGCAGTCTGGCATGAGAGTATGATCCAGCAATCCCTAAAACTGGACCCTCATTCTCGCTAGTGTTTATGCTGTGCGCGTATTCGTGCTTGTGCGTGTGGGTCGGCGGTGGGTTCTCTGAGAGGAACGGTCACTTTACTCTCATTATGCTTTTGTATATTTGTGTCTGTATTTGTCTACCACTACCAGCACATTAACATTTTGGTGTTGAAATAGCTCTCTAAAGTTTGACACAACTATCACAAACGTATTAATTTACTTCACTGAGAAATAAAATATATTATTTGTTTTAATAGAGTGTAGAGTGTGCAAATAACATTCAAGGGACTTGTGGATGTGGATGAATAATGTTTTGTAATGGAGGTTTCAGAAGTCATTGGACAAAAGCTACCTGTACAAACACACCAAATTAAGAATCTGGGGTTCCAATGCCTGCATTCTATGTTAGAATGGTAATGGTATTCAACATTATAAAGCCTAAGAAAGCATGTGTAGGATTTATAAGGAGTTAATAACAGGTGTCTTCAACAGGGGGTCGGGGACCCCTAGGGGGTCCTCAGAGTTACTACAGGGGGTCCTCCAAATCTTTGAGTGATATTTTTTATATTAATCACTTGAACCCTATAGCGTCCATATTCTGAGAACTTTAGCCAAAAATAGCAGATCTATAAGCTCACAACACTCGCAGCGCGAGACGTTGTGAGCTTGTAGATCAGCTATTTTCTGCAAAGAGGTTTGGTGTAGAGGGAAAAAAGAGCAGACTAAGTGAAAAGTCAAGTGGTTAAATATCTGAAAACACAAATTGACATGAATCCAAAATACACTGATGATCGTTGCTGTCAAATATGGAATC
>NC_137812.1:34478687-34572990 GCF_963921795.1 Nannobrachium achirus | reverse complement strand
GTTCCCTATACTAGGCAGTGATGCAGTCAAGCCAGGATACTCTAAAATGGTGCAGGGGTCCAAATTGACTGCCCTACTACAAAGCCAAAGTGCAGTAACTACGTTTTTGGACACAGCGACTTGTTTTGTATCCAAAAGGTCAAATGAGCCTTTGTGATTTGCATGGGGGGATAAACAGTTACCTCAAGTGTAATATCACTTAGATAACAATATCTCATTTGACTGACCAGTTGAATCATCAGTGATTCTTTTTAATCCCATTTAGAACGGGTACACATTATTGTGTATCATTATTTTATGCTTTAACTATTGAAAGATAGCAGATATAAAAGCTCACAGCGCGGCACCGAGTGCCACGCTGCGAGCTTGTAGATCTGCTATTTTTGAAAAATTGTGAAAATTTGAATTTTGACCCGATTCTTTAAGTGTCTTTTGAATCCTTCTAAGACTTTTTGAAAAACCTACGGTATGTTTCTGTGTCAGCAATCTGGCCAGCCATCATCAAAGAAAAGGTCCTTTTCACTTAACTGGAGCTCAGTTAGTCTGTTCTTGAGAGACTACTATGTCAGTGGTTCTCAAACCTTTTCATGTGTAGGACCCCCAAAATGATATTTATTTGGCCACGGACCCCTATCTCAAAATATTTAGTTCCAGCGACCCCCCAGAAGCAAAATTTGAGTTACAAACGTTCGCTTTGAAAATACATGTATTCAAAGATTTGCACACATTTTCACGACTTTTTCAAAAATAGCAGATCTACAAGCTCGCAGCACGGCACTCAGTGCTGCGCTGTGAGCTTGTATATCTGCTATTCACTCGTTAAAGCATTCAATAATTCTAGGCCTAAATGGGGTAGTTACTGCACTTTGGCTTTGTAGGGCAGAAAACACAAAGTTGAGACAGAGCTCAAAGAGAGGCTGTCACATTCACCCAGCACCATCTTGATGACCACTTAATTAATGACTACCTAAATCACTACTAACACACATTCTGAGACAGTTGAATCCTATGGAAATGTTGCAAAATATATATAAATATTACTAGTAAGACGCCTCAGGGCGACATGCGACCTCGCCCGCCATCTGGCCAGTGATGTACCGGTATATCGGACCAGTTACACATGGAGACCCCTGGTACCCATATATGGAGATCCATGTACTGTATATGGAGATATGCTGTGAGAACCCAAACATGCTCTTCTTTCGTGTATCATCATCCTTGATGATTGGTTGACAAACATGCTTACTCAGTTATTCGTTATGTGAAGGTCCTATGATGTCTATGACGTCTGACATCATACCCTTTTATGCCCATACATGGAGATCCTGTAGAACCAGCCATTAGTGTGGTATGTGGCCGTTGTGGCCTCCATATATGGGCATTCCCATATGAAGTCCTGTTAGATATGGGCTTAATATTGATGACATCAGGGAACTCCATATATGGGCATAAAAGGGATTCTGTGACATCACTGTGAAGCCAGAGCGTGATGTCAGAGCGGCAAAACCATTCTGTTAAGAGTGGTTCCCCTGACATCACAGTGATGTCAGAGCATGATGGCAGAGCGACAAACCCATAGAACCGCAGTGTCAGGCGCAGAGATACATACGGACAAGCTGTGACTGTTCACATACTAATGCATTTTCACATACTTGCTTTTTCTGTGTATTTGTATTTGTATTTCTATTTTTGTATTGTTTGATTCTTTTGTTTTTAAATGTGTAACTGTTTTTATATGTTGGTACTTTAATGTACGTTTTTTAACTTATTCTGTCAACTTAAGGTGTCTCACAACTCCTAGTGAGTGGTCCTCAAACTGTTATATGAAATATGCTGCTTGTTTTTAAATTGTATGGTCTGAGGAGTGACACTATAATAAAGTTTTCTATCTACGTATCTATCTATCTATCTATCTATCTATCTATCTATCTATCTACTAAACTGCGACCTCAGTGTCTTTCAGGAAGGCAACAAGCCTGTCTACAAAGCAAAAGTTTGTAGGGCAATGCTTGATGCAAGCGACCATTTTTCTCAATGATAAGATGTGATCCAAATAAAACTGTTATAGTCTGTTCTAGAATGGCACCTGAAAGAGTGTTTGACTGCCATCACGGGGGACCACGAGGACATTGCACATTAGCCGTGATGGTTCTGATAAGCATCGATAAAGTGGGACTGAGTTACTAGGGCCGAAGGTGGAGGGGCCTGGAATTATTTTATACTCTAGCTATTGAAAAATAGCAGATATACAAGCTCACAGCGCGGCACCGAGTGCCGCGCTGCGAGCTTGTAGATCTGCTATTTTTGAAAAGTCGTGAAAATGTGAGCAAATCTTTGAATATATGTATTTTTTTAAGCCTCAAATTTTGCTTCTGGGGGATCCCAAATAAAACTGTTATAGTCTGTTCTAGAATGGCACCTGAAAGAGTGTTTGACTGCCATCACGGGGGACCAGGAGGACATTGCACATTAGCCGTGATAGTTCTGATAAGCATCGATCCTTCCCTCCAGGGGGGAAAAGAAGATCAAATCTCTCACTGAAAACACAACACTCGTCATTACGGACCCATCATCGTCACAGAAGCAATTCTTATGATTGCGATGTGTTCTGTTGCTTTTTTCCCCCCCCCACACCTTGAGCATTCCCAGTCCCCTTATCTCTACTCTCCATCACTCAGTACATAACATTTATTTTCAAACAACATTCCCTTTGGAAAATGCCCCCCCCCCTCGGCTGGCTCTGAGCCCTGGCAGTAGAAAGATACTGTTGCTCTGGGTGACCTCTGAGCTGTCACAGGCTGCTTGTCATCTGACACCTGTCTCATTCACATCTGCTTGGGGACCCATGGGCTGTCTGTGTGCGTGCGTGCGTGCGTGCGTGCGTGGGTGCGTGCGTGCGTGCGTGCGTGCGTGCGTGCGTGCGTGCGTGCGTGCGTGCGTGCGTGCGTGCGTGCGTGTGCGCGCGCGTGCGCCCACGCTTTCGCTGACATGCAATGTGTGCAGATGTGACAGAGTGTATCAGAGGGAAAGGTGGGTCTTGCCTCGCTGCACCCACAAATGATTGGTCGAGGGGAGGAGAAAGATGAACTAATCGGCTTCTCCATTGGTGGAAATCCCACCCATTTATTTCCCCGTTAACAGGCTTCAGTTAATGAGCTGAAGCTAAGCATCCTGTCACCCTTTCTTCTCTGTCATCTCCTCTCTCTCTCTCTTTCTCAGCTGTACACGTTGTGCGCGTGCATGCGTGCGCGCACAATCGCACACGCGCGCAGCCGCGCACACACATGCACATGTGCGCACATACATGCACATGCAGGGTGTCACTAGGGGGGGGAAGTGGGACTGAGTTACTAGGGCCCTTGGTGGAGGGGCCTGGAATTATTTTATACTCTAGATATAGAAAAATAGCAGATATAGAAGCTCACAGCGCGGCACCGAGTGCCGCGCTGCAAGCTTGTAGATCTGCTATTTTTGAAAAGTCGTGAAAATGTGAGCAAATCTTTGAATATATGTATTTTTTAAGCCTCAAATTTTGCTTCTGGTGGATCCCTGTAACTAATTATTTTGAGATGGGTGTCCGTGGCCAAATATATATCATTTTGTGGGTCCTTCACATGAAACGGTTTGAGCACCACTGACATAGAAACATAGGTTTTTTCAAAAAACCTTAGAATAATTTGAAATATTCAAATTTCAAGATTTTCAAAGATTTCAAAAAAATAGCAGATCTACAAGCTCGGTGCCGCGCTGCAAGCTTGTAGATCTGCTATTGTTCAATAGTTAAAGCACAAAATAACGCGTAATAATGTGTTCCCAGTCTAAATGGGTTAAACCCCACATGCACTCTCTCTCTCTCTCTCTCTCACACACACGCACGCGCGCGCACGCACGCACGCACGCACACACACACACACACACACACACACACACACACACACACACACACACACACACACACACACACACACACACACACACACACACACACACACACACACACACACACACACACACACACACACACACACACACACACACACTTAACGCAATTCTCTCTGTTTAGGACTTCAGAACACAACAACCCTGTTTTCAGGTACAGAACGTACCTCAAGCAAGCCCAACACTTAAATCATCTTGGAGTGGAATATAAGCAACAATTTCTCCTCAGCACCACCCAATCTCATTATCTCAACACAATTCAAATGCCATCCAGATAGATGTCATCTCAACCTGTCACTCTGCAATCAATAACTCTTACTTAAGGGCTCAGTCCACATATAAGGCGCCGATACTATCGAGCTTATCACCGAAAAAGCCTGTATTGTGGCTCCAAAAGTCACACGACTTAATGGTAATAAAAGCTCTAGTGACCTTTTGAGGAAATGCCAGTGGAACCTTCCAGCAAAATCTCTCTCATTCCTGGAAATGTATAGCAGTGTGTCTGACATTATGGGGGAGCTCTACGTCATCGGTGGCTGTGAAAGGTGGCCATAGCCTTGTTCCCAATGAGGAGTGCTAGCTCGCCAAAAGCCATGGAGCCCCCATCCCCGCAATGACTAAATTTGTATGAAATCTTTGAATGGAAACAGCCGATCCATAAGCTTCCAATGTACCGCGATCTTTAACCTGATTATCATACGATGAAATATCAGGTTAACGTCCCACACATTTTATTTTAAGTTTACAGAGCGAACGGGCGAAAGTAAAGGACACAAACATAAATACCGTAGACTTGGCAAAATAAAGAATGAGAGGAAAGGGTACTAATTTGAGTAATTTGCTACTATCTCATCCTACACACATGTAATTCACCACTCTTTGAAGATGTTGAACTTCATCTCCGTTTCCACACATTGTCCACACATTTTCAGGCCTCCAAAAAAATGTGTGTACTGTATCATGCTTTTACACAGTGGGTATCAAAGACCTGCAAAGTATCAGGCTCACGTCCTGAGGAACCACATGTGAATTAATTCCCCAGTCAAATGATGACCAAAAATGTTAAGTCACTGAGATGGCTTGGTCCCCATTAGTCTCTGCATTAAGAGGCAAATAATTAGAATTATTGAATTATTGGTGACATTGTGAAGGGGGAATTAACCAAAGACTTAATGATCACAGTAATATGGTCATATTCAAATATTGTGACAAGGACCCGCTAACATGAATGATGGGGATAATTGTGAATTACTTTCAAATTTTGGACTGATATTTCAAATCGTATTTTACCAATTCAGTTCAGTGATTAAGTACAAATGTTATCCCCTAAGGCCTAACTAACATCAAACAGCTACTGTAGTTGTGGAGAGTGTATACTTAACCAAACGGTGTGCTATAAGGGTAAAACAAATAGCGAATTAATTTCAGGCTTGAATAAATAGTTAAACGATATATATTATTACAGTAACTATTAACTGCCTAGAATGTGTTACGTGCTTAAAGGAGTAGTTCAGCACTTTTCAACCTGTCTTCATATAATAGGTCCTCACTAATGTTCATGATAAAATATCACAATTTTTTTCGACTCAGTCCAAGTCTACTAGGAGAGCTGTGGGAAGTTCAGAATCCATCGTCTTGTGACATCATCATTTTCCAAAAAAGAAATGTAATCAATATTTTAGAAAAAAATATTTAGATTTTTATTATCGCGAGAACAATGGCTTCCACTTTAAAATTGCAACTTTTCAGGAATAGAAAGCCTGCAGTTTCTATAAGCTGGATTGGCAATCGATGATGTCACAAGACGATGGGTTTCTGACCTGCCCACAGCCCTCCTCTGAGAAAAAAAGAAAAAAAGAAAAGAAAAAGAAAAGCTATTTTTGAGTGAGGACCAATTATATGAACATAGGTTGAAAAGTGGTGGAGTGCCCCTTTAAGAAATGGTGTGGGTGCAAAAAGAATGTTTAGGCAAATGCTGCAAAAAGTTAATGTACCTAACCCATACTGTTCTTTACATTATCCAGTATTTTATATATGATTTATTATTGTATATGTCATTGTATATTTGTATTACTATTATTTTTTCTTTATTATATTATTACGTTAGAATGTTAACACAAGGTTGTGGAAAAGACCCATCATCATTTTGCTGCGTTATAAATAAAACCTTCTTGATTCTTCATGTGGTCCAGCAGGAATATGCAATAATTGATTGACTTTTTTATTGACCCAAGAAACCAAGTCGTAGTCAAAAGGATAACATATTGAGGTCCCATTGATGTAGAAACTGCAGTTCCAATGAACTAACTCACATACCTTCATCTGGTGCTAACCTTTTGTTGTTGTAGCTTCAAAGGAACCACTTTAACCCCAACTCTATTTTAGTTTAGGGTCCCCCTGGGCTCTACTAGGTCTGTTAGTATTTCCCTCTACACCAAATCTCTTTGCTGAAAATAGCCAATGTACTGAGCTCACAAAACGTGTCGCAATGCGCCATGAACACTATGTACTGTTTGCTTAATATTCACCCCTGGCCCACAATAAGCATGCTAGGATTCTAACCATATTTCTGTCCTCTTCATCTGAGCTCATCAGAGTTCAACTGCGATGGCTCTTCTTGCCTGACTGCACTTAGATGCAGAGTTGCCATAGGAAAAGGCCAAGAGTTCAAACCTGCTGGCGCCGCCACCAGTCATTCACCAAGCACCAGGCACCTGCTTGTCAGGTTCCCATGACAACAGTCTCCTATATGCACAGACCAGGCTCTCCGGGTGGAGTGGAGGCTTCTCCTAGAAAATGGGAGAAAGAAACAGAGAAGGAGAAAGAAAGAGCAGTCCCTCTGTAGGCTGGAGCTGAAGAATATCGATTTATGCAGAAATCAATAGACACAAAAAGATTTAGACATGCTATTTGAGTCTGTACACAGCCAAAGGTCAATAAGGAAATGCTAAATGATACCTTTCTTGTCACAAGCAATGCATGAAACACTTAATAAAAGTACAATAACAGATTAAACTAATCGGTATGCATAGATTCGGCTAGTTTCCTACAGTAATGGTACAATTGTTTGGTTTCCATTGTGGTATCTGGGAAATGAGTACACCTTTCCAATTGTACTTTGTGTTCTTCTCACATTGGGAACAACAAAAATAAAAGCTTTGTTCTCGTTGGCTGGAAGAAATAGCAGCAATTAAAAGGCAAGTGGCTCTAACCAATTCCTGGCAATGGCATAGATGCAGTAGTTGGCTGAGTAGTAATTAAGTCCTCCAGTCTGTTACGACCAGTAGGGCTCTGTGCTACTGTAACTGCGGACACACCCAGTCCTGTGTGACCAGATTAAAGACAAGAAATCAACCTTTTGCTGCAGCCAAAATGGCCACAATCTTCAAGCACTTTGCTGTCTCCTCCATACACCATGGAGAAAGAAAAGCTCCTATCATTGTGGAATTTACACAATCTTCCTCCATTTTACATTAAGAAATGACTAAGAAAAGATTGATCAGAGAACCAGTCCTGGATATGAAGCTGAGTGCATTTTCTGTGACCAGGGGGGAAATAATTGCTTTTAATCACGATAACACTTTCCTGCCACTCTATTTGCAGCATCTCCAAGTTATGGATTTCTTCCCATGCAGTTTAAATGGCAGGAGGTGGGCCTCATTTATCAATAACTAGCAATTTATCCGACGCTGCCCAGGTTAAATAGACACAAAGGAATGTTTGTGTAAATATTCAAGACTCTATTTATAGATTGTCATGCATGGCAAATGAAATGGTGAAGTAGTAGTTCTGTAGTTTCCATTGTAGCTAGTGAAGAAAGTACAGTACAGAAAGTACACTTGTGTTTTTGTAACGTACACACAGGCTTACTGACTTACTGACCAAATAATATAGGCTAATGGCGGTTTAGTGGGTGGGGCCGGGGTTATTAGAAAGAGCAGGTGCTGTGACCAACATGCAACCATGCAACCATGCAACCAATTCAGCGACAGGGACACAATTCCTTGCCAGCTCCCCACCCACGAACATGGCCTCTTGTGTTTGTTGGAGTGCGTGCCAGACAAGCCAGAGGCAACGCTACCAGGAATCAAACCCGGGCCTTTGCAGAGGTGGGCCAACGTTTCGCCTATACACCACCTGGACACCCAATGTGATGACAACTTTGAGTTACAAGTGGAACGGCAGATTTTCCACACACTTAGGTGTGGTCTCAGGTTCATGAAATTCATGAATACCTCTCACTCTCAATGACAATTGTCAATCTCTCACAAATACTTGTCAATTTCTGTGTATCTTAACATAACCAGGAAATGTGGATCTATTCACCTATTCCACAATGTCACTCGTCTATGACGTATCTATGACATACAGTATGACTCAAAATGTGGGTAAGGTTCCACAGTCCCATTGACTTAAATGTTAAAATATTATACGGACAGACACACCAAGCCTCTTTGCCAAAATGGGTACAATCCTGGGATTATTTGTTAGCCTACTATCTGTTATTCTATTCATATTGTGCAAGCCAATTACACAGGATACCAAGTTAGTATAGTTATGCTGTCTGGCCTGATGTGATATGTTTCCCCCATGTAGTTATTTCCTGGAGAAATATGACTCAAAGCAACTTAATCAATAGATCAATAGAGATGGCCATGTTGGAGTCATCTAAATTCTACTGTGTGAACCAAATACCCTGGCCAGGGGAAAAGCTATGTGGGAAGGAAACCACAGGTAAGGGAGTTAGAGGAAAGGGGTGGTGAAAGAAGAAAGGAAGTTTCGAGGAAGGCCAAAGTGTTTTGCTTAAATTTCAAAAAATAGTAATTTACTAGCTCACAACACGTTGTGATGCGACACGTTGTGAGTTTGTAGAGCTATTTTCGGGGTGCCACACACTGCCGTTCGACTGCGGATAAATTATGCATTATTTGTGCAAGAACGTTTGTTTTCTGAACACGCACAGGTTTGAAACAACATACTCAGATTAGAGTGACTTTGGAGGACGACCTTCTAGGTTTAGGTGACATGGAATATGCCGGGCTAAATAATTATTGCATTTGAACACAACCCCGAAAATCAAGGACGTCACAGGTACGAGATATACAAGAAAAATAGACTGTGAGAAGTGAGCTAACGAGACACCTGTTCAACTCCTGTGAAAAGACGGAGATATGTACACATGGCGCACGTTCGCACGCACGCACGCACGCACACAGTCCAACTACCACATCACCTGTCACTGGGAGCCTCATTAAGCCGACAGGCACGCACTGGCCTCTCAGGGCAGGCCAAGATGTCAGAGCCCTATCCCTGCTGTCATGCCATGATGGATCTCTCCACTGCTGGCTGCCAAACTGCCACTCAGACCCTCCTCCACGTGGGCGCTGTTGCTCCTCAGGAAACACTCACTAAGCATCCTGTTGATCAGCTTATTTTGTATACATCCACCATCCCTGTTTGCATCCCAGCCACTGAGTGCCTTTAGCCATTTTATTCACAAAAAACCTCTAAACTTAGTAAAGCGTATACTGCCCAGTTTAGGACAAATAAACTTGACCTTCTTTGACCTTGACATGAGTTGCAACTGTACTTTACACGCTCTTTTTCCTCACTCTACACCAGTAAGACTCCATAATCGGGAGATCAGCGACCGCAGGTCGCATGTATACACAAATTGGTCTGTCCATGTTGATGACATGACTTTAGAGATACTGTGTACCGCTTTGCGTGATTTTAGGGCAAAATCTGTAGGAGCAGTGTCCAAAAATGTGTCTTGAAAGAATGGGCCTCATGGTGGCGCTAGAAGAGGGCCATGTGAGAAATGACATGACAGACAGCCGGTGGCGTGACGTGACAGACAGCCGAGGTTTTGATAGTAACAAAACCTCTGAGTTAAAAATATATTTTGGTGAGCATTCGCCCAGAATATGAATGCTGGGATTCAAGTGGTTAAACACTATTTACTGTACTTGGTTGACTTGGGCCCACCATGGCTCTATAGTTGGTCTGCTCCTTTTTCCCTCTACACCAAATATTTTTGCTGTAAAAATTAAATTGACAATCTACGAGCTCACGCTAGGGTTCATGTGGTTAGACGACGTTCTCTCTCTTCAGCCTGTGAAAGGAAGGATACTAACTGAGGGAACACATTACTGATGGGAAGCTGTATCTTTTAACTACCGGTATAAGACAACTAATGAGAGCAGAATTCTTATCTCTTATTTAAGAGATGGAGATATGTACATTATTTTAGGCTTTGACTAAAGGGACACTATCACACTGCTGAAGTGCATGTCAGTTAATTGTAGGTGTAGTGGTTAGATACAATAATTGTTATAATACAATCCATATTGGAGAATATTTACAAAATTCACTTTCTGCCTGCAGTCTCTGGCCTTTCTCTGTGTTCCTATATTTACCATGATGCATTTTGTGGACAAGCATCAGCCTGCAGACGCCCATACAGTCTATGACTGCCATTACATCAGCTTAATTCAGGGGTCTTCAATGTTTTCAGGCCAAGGACCTCTTAGTTGAGAGAGAGATAAAGCAGGGACCCCCACAAGCTTTTCATAGATTACATATTGTTTCATTGTTTGACAGCACAATCATCAGTGTATTTTGGATTCATGTCAATTTGTGTTTTCAGATATTGAACCACTTGAACCATCAACACTGAATAAACTTGTATTGACCTTTCACGCTGTACTTGGTCTGCTCTTTTTCTCCTCTACACCAAACCTCTTTGCCAAAAATGGCCGATATACAAGTTCACACGCCTCGCAGAGCTTGTAGATCTGCTATTTTTGGCTAAACTTCTCTGAATATGGACTCTAGGGTTCAAGTGGTTAATATAAAAAAGTTTCTATCACACAAAGATTCGGTGAACGGTGGAGCACACATCATCAGATCATCACTATTGACAGATCTGACATTGATTAATTCCCACAAGGCTTTGTGATAACTAAGGTCTTTGAGGAGAACCAATAAACTGTCAGCATGACCAAAGATCAAGCCTGATTGGACAGCTGTCAGCAAGCCTGTGACAAGGAGAGCCGTGAAGACAGATCTCAAATCCCAAAGTACCTTGCAGGACTTCCTCATGACCTCATTACTTAGCGTTCTACAGTGTTCTCTGGAAAAGGGTAGCAAGTTTTGTTCTATTTTGGAAGATTTATCTTGCTTCACTTAGGAAGGACAGTGGAGAAAGACAGGGCAGACAGAAGGGATGACATGCAACCAGGGGCGTCACACCACATTCTGGGCCCTGGGTACAATGATTCACTGCGGGCCCCCCATGAATGTTAACTATTGAAAAATAGCAGATATACAAGCTCACAGCGCGGCACCGAGTGCCGCGCTGCGAGCTTGTAGATCTGCTATTTTTGAAAAATCGTGAAAATGTGTGCCAAGAAACCTATGTTTCCATGTCAGTGATGCTCAAACTTTTTCATGTGAAGGACCCCCCATCTCAAAATATTTAGTTCCAGGGACCCCCCCAGAAGCAGAATTTGAGTTACAAATGTTCACTTAAAAAATACATATATTCAAAGATTTGCGCACATTTTCACGACTTTTCAAAAATAGCAGATCTACAAGCTCGCAGCGCGGCACTCGGTGCCGCGCTGTGAGCTTGTATATCTGCTATTTTTCAATAGCTAAAGTTACTAGGGCCCCTCCACCTTGGGCCCTGGTAACTCAGTCCCACTTTCCTACCCCTTGTGACGCCCCTGCATGCAACAGCCAAGAATCAAACCAGGGACATCCTAGTTAGACGGTTGAATGACCAGGACGTTTTTTCAAAACTCTTGAAAAAAGTACCTGTGAGTTTGTTTCTGGGAAATAGAAGAACATGATTAAAAGTATGATGAGCTGACAGACTATCAGAACTGCCAATATTTGAAAATGCCATTGCATCACATTCTCTCACACACACACACACACACACACACACACACACACACACACACACACACACACACACACACACACACACACACACACACACACACACACACACACACACACACACACACACACACACACACACACACACACACACACACACACACACACACCCCTCTTGCTTTCTCGCTGTCAGTATTAGGCCTATAAGCATACTACTGTAGGTGTGGGTGCTATCAAAATAATATTACAGTATACCAGGGTATTTAGAAATTCTGAAGGTATATGATTTCAATACTTGATACTAGATGCTCCTCTTTCTATTAAACCGACACAGAGATCCTGTACGGATGGAAAATAAAAATATTGAATTAAAGAAATGTATTACAACAGGGAACTTAGCCGACAGAATAATGTTGGTAAAAAAATAAATGATGGGCTATGACTAAATATAGAATCATGTAAATACTGCCACATACAACTTCATTTTGACTCCTTCCATCTACAAAAGCAGTTAATTGGGGGCAGCAGTGTCTCAGGAGGAGCGGCCGCTTGGGAATCCTGGTTTGTCCCCTTCTCACCTGCTTTAGTGTACTTGAGAAAGAAACGCCTGACTGCTCCTGATGAGCAGGTTGGTGGAGCCTTGCATGGTTTTCTCTGCCGTCGTTGTGTCAATGAATGTGCGTGTGTGTGTGTGTGCGTGCGTGCGTGCGTGCGTGCGTGCGTGCGTGCGTGCGTGCGTGCGTGCGTGCGTGCGTGTGCGTGCGTGTGTGTGTGTTTTTACATTTGTGACCTACTGAGGACCAGATGTCCTCACAAGTATAGTAGAATTGGAAAAAATAGACAATGTGAGGACCAATAGTAGGTCCTAATAAGGATTAGGGTTAGGTAGGGTTAGGGGTTAGGTTTAGGGGTATAGGTTAGGGTAAGGCCACAGGACTTGCATAAAAATGAATGGAAGTCTATGTAATGTCCTTGTAAAGTAGGGGTTGGTTTCTAAGGTGTAGGGCTAGTAAGGAGTTTCTAACACTGCCATGGAGCTTCGTTTAGGAAGCATTGAACAGGAGGGTATTTCCATTTGTCATGGTTTTTATTCTATAAAACAGAGAAATAATACATTAGATAAGAGATAAGATATAAGATATACAATTATATAATACATTAGATTTATACAATTAAATTCACTTCAATGTTACATTTATCATTAAGTACAACATTTACTACAAACACCAAGGTTCATCAGAATCATCACTGGCACTCTGGGGAAGGGCACCACTTAACCTAACATTTGAGTACAAATGGCCAGTACAACATTTCATATAGATCTTCTAGGTAAACACACCATACACATCATCTACATAGCATTAAGACAAGCAGGTGAGTAAGCTTAACAATAAACAAAGGAAACATGCAATAAGAACTCACTTCACTGACGCATAACTAGTGGAAATGTTCAGGGTTTGGTGCCTGGGCCTCCAGGCCTAGGCTCTGCTGCTGTTGCCTCTGCTGCTGCTAAAGGGAAACTGAATGCTGGGCAGTATATATAGTCAGTCACTGATTGCGTTTGAGGGGGAGCAGGTGTGGCAGGTGGAGCAGTCCATGATGGGCCAGGGCCAGGGGGGTGGGGTTGCTGTGCAATGTGACTTTTCTACAGCCGCCCCAAATACGTAGTATTTTCACCTGAAAAAAGTCACTGGCTATAGGGCCGCCCCATGAAGAAGGAATGGGTGCTGGGGGAGGCTCAGGTGGTGGCAGACGAGGGGGCCCAGGTGCTGGGGGAGGCTCAGGTGGTGGCTGTGGGGGCTGCTGCTGGAGGGCTGTTGCTGGGGGGCCGGCAGGTAGAACTGTTGCTGGGGGGCCGGCAGGTAGGACTGAAGGTGAAGCCAGGGGCGCCAGAGGAGGCGGGGTCAGAGGCGATGCCCGGGCTGAAGGTGGAGACCAGGACTGCAGGGGAGGTGGAGCTCTGGGCACCGGAGATGGAGAAACAGGAGGTGGAGCCCGGGGCGAGGCGACAGGAAGTGGAGCCCGGGGCACCCGAGACGAGGCGACAGGAGGAGGAGGCGGAGTCTTGGGCGCAGGAACCTTTGTAGGAGGCGGAGTCTTGGGCGCAGGAGCCTTTGTAGGAGGCGGAGTCTTGGGCACAGGAGCCTGAGGAGGAGGGAGAGTCTTGGGCACAGGAGCCTGACGAGGAGGCGGAGTCTTGGGCCCAGGAGCCTGACGAGGAGGCGGAGTCTTGGGCACAGGAGCCTTTGTAGGAGGCGGAATCTTGGGCACAGGAGCCTGAGGAGGAGGGAGAGTCTTGGGCACAGGAGCCTGAGGAGGAGGCGGAGTGGCCCTGGGCGCTGGAGGCAAGGAGGCTGGAGGGGCAGGACGCTTGGCTGCAGGAGGAGGAGGAGACTTTACAGAAGAGGCCTTTGGAGGCCTGGACTGCTGGGAGGAGAATAGGTGCTGCATGTTGCTATAGTTCTGCAGCATTCTGTCGTAGTTCTCCTGCACCCTTTTGTTGTTCTCCTGCATCCTTTTGTTGTTCTCTAGGAGAGCCCACCAGATGTCTTGCTCTTCCGCCATGACAATGTTAGACTTCCCGGCGTCGAAGGACCATGTAAAGTAGGGGTTGGTTTCTAAGGTGTAGGGCTAGTAAGGAGTTTCTAACACTGCCATGGAGCTTCGTTTAGGAAGCATTGAACAGGAGGGTATTTCCATTTGTCATGGTTTTTATTCTATAAAACAGAGAAATAATACATTAGATAAGAGATAAGATATAAGATATACAATTATATAATACATTAGATTTATACAATTAAATTCACTTCAATGTTACATTTATCATTAAGTACAACATTTACTACAAACACCAAGGTTCATCAGAATCATCACTGGCACTCTGGGGAAGGGCACCACTTAACCTAACATTTGAGTACAAATGGCCAGTACAACATTTCATATAGATCTTCTAGGTAAACACACCATACACATCATCTACATAGCATTAAGACAAGCAGGTGAGTAAGCTTAACAATAAACAAAGGAAACATGCAATAAGAACTCACTTCACTGACGCATAACTAGTGGAAATGTTCAGGGTTTGGTGCCTGGGCCTCCAGGCCTAGGCTCTGCTGCTGTTGCCTCTGCTGCTGCTAAAGGGAAACTGAATGCTGGGCAGTATATATAGTCAGTCACTGATTGCGTTTGAGGGGGAGCAGGTGTGGCAGGTGGAGCAGTCCATGATGGGCCAGGGCCAGGGGGGTGGGGTTGCTGTGCAATGTGACTTTTCTACAGCCGCCCCAAATACGTAGTATTTTCACCTGAAAAAAGTCACTGGCTATAGGGCCGCCCCATGAAGAAGGAATGGGTGCTGGGGGAGGCTCAGGTGGTGGCCGACGAGGGGGCCCAGGTGCTGGGGGAGGCTCAGGTGGTGGCTGTGGGGGCTGCTGCTGGAGGGCTGTTGCTGGGGGGCCGGCAGGTAGAACTGTTGCTGGGGGGCCGGCAGGTAGGACTGAAGGTGAAGCCAGGGGCGCCAGAGGAGGCGGGGTCAGAGGCGATGCCCGGGCTGAAGGTGGAGACCAGGACTGCAGGGGAGGTGGAGCTCTGGGCACCGGAGATGGAGAAACAGGAGGTGGAGCCCGGGGCGAGGCGACAGGAAGTGGAGCCCGGGGCACCCGAGACGAGGCGACAGGAGGAGGAGGCGGAGTCTTGGGCGCAGGAACCTTTGTAGGAGGCGGAGTCTTGGGCGCAGGAGCCTTTGTAGGAGGCGGAGTCTTGGGCACAGGAGCCTGAGGAGGAGGGAGAGTCTTGGGCACAGGAGCCTGACGAGGAGGCGGAGTCTTGGGCCCAGGAGCCTGACGAGGAGGCGGAGTCTTGGGCACAGGAGCCTTTGTAGGAGGCGGAATCTTGGGCACAGGAGCCTGAGGAGGAGGGAGAGTCTTGGGCACAGGAGCCTGAGGAGGAGGCGGAGTGGCCCTGGGCGCTGGAGGCAAGGAGGCTGGAGGGGCAGGACGCTTGGCTGCAGGAGGAGGAGGAGACTTTACAGAAGAGGCCTTTGGAGGCCTGGACTGCTGGGAGGAGAATAGGTGCTGCATGTTGCTATAGTTCTGCAGCATTCTGTCGTAGTTCTCCTGCACCCTTTTGTTGTTCTCCTGCATCCTTTTGTTGTTCTCTAGGAGAGCCCACCAGATGTCTTGCTCTTCCGCCATGACAATGTTAGACTTCCCGGCGTCGAAGGACCATGTAAAGTAGGGGTTGGTTTCTAAGGTGTAGGGCTAGTAAGGAGTTTCTAACACTGCCATGGAGCTTCGTTTAGGAAGCATTGAACAGGAGGGTATTTCCATTTGTCATGGTTTTTATTCTATAAAACAGAGAAATAATACATTAGATAAGAGATAAGATATAAGATATACAATTATATAATACATTAGATTTATACAATTAAATTCACTTCAATGTTACATTTATCATTAAGTACAACATTTACTACAAACACCAAGGTTCATCAGAATCATCACTGGCACTCTGGGGAAGGGCACCACTTAACCTAACATTTGAGTACAAATGGCCAGTACAACATTTCATATAGATCTTCTAGGTAAACACACCATACACATCATCTACATAGCATTAAGACAAGCAGGTGAGTAAGCTTAACAATAAACAAAGGAAACATGCAATAAGAACTCACTTCACTGACGCATAACTAGTGGAAATGTTCAGGGTTTGGTGCCTGGGCCTCCAGGCCTAGGCTCTGCTGCTGTTGCCTCTGCTGCTGCTAAAGGGAAACTGAATGCTGGGCAGTATATATAGTCAGTCACTGATTGCGTTTGAGGGGGAGCAGGTGTGGCAGGTGGAGCAGTCCATGATGGGCCAGGGCCAGGGGGGTGGGGTTGCTGTGCAATGTGACTTTTCTACAGCCGCCCCAAATACGTAGTATTTTCACCTGAAAAAAGTCACTGGCTATAGGGCCGCCCCATGAAGAAGGAATGGGTGCTGGGGGAGGCTCAGGTGGTGGCAGACGAGGGGGCCCAGGTGCTGGGGGAGGCTCAGGTGGTGGCTGTGGGGGCTGCTGCTGGAGGGCTGTTGCTGGGGGGCCGGCAGGTAGAACTGTTGCTGGGGGGCCGGCAGGTAGGACTGAAGGTGAAGCCAGGGGCGCCAGAGGAGGCGGGGTCAGAGGCGATGCCCGGGCTGAAGGTGGAGACCAGGACTGCAGGGGAGGTGGAGCTCTGGGCACCGGAGATGGAGAAACAGGAGGTGGAGCCCGGGGCGAGGCGACAGGAAGTGGAGCCCGGGGCACCCGAGACGAGGCGACAGGAGGAGGAGGCGGAGTCTTGGGCGCAGGAACCTTTGTAGGAGGCGGAGTCTTGGGCGCAGGAGCCTTTGTAGGAGGCGGAGTCTTGGGCACAGGAGCCTGAGGAGGAGGGAGAGTCTTGGGCACAGGAGCCTGACGAGGAGGCGGAGTCTTGGGCACAGGAGCCTGACGAGGAGGCGGAGTCTTGGGCACAGGAGCCTTTGTAGGAGGCGGAATCTTGGGCACAGGAGCCTGAGGAGGAGGGAGAGTCTTGGGCACAGGAGCCTGAGGAGGAGGCGGAGTGGCCCTGGGCGCTGGAGGCAAGGAGGCTGGAGGGGCAGGACGCTTGGCTGCAGGAGGAGGAGGAGACTTTACAGAAGAGGCCTTTGGAGGCCTGGACTGCTGGGAGGAGAATAGGTGCTGCATGTTGCTATAGTTCTGCAGCATTCTGTCGTAGTTCTCCTGCACCCTTTTGTTGTTCTCCTGCATCCTTTTGTTGTTCTCTAGGAGAGCCCACCAGATGTCTTGCTCTTCCGCCATGACAATGTTAGACTTCCCGGCGTCGAAGGACCATGTAAAGTAGGGGTTGGTTTCTAAGGTGTAGGGCTAGTAAGGAGTTTCTAACACTGCCATGGAGCTTCGTTTAGGAAGCATTGAACAGGAGGGTATTTCCATTTGTCATGGTTTTTATTCTATAAAACAGAGAAATAATACATTAGATAAGAGATAAGATATAAGATATACAATTATATAATACATTAGATTTATACAATTAAATTCACTTCAATGTTACATTTATCATTAAGTACAACATTTACTACAAACACCAAGGTTCATCAGAATCATCACTGGCACTCTGGGGAAGGGCACCACTTAACCTAACATTTGAGTACAAATGGCCAGTACAACATTTCATATAGATCTTCTAGGTAAACACACCATACACATCATCTACATAGCATTAAGACAAGCAGGTGAGTAAGCTTAACAATAAACAAAGGAAACATGCAATAAGAACTCACTTCACTGACGCATAACTAGTGGAAATGTTCAGGGTTTGGTGCCTGGGCCTCCAGGCCTAGGCTCTGCTGCTGTTGCCTCTGCTGCTGCTAAAGGGAAACTGAATGCTGGGCAGTATATATAGTCAGTCACTGATTGCGTTTGAGGGGGAGCAGGTGTGGCAGGTGGAGCAGTCCATGATGGGCCAGGGCCAGGGGGGTGGGGTTGCTGTGCAATGTGACTTTTCTACAGCCGCCCCAAATACGTAGTATTTTCACCTGAAAAAAGTCACTGGCTATAGGGCCGCCCCATGAAGAAGGAATGGGTGCTGGGGGAGGCTCAGGTGGTGGCAGACGAGGGGGCCCAGGTGCTGGGGGAGGCTCAGGTGGTGGCTGTGGGGGCTGCTGCTGGAGGGCTGTTGCTGGGGGGCCGGCAGGTAGAACTGTTGCTGGGGGGCCGGCAGGTAGGACTGAAGGTGAAGCCAGGGGCGCCAGAGGAGGCGGGGTCAGAGGCGATGCCCGGGCTGAAGGTGGAGACCAGGACTGCAGGGGAGGTGGAGCTCTGGGCACCGGAGATGGAGAAACAGGAGGTGGAGCCCGGGGCGAGGCGACAGGAAGTGGAGCCCGGGGCACCCGAGACGAGGCGACAGGAGGAGGAGGCGGAGTCTTGGGCGCAGGAACCTTTGTAGGAGGCGGAGTCTTGGGCGCAGGAGCCTTTGTAGGAGGCGGAGTCTTGGGCACAGGAGCCTGAGGAGGAGGGAGAGTCTTGGGCACAGGAGCCTGACGAGGAGGCGGAGTCTTGGGCACAGGAGCCTGACGAGGAGGCGGAGTCTTGGGCACAGGAGCCTTTGTAGGAGGCGGAATCTTGGGCACAGGAGCCTGAGGAGGAGGGAGAGTCTTGGGCACAGGAGCCTGAGGAGGAGGCGGAGTGGCCCTGGGCGCTGGAGGCAAGGAGGCTGGAGGGGCAGGACGCTTGGCTGCAGGAGGAGGAGGAGACTTTACAGAAGAGGCCTTTGGAGGCCTGGACTGCTGGGAGGAGAATAGGTGCTGCATGTTGCTATAGTTCTGCAGCATTCTGTCGTAGTTCTCCTGCACCCTTTTGTTGTTCTCCTGCATCCTTTTGTTGTTCTCTAGGAGAGCCCACCAGATGTCTTGCTCTTCCGCCATGACAATGTTAGACTTCCCGGCGTCGAAGGACCATGTAAAGTAGGGGTTGGTTTCTAAGGTGTAGGGCTAGTAAGGAGTTTCTAACACTGCCATGGAGCTTCGTTTAGGAAGCATTGAACAGGAGGGTATTTCCATTTGTCATGGTTTTTATTCTATAAAACAGAGAAATAATACATTAGATAAGAGATAAGATATAAGATATACAATTATATAATACATTAGATTTATACAATTAAATTCACTTCAATGTTACATTTATCATTAAGTACAACATTTACTACAAACACCAAGGTTCATCAGAATCATCACTGGCACTCTGGGGAAGGGCACCACTTAACCTAACATTTGAGTACAAATGGCCGGTACAACATTTCATATAGATCTTCTAGGTAAACACACCATACACATCATCTACATAGCATTAAGACAAGCAGGTGAGTAAGCTTAACAATAAACAAAGGAAACATGCAATAAGAACTCACTTCACTGACGCATAACTAGTGGAAATGTTCAGGGTTTGGTGCCTGGGCCTCCAGCCTCCAGGCCTAGGCTCTGCTGCTGTTGCCTCTGCTGCTGCTAAAGGGAAACTGAATGCTGGGCAGTATATATAGTCAGTCACTGATTGCGTTTGAGGGGGAGCAGGTGTGGCAGGTGGAGCAGTCCATGATGGGCCAGGGCCAGGGGGGTGGGGTTGCTGTGCAATGTGACTTTTCTACAGTCCTAACTAGGTCACAAAAACGATGTTGTGTGTGTGTGTGTGTGTGTGTGCGTGCGTGCGTGCGTGCGTGCGTGCGTGCGTGCGTGCGTGCGTGCGCGCGTGCGTGTGCGTGTGTGAATGTAATGCACATTGTAAAGCGCTTTGGATAAATGTGCTGTATTATAAATGTACCATTTACCTTATTTTTTTCTTCTTCTTTTACCATTAGCCACGTGATTTTATTCAACTGCCAGCCTGTCACTCAGCACCACCCGCACATCTTCTCTGTTCAGCCCACTGATGTGCCCGTATCCACCACGGCAAGTGTCATCGGCTCATCCAGCAAATGGAGCTTATTTCTTATTTATTCATTATTCTATGGACCATGAGTATTTAAACCCAGCAAGACATGTCTAAATAGGCTAATTGCATATTAGACAGGCTGGATAATGGCACACATGCTTCAATGACTTCTACTGTATCATTTTAGCTTCTTTTGGTTGTCATTTGCCGTATACCCTGGTGAAATGTCAGGAATGTATCACAATATGAAAAAATAGATACAGCCCAAGCCTAACACCTACATAGTTTTATTTTTACTTTTTTAAATGAAAAGTGCATCTTAATACAGTACTGTAAATGGCAAAAAAAAGAAAGAACGTTCAGCTTCCACTAATTGTTAAAGTCCTCCTACTGCAGCATATAGTGGAAGGGATTTTCCCCCTCTCCTAGCAATTAAAAACACATTCAACCGAAAGCAGATGTCAGATGTGTCATTGACTACAAAAAGTACGGGACCTGACATTCATTCAATTATTATCTCTAATTTCCTACCACTGCTGGGTTGCTGAACATCTCACAAACTGAAAGTATTGTATAGAAACTAGAAAAATATTGTTCCTTCGAAACAATTGTGGGCTCGCTTCAAGCCAGAAAACAATGGCTATAAAAGCACAAAATGTCAAGATCGCAGGCAGTGCTCTCTTTGACGTTACTGACGTCAAATATTGGTCCATTTTGTTCCAAAAATGTGTTGTGCAAAAGTTGACCCGCTGGTGGCGCTATAACAGGCCAATGTGAGAAGGTTGGTATCTGTTCCTTGACCTATTGGGAATGTGCTTGCAAGATTTCACGCACATCCCAGGCTGTGTTCATGATTTGAGGTGTTTTTGGCTTTGGCCACTTTATCGCTGCTTGCAGCTATATTTATTATTATTATTTTATATTTTTTTTGTGTGCACTTCATAGGCATGTTAGATAAAGGTCCTTAGATTGCGTGTAGAATGTTTCATGCAAATTGCAAAAAAAATCCTAGAATAAAAACGGGTTTAAGCGTTTTACAAACTGCTCAAAATTATATAGCGCCCCCCTTTGGCCATTTGGGGTAAGTGATATTTGAACTAACCCTCTACACTATTTTGTCATGAAAATGTGACTTTGCATGTATGATTTAGAGGCAGAAGAATAATTTGCATAAAAATGCAATATTGTTTGAATTATTTAAAAAAGCATGTTTCAATGTTAAAGAAATCCGATCTGACAGATCTTTAGATATCGGTCCAAAGTTCACGTAAAAAAGGTTTTGTGCACGTGACGCGAAAATTCCAGAATAAAAGCGGGTTTACGCGTTTTACAAACTGCTCAAAATGGCGGAAAATTGAAGGGCGGAGCTTACTTAACAACGACACAGATGTCTTCCGCTTGAGTCAAAGCACGCGTGTAACAAGTTGCATGTCTTCAAACGAAACGAGTCATGACTTATGCCCGTTTGAAGTTTGGATTTTCAAACGCTTCGTATAGCGCCCCCCTTTGGCCGATTGGAATAAAATTGGTTTCAGTGATACTTTGACTAACCCTCCACATCTTTGCCAAATGCCATGAACGTGTAACTTTGCATGTATGATTTAGAGGCCGAAGAATAATTTGCATAAAACCGCAATATTGATTAATTTATTAAAAAATTATATTTCACTTTAAAAGAAATCCGCCGAGACTAGTTTGACCGTATTGGTCCAAAGTTCATGTGAAAAAAGTTTCGTGCGCGTTATGCAAAAATCCCAGGAGGAGATAGATTTTTACTGTTTTTCATATAATTCCAAATTGTGGGAGACCTAAAGGTCAGAGGTCAAAAGTTAGAGGGTAAAAGTTGTTCGGCATGAGGAGACGCATAAGTGTATACAGGTTTCATGGCTGTACGTATAACACAGCATGAGCTATACCTGTTCAAAGATCGCACTTTCGAAGGCTTCCTACAGCGCCACCATTTGGCCGATTGCTGTAAAAAATAATAGCACACTTCGCCACTGTAAGCTGAACACATTGATGTTTTTATTTTCATTTTCTCACTAAGTATGTAGGAGTAGAAAGGAACCGAAGTTTTGAGGAGAACTTGATATGACGGTTAGATATTGTCACTAGAAAAATATTGTTCCTTCGAAACAATTGTGGGCTCGCTTCAAGCCAGAAAACAATGGCTATAAAAGCACAAAATGTCAAGATCGCAGGCAGTGCTCTCTTTGACGTTACTGACGTCAAAGATTGGTCCATTTTGTTCCAAAAATGTGTTGTGCAAAAGTTGACCCGCTGGTGGCGCTATAACAGGCCAATGTAAGAAGGGTGGTATCTGCTCCTTGACCTATTGGGAATGTGCTTGCAAGATTTCACGCACATTGCAGGCTGTGTTCATGATTTGAGGTGTTTTTGGCTTTGGCCACTTTATCGCTGCTTGCAGCTATATTCATTATTATTATTTTTTTTTGTGTGTGCACTTTAGATAAAGGTCCTTAGATTGTGTGTAGAATATTTCATGCAAATTGCAAAGATAAATCCTAACGGGTTTAAGCGTTTCACAAACTGCTCAAAATGATATAGCGCCCCCCTTTGGCCAATTGGGGTAAGATTGGTTTTAGTGATATTTGGACTAACACTCTACATCTTTGCCAAATGCCATGAACATGTTACTTTGCATGTATGATTTAGAGGCAGAAGAATAATTTGCATAAAACTGCAATATTCATTGAATTTATTTTAAAAAGCATGTTTCAATTTTAAAGAAATCCGATCTGACAGATCTTTAGATATCGGTCCAAAGTTCACGTAAAAAAAGTTTTGTGCACGTGGAGTGAAAATTCCAGAATAAAAGCGGGTTTACGCGTTTTACAAACTGCTCAATATGGCGGAAAATCGGGGGGCGGAGCTTACTTAACAACGACACAGATGTCTTCCGCTCGAGTCAAAGCACGCGTGTAACAAGTTGCATGTCTTCAAACGAAACGAGTCATGACTTATGCCCGTTTGAAGTTTGAATTTTCAAACGCTTCGTATAGCGCCCCCCTTTGGCCGATTGGAATAAAATTGGTTTCAGTGATACTTTGACTAACCCTCCACATCTTTGCCAAATGCCATGAACGTGTAACTTTGCATGTATGATTTAGAGGCCGAAGAATAATTTGCATAAAACCGCAACATTGATTGAATTATTAATAAAATATATTTCACTTTAAAAGAAATCCGCCGAGACTAGTTTGACCGTATTGGTCCAAAGTTCATGTGAAAAAAGTTTCATGCGCGTATCGCAAAGATCCCAGGAGGAGATAGATTTTTACTGTTTTTCATATAATTCCAAATTCTGAGGGATCTAAAGATCAGAGGTCAAAAGTCAGAGCGTAAAAATTGTTCGGCATGAGGAGACGCATACGTGTATACAGGTTTCATGGCTGTACGTATAACAGAGCATGAGCTATACCTGTTCAAAGTTCGCACTTTCGAAGGCTTCCTACAGCGCCACCATTTGGCCGATTGCTGTAAAAAGTAATAGCACACGTCGCCACAGTAAGCTGAACACATTGATGTTTTTATTTTCATTTTCTCACTAAGTATGTAGGAGTAGAAAGGAACCGAAGTTTTTTGATACTTGATATGCCTGCCTGATAGATAAATAAATAAATAAATAATGACAATATCTAAAGTGTGCTCGCCTTATAGGCGAGCCCACAACTAGAAAAATATTGTTCCTTCGAAACAATTGTGGGCTCGCTTCAAGCCGGAAAACAATGGCTATAAAAGCACAAAATGTCAAGATCGCAGGCAGTGCTCTCTTTGACGTTACTGACGTCAAAGATTGGTCCATTTTGTTCCAAAAATGTGTTGTGCAAAAGTTGACCCGCTGGTGGCGCTATAACAGGCCAATGTGAGAAGGTTGGTATCTGTTCCTTGACCTATTGGGAATGTGCTTGCAAGATTTCACGCACATCCCAGGCTGTGTTTATGATTTGAGGTGTTTTTGGCTTTGGACACTTTATCGCTGCTTGCAGCTATATTTATTATTATTATTTTATAATTTTTTTGTGTGCACTTCATAGGCATGTTAGATAAAGGTCCTTAGATTGCGTGTAGAATGTTTCATGCAAATTGCAAAAAAAATCCTAGAATAAAAACGGGTTTAAGCGTTTTACAAACTGCTCAAAATTATATAGCGCCCCCCTTTGGCCATTTGGGGTAAGATTGGTTTCAGTGATATTTGAACTAACCCTCTACACTATTTTGTCATGAAAATGTGACTTTGCTTGTATGTTTTAGAGGCAGAAGAATAATTTGCATAAAAATGCAATATTGTTTGAATTATTTAAAATAGCATGTTTCAATGTTAAAGAAATCCGATCTGACAGATCTTTAGATATCGGTCCAAAGTTCACGTAAAAAAAGTTTTGTGCACGTGACGCGAAAATTCCAGAATAAAAGCGGGTTTACGCGTTTTACAAACTGCTCAAAGTGGCGGAAAATCGAAGGGCGGAGCTTACTTAACAACGACACAGATGTCTTCCGCTCGAGTCAAAGCACGCGTGTAACAAGTTGCATGTCTTCAAACGAAACGAGTCATGACTTATGCCCGTTTGAAGTTTGAATTTTCAAACGCTTCGTATAGCGCCCCCCTTTGGCCGATTGGAATAAAATTGGTTTCAGTGATACTTTGACTAACCCTCCACATCTTTGCCAAATGCCATGAACGTGTAACTTTGCATGTATGTTTTAGAGGCAGAAGAATAATTTGCATAAAACCGCAATATTGATAGAATTATTAAAAAATTATATTTCACTTTAAAAGAAATCCGCCGAGATAAATCTGACCGTATTGGTCCAAAGTTCATGTAAAAAAAGTTTTGTGCGCGTAACGAAAAAAACCCAGGAGGAGATAGATTTTTACTGTTTTTCATATTATTCTGAATTGTGGGAGACCTAAAGGTCAGAGGTCAAAAGTTAGAGGGTAAAAGTTGTTCGGCATGAGGAGACGCATAAGTGTATACAGGTTTCATGGCTGTACCTCAAACACAGCATGAGCTATACCTGTTCAAAGATCGCACTTTCGAAGGCTTCCTACAGCGCCACCATTTGGCCGATTGCTATATAAAATAATAGCACACTTCGCCACTGTAAACTGAACACATTGATGTTTTTATTTTCATTTTCTCACTAAGTATGTAGGAGTAGAAAGGAACCGAAGTTTTTTGATACTTGATATGACTGACTGCCTGCCTGATAGATAAATAACTAGAAAAATATTGTTCCTTCGAAACAATTGTGGGCTCGCTTCAAGCCAGAAAACAATGGCTATAAAAGCACAAAATGTCAAGATCGCAGGCAGTGCTCTCTTTGACGTTACTGACGTCAAAGATTGGTCCATTTTGTTCCAAAAATGTGTTGTGCAAAAGTTGACCCGCTGGTGGCGCTTTAACAGGCCAATGTGAGAAGGTTGGTATCTGTTCCTTGACCTATTGGGAATGTGCTTGCAAGATTTCACGCACATCCCAGGCTGTGTTCATGATTTGAGGTGTTTTTGGCTTTGGACACTTTATCGCTGCTTGCAGCTATATTTATTATAATTATTTTATATATTTTTTGTGTGCACTTCATAGGCATGTTAGATAAAGGTCCTTAGATTGCGTGTAGAATGTTTCATGCAAATTGCAAAAAAAAATCCTAGAATAAAAACGGGTTTAAGCGTTTTACAAACTGCTCAAAATTATATAGCGCCCCCCTTTGGCCATTTGGGGTAAGTGATATTTGAACTAACCCTCTACACTATTTTGTCATGAAAATGTGACTTTGCATGTATGATTTAGAGGCAGAAGAATAATTTGCATAAAAATGCAATATTGTTTGAATTATTTAAAAAAGCATGTTTCAATGTTAAAGAAATCCGATCTGACAGATCTTTAGATATCGGTCCAAAGTTCACGTAAAAAAGGTTTTGTGCACGTGACGCGAAAATTCCAGAATAATAGCGGGTTTACGCGTTTTACAAACTGCTCAAAATGGCGGAAAATCGAAGGGCTGAGCTTACTTAACAACGACACAGATGTCTTCCGCTTGAGTCAAAGCACGCGTGTAACAAGTTGCATGTCTTCAAACGAAACGAGTCATGACTTATGCCCGTTTGAAGTTTGGATTTTCAAACGCTTCGTATAGCGCCCCCCTTTGGCCGATTGGAATAAAATTGGTTTCAGTGATACTTTGACTAACCCTCCACATCTTTGCCAAATGCCATGAACGTGTAACTTTGCATGTATGATTTAGAGGCCGAAGAATAATTTGCATAAAACCGCAATATTGATTGAATTATTAAAAAATTATATTTCACTTTAAAAGAAATCCGCCGAGACTAGTTTGACCGTATTGGTCCAAAGTTCATGTGAAAAAAGTTTCGTGCGCGTTATGCAAAAATCCCAGGAGGAGATAGATTTTTACTGTTTTTCATATAATTCCAAGTTGTGGGAGACAAAATTTGTTCGGCATGAGGAGACGCATAAGTGTATACAGGTTTCATGGCTGTACGTATAACACAGCATGAGCTATACCTGTTCAAAGATCGCACTTTCGAAGGCTTCCTACAGCGCCACCATTTGGCCGATTGCTGTAAAAAATAATAGCACACTTCGCCACTGTAAGCTGAACACATTGATGTTTTTATTTTCATTTTCTCACTAAGTATGTAGGAGTAGAAAGGAACCGAAGTTTTGAGGAGAACTTGATATGACGGTTAGATATTGTCACTAGAAAAATATTGTTCCTTCGAAACAATTGTGGGCTCGCTTCAAGCCAGAAAACAATGGCTATAAAAGCACGAAATGTCAAGATCGCAGGCAGTGCTCTCTTTGACGTTACTGACGTCAAAGATTGGTCCATTTTGTTCCAAAAATGTGTTGTGCAAAAGTTGACCCGCTGGTGGCGCTATAACAGGCCAATGTGAGAAGGTTGGTATCTGTTCCTTGACCTATTGGGAATGTGCTTGCAAGATTTCACGCACATCCCAGGCTGTGTTCATGATTTGAGGTGTTTTTGGCTTTGGCCACTTTATCGCTGCTTGCAGCTATATTTATTATTATTATTTTATAATTTTTTTGTGTGCACTTCATAGGCATGTTAGATAAAGGTCCTTAGATTGCGTGTAGAATGTTTCATGCAAATTGCAAAAAAAATCCTAGAATAAAAACGGGTTTAAGCGTTTTACAAACTGCTCAAAATTATATAGCGCCCCCCTTTGGCCATTTGGGGTAAGTGATATTTGAACTAACCCTCTACACTATTTTGTCATGAAAATGTGACTTTGCATGTATGATTTAGAGGCAGAAGAATAATTTGCATAAAAATGCAATATTGTTTGAATTATTTAAAAAAGCATGTTTCAATGTTAAAGAAATCCGATCTGACAGATCTTTAGATATCGGTCCAAAGTTCACGTAAAAAAGGTTTTGGGCACGTGACGCGAAAATTCCAGAATAATAGCGGGTTTACGCGTTTTACAAACTGCTCAGAATGGCGGAAAATCGAAGGGCGGAGCTTACTTAACAACGACACAGATGTCTTCCGCTTGAGTCAAAGCACGCGTGTAACAAGTTGCATGTCTTCAAACGAAACGAGTCATGACTTATGCCCGTTTGAAGTTTGGATTTTCAAACGCTTCGTATAGCGCCCCCCTTTGGCCGATTGGAATAAAATTGGTTTCAGTGATACTTTGACTAACCCTCCACATCTTTGCCAAATGCCATGAACGTGTAACTTTGCATGTATGATTTAGAGGCCGAAGAATAATTTGCATAAAACCGCAATATTGATTGAATTATTAAAAAAATATATTTCACTTTAAAAGAAATCCGCCGAGACTAGTTTGACCGTATTGGTCCAAAGTTCATGTGAAAAAAGTTCTGTGCGCGTTATGCAAAAATCCCAGGAGGAGATAGATTTTTACTGTTTTTCATATAATTCCAAATTGTGGGAGACCTAAAGGTCAGAGGTCAAAAGTTAGAGGGTAAAAGTTGTTCGGCATGAGGAGACGCATAAGTGTATACAGGTTTCATGGCTGTACGTATAACACAGCATGAGCTATACCTGTTCAAAGATCGCACTTTCGAAGGCTTCCTACAGCGCCACCATTTGGCCGATTGCTGTAAAAAATAATAGCACACTTCGCCACTGTAAGCTGAACACATTGATGTTTTTATTTTCATTTTCTCACTAAGTATGTAGGAGTAGAAAGGAACCGAAGTTTTGAGGAGAACTTGATATGACGGTTAGATATTGTCACTAGAAAAATATTGTTCCTTCGAAACAATTGTGGGCTCGCTTCAAGCCGGAAAACAATGGCTATAAAAGTACAAAATGTCAAGATCGCAGGCAGTGCTCTCTTTGACGTTACTGACGTCAAAGATTGGTCCATTTTGTTCCAAAAATGTGTTGTGCAAAAGTTGACCCGCTGGTGGCGCTATAACAGGCCAATGTAAGAAGGGTGGTATCTGTTCCTTGACCTATTGGGAATGTGCTTGCAAGATTTCACGCACATTGCAGGCTGTGTTCATGATTTGAGGTGTTTTTGGCTTTGGCCACTTTATCGCTGCTTGCAGCTATATTCATTTTTTTTTTTGTGTGTGTGTGCACTTCATAGGCATATTAGATAAAGGTCCTTAGATTGTGTGTAGAATGTTTCATGCAAATTGCAAAAAAAAAATCCTAACGGGTTTAAGCGTTTCACAAACTGCTCAAAATGATATAGCGCCCCCCTTTGGCCAATTGGGGTAAGATTGGTTTTAGTGATATTTGGACTAACACTCTACAGTATTTCATCATGAAAATTTGACTTTGCATGTATGTTTTAGAGGCAGAAGAATAATTTGCATAAAACTGCAATATTCATTGAATTTATTTTAAAAAGCATGTTTCAATTTTAAAGAAATCCGATCTGACAGATCTTTAGATATCGGTCCAAAGTTCACGTAAAAAAAGTTTTGTGCACGTGGAGCGAAAATTCCAGAATAAAAGCGGGTTTACGTGTTTTACAAACTGCTCAAAATGGCGGAAAATCGAAGGGCGGAGCTTACTTAACAACGACACAGATGTCTTCCGCTTGAGTCAAAGCACGCGTGTAACAAGTTGCATGTCTTCAAATGAAACGAGTCATGACTTATGCCCGTTTGAAGTTTGAATTTTCAAACGCTTCGTATAGCGCCCCCCTTTGGCCGATTGGAATAAAATTGGTTTCAGTGATACTTTGACTAACCCTCCACATCTTTGCCAAATGCCATGAACGTGTAACTTTGCATGTATGATTTAGAGGCCGAAGAATAATTTGCATAAAACCGCAATATTGATTGAATTATTAAAAAATGATATTTCACTTTAAAAGAAATCCACCGAGATAAATCTGACCGTATTGGTCCAAAGTTCATGTGAAAAAAGTTTCGTGCGCGTAACAAAAAAAACCCAGGAGGAGATAGATTTTTACTGTTTTTCATATAATTCCGAATTGTGGGAGACCTAAAGGTCAGAGGTCAAAAGTTAGAGGGTAAAAGTTGTTCGGCATGAGGAGACGCATAAGTGTTTACAGGTTTCATGGCTGTATGTATAACACAGCATGAGCTATACCTGTTCAAAGATCGCACTTTCGAAGGCTTCCTACAGCGCCACCATTTGGCCGATTGCTATAGAAAATAATAGCACACTTCGCCACTGTAAACTGAACACATTGATGTTTTTATTTTCATTTTCTCACTAAGTATGTAGGAGTAGAAAGGAACCGAAATCCCGTCTACTGTTGATTGCCTGCCTGATAGATAAACTAGAAAAATATTGTTCCTTCGAAACAATTGTGGGCTCGCTTCAAGCCGGAAAACAATGGCTATAAAAGTACAAAATGTCAAGATCGCAGGCAGTGCTCTCTTTGACGTTACTGACGTCAAAGATTGGTCCATTTTGTTCCAAAAATGTGTTGTGCAAAAGTTGACCCGCTGGTGGCGCTATAACAGGCCAATGTAAGAAGGGTGGTATCTGTTCCTTGACCTATTGGAAATGTGCTTGCAAGATTTCACGCACATTGCAGGCTGTGTTCATGATTTGAGGTGTTTTTGGCTTTGGCCACTTTATCGCTGCTTGCAGCTATATTCATTATTTTTTTTTTGTGTGTGTGTGTGCACTTCATAGGCATATTAGATAAAGGTCCTTAGATTGTGTGTAGAATGTTTCATGCAAATTGCAAAAAAAAATCCTAACAGGTTTAAGCGTTTCACAAACTGCTCAAAATGATATAGCGCCCCCCTTTGGCCAATTGGGGTAAGATTGGTTTTAGTGATATTTGGACTAACACTCTACATCTTTGCCAAATGCCATGAACATGTTACTTTGCATGTATGATTTAGAGGCAGAAGAATAATTTGCATAAAACTGCAATATTCATTGAATTTATTTTAAAAAGCATGTTTCAATTTTAAAGAAATCCGATCTGACAGATCTTTAGATATCGGTCCAAAGTTCACGTAAAAAAAGTTTTGTGCACGTGGAGCGAAAATTCCAGAATAAAAGCGGGTTTACGCGTTTTACAAACTGCTCAAAATGGCGGAAAATTGAAGGGCGGAGCTTACTTAACAACGACACAGATGTCTTCCGCTTGAGTCAAAGCACGCGTGTAACAAGTTGCATGTCTTCAAACGAAACGAGTCATGACTTATGCCCGTTTGAAGTTTGAATTTTCAAACGCCTCGTATAGCGCCCCCCTTTGGCCGATTGGAATAAAATTGGTTTCAGTGATACTTTGACTAACCCTCCACATCTTTGCCAAATGCCATGAACGTGTAACTTTGCATGTATGATTTAGAGGCCGAAGAATAATTTGCATAAAACCGCAATATTGATTGAATTATTAAAAAAATATATTTCACTTTAAAAGAAATCCGCCGAGACTAGTTTGACCGTATTGGTCCAAAGTTCATGTGAAAAAGGTTTTGTGCGCGTAATGCAAAAATCCCAGGAGGAGATAGATTTTTACTGTTTTTTATATAATTCAAAATTCTGGGGGATATAAAGGTCAGAGGTCAAAAGTCAGAGCGTAAAAGTTGTTCGGCATGAGGAGACGCATACGTGTATACAGGTTTCATGACTGTACGTATAACAGAGCATGAGCTATACCTGTTCAAAGTTCGCACTTTCGAAGGCTTCCTACAGCGCCACCATTTGGCCGATTGCTGTAAAAAATAATAGCACACTTCGCCACTGTAAGCTGAACACATTGATGTTTTTATTTTCATTTTCTGTCTAAGTATGTAGGAGTAGAAAGGAACCGAAGTTTTGAGGAGAACTTGATATGACGGTTAGATATTGTCACTAGAAAAATATTGTTCCTTCGAAACAATTGTGGGCTCGCTTCAAGCCAGAAAACAATGGCTATAAAAGTACAAAATGTCAAGATCGCAGGCAGTGCTCTCTTTGACGTTACTGACGTCAAAGATTGGTCCATTTTGTTCCAAAAATGTGTTGTGCAAAAGTTGACCCGCTGGTGGCGCTATAACAGGCCAATGTAAGAAGGGTGGTATCTGTTCCTTGACCTATTGGGAATGTGCTTGCAAGATTTCACGCACATTGCAGGCTGTGTTCATGATTTGAGGTGTTTTTGGCTTTGGCCACTTTATCGCTGCTTGCAGCTATATTCATTATTATTATTTGTTTTGTGTGTGTGCACTTCATAGGCATATTAGATAAAGGTCCTTAGATTGTGTGTAGAATGTTTCATGCAAATTGCAAAAATAAATCCTAACGGGTTTAAGCGTTTCACAAACTGCTCAAAATGATATGGCCAATTGGGGTAAGATTGGTTTTAGTGATATTTGGACTAACACTCTACATCTTTGCCAAATGCCATGAACATGTTACTTTGCATGTATGATTTAGAGGCAGAAGAATAATTTGCATAAAACTGCAATATTCATTGAATTTATTTTAAAAAGCATGTTTCAATTTTAAAGAAATCCGATCTGACAGATCTTTAGATATCGGTCCAAAGTTCACGTAAAAAAAGTTTTGTGCACGTGGAGTGAAAATTCCAGAATAAAAGCGGGTTTACGCGTTTTACAAACTGCTCAATATGGCGGAAAATCGGGGGGCGGAGCTTACTTAACAACGACACAGATGTCTTCCGCTCGAGTCAAAGCATGCGTGTAACAAGTTGCATGTCTTCAAACGAAACGAGTCATGACTTATGCCCGTTTGAAGTTTGAATTTTCAAACGCTTCGTATAGCGCCCCCCTTTGGCCGATTGGAATAAAATTGGTTTCAGTGATACTTTGACTAACCCTCCACATCTTTGCCAAATGCCATGAACGTGTAACTTTGCATGTATGATTTAGAGGCCGAAGAATAATTTGCATAAAACCGCAACATTGATTGAATTATTAATAAAATATATTTCACTTTAAAAGAAATCCGCCGAGACTAGTTTGACCGTATTGGTCCAAAGTTCATGTGAAAAAAGTTTCGTGCGCGTATCGCAAAGATCCCAGGAGGAGATAGATTTTTACTGTTTTTCATATAATTCCAAATTCTGAGGGATCTAAAGATCAGAGGTCAAAAGTCATAGCGTAAAAATTGTTCGGCATGAGGAGACGCATACGTGTATACAGGTTTCATGGCTGTACGTATAACAGAGCATGAGCTATACCTGTTCAAAGTTCGCACTTTCGAAGGCTTCCTACAGCGCCACCATTTGGCCGATTGCTGTAAAAAGTAATAGCACACGTCGCCACAGTAAGCTGAACACATTGATGTTTTTATTTTCATTTTCTCACTAAGTATGTAGGAGTAGAAAGGAACCGAAGTTTTTTGATACTTGCACTGACTGCCTGCCTAGTATAGAAATAATGACAATATCTAAAGTGTGCTCGCCTTATAGGCGAGCCCACAACTAGAAAAATATTGTTCCTTCGAAACAATTGTGGGCTCGCTTCAAGCCAGAAAACAATGGCTATAAAAGTACAAAATGTCAAGATCGCAGGCAGTGCTCTCTTTGACGTTACTGACGTCAAAGATTGGTCCATTTTGTTCCAAAAATGTGTTGTGCAAAAGTTGACCCGCTGGTGGCGCTATAACAGGCCAATGTAAGAAGGGTGGTATCCGTTCCTTGACCTATTGGGAATGTGCTTGCAAGATTTCACGCACATTGCAGGCTGTGTTCATGATTTGAGGTGTTTTTGGCTTTGGCCACTTTATCGCTGCTTGCAGCTATATTCATTATTATTATTTTTTTTGTGTGTGTGCACTTCATAGGCATATTAGATAAAGGTCCTTAGATTGTGTGTAGAATGTTTCATGCAAATTGCAAAAAGAAAAATCCTAACGGGTTTAAGCGTTTCACAAACTGCTCAAAATGATATAGCGCCCCCCTTTGGCCAATTGGGGTAAGATTGGTTTTAGTGATATTTGGACTAACACTCTACATCTTTGCCAAATGCCATGAACATGTTACTTTGCATGTATGATTCAGAGGCAGAAGAATAATTTGTATAAAACTGCAATATTCATTGAATTTATTTTAAAAAGCATGTTTCAATTTTAAAGAAATCCGATCTGACAGATCTTTAGATATCGGTCCAAAGTTCACGTAAAAAATGTTTTGTGCACGTGGAGCTAAAATTCCAGAATAAAAGCGGGTTTACGCGTTTTACAAACTGCTCAAAATGGCGGAAAATCGAAGGGCGGAGCTTACTTAACAACGACACAGATGTCTTCCGCTCGAGTCAAAGCACGCATGTAACAAGTTGCATGTCTTCAAACGAAACGAGTCATGACTTATGCCCGTTTGAAGTTTGAATTTTCAAACGCTTCGTATAGCGCCACCCTTTGGCCAATTGGAATAAGATTGGTTTCAGTGATATTTTTACTAACCCTCTACATCTTTGCCAAATGCCATGAACGTGTAACTTTGCATGTATGATTTAGAGGCAGAAGAATAATTTGCATAAAACCGCAATATTGATTGAATTATTTAAAAAATATATTTCACTTTAAAAGAAATCCGACCAGACAGTTTGACCGTATTGGTCCAAAGTTCATGTGAAAAAAGTTTCGTGCGCGTAACGGAAAAAACCCAGGAGGAGATAGATTTTTACTGTTTTTCATATAATTCCGAATTGTGGGAGACCTAAAGGTCAGAGGTCAAAAGTTAGAGGGTAAAAGTTGTTCGGCATGAGGAGACGCATAAGTGTATACAGGTTTCATGGCTGTATGTATAACACAGCATGAGCTATACCTGTTCAAAGATCGCACTTTCGAAGGCTTCCTACAGCGCCACCATTTGGCCGATTGCTATAGAAAATAATAGCACACTTCGCCACTGTAAACTGAACACATTGATGTTTTTATTTTCATTTTCTCACTAAGTATGTAGGAGTAGAACGGAACCGAAGATCCCGTCTACAGTATACTAGATAAATAAATAAATAATGACAATATCTAAAGTGTGCTCGCCAGTTACTGGCGAGCCCACAATAATGACAATATCTAAAGTGTGCTCGCCTTATAGGCGAGCCCACAACTAGAAAAATATTGTTCCTTCGAAACAATTGTGGGCTCGCTTCAAGCCAGAAAACAATGGCTATAAAAGTACAAAATGTCAAGATCGCAGGCAGTAATCTCTTTGACGTTACTGACGTCAAAGATTGGTCCATTTTGTTCCAAAAATGTGTTGTGCAAAAGTTGACCCGCTGGTGGCGCTATAACAGGCCAATGTAAGAAGGGTGGTATCTGCTCCTTGACCTATTGGGAATGTGCTTGCAAGATTTCACGCACATTGCAGGCTGTGTTCATGATTTGAGGTGTTTTTGGCTTTGGCCACTTTATCGCTGCTTGCAGCTATATTCATTATTATTATTTTTTTTGTGTGTGTGCACTTCATAGGCATATTAGATAAAGGTCCTTAGATTGTGTGTAGAATGTTTCATGCAAATTGCAAAAATAAATCCTAACGGGTTTAATCGTTTCACAAACTGCTCAAAATGATATAGCGCCCCCCTTTGGCCAATTGGGGTAAGATTGGTTTTAGTGATATTTGGACTAACACTCTACATCTTTGCCAAATGCCATGAACATGTTACTTTGCATGTATGATTTAGAGGCAGAAGAATAATTTGCATAAAACTGCAATATTCATTGAATTTATTTTAAAAAGCATGTTTCAATTTTAAAGAAATCCGATCTGACAGATCTTTAGATATCGGTCCAAAGTTCACGTAAAAAAAGTTTTGTGCACGTGGAGCGAAAATTCCAGAATAAAAGCGGGTTTACGCGTTTTACAAACTGCTCAATATGGCGGAAAATCGGGGGGCGGAGCTTACTTAACAACGACACAGATGTCTTCCGCTCGAGTCAAAGCACGCGTGTAACAAGTTGCATGTCTTCAAACGAAACGAGTCATGACTTATGCCCGTTTGAAGTTTGAATTTTCAAACGCTTCGTATAGCGCCCCCCTTTGGCCGATTGGAATAAAATTGGTTTCAGTGATACTTTGACTAACCCTCCACATCTTTGCCAAATGCCATGAACGTGTAACTTTGCATGTATGATTTAGAGGCCGAAGAATAATTTGCATAAAACCGCAACATTGATTGAATTATTAATAAAATATATTTCACTTTAAAAGAAATCCGCCGAGACTAGTTTGACCGTATTGGTCCAAAGTTCATGTGAAAAAAGTTTCATGCGCGTATCGCAAAGATCCCAGGAGGAGATAGATTTTTACTGTTTTTCATATAATTCCAAATTCTGAGGGATCTAAAGGTCAGAGGTCAAAAGTCAGAGCGTAAAAGTTGTTCGGCATGAGGAGACGCATACGTGTATATAGGTTTCATGGCTGTACGTATAACAGAGCATGAGCTATACCTGTTCAAAGTTCGCACTTTCGAAGGCTTCCTACAGCGCCACCATTTGGCCGATTGCTGTAAAAAGTAATAGCACACGTCGCCACAGTAAGCTGAACACATTGATGTTTTTATTTTCATTTTCTCACTAAGTATGTAGGAGTAGAAAGGAACCGAAGTTTTGAGGAGAACTTGATATGACGGTTAGATATTGTCACTAGAAAAATATTGTTCCTTCGAAACAATTGTGGGCTCGCTTCAAGCCAGAAAACAATGGCTATAAAAGTACAAAATGTCAAGATCGCAGGCAGTGCTCTCTTTGACGTTACTGACGTCAAAGATTGGTCCATTTTGTTCCAAAAATGTGTTGTGCAAAAGTTGACCCGCTGGTGGCGCTATAACAGGCCAATGTAAGAAGGGTGGTATCTGCTCCTTGACCTATTGGGAATGTGCTTGCAAGATTTCACGCACATTGCAGGCTGTGTTCATGATTTGAGGTGTTTTTGGCTTTGGCCACTTTATCGCTGCTTGCAGCTATATTCATTATTATTATTTTTTTGTGTGTGTGCACTTCATAGGCATATTAGATAAAGGTCCTTAGATTGTGTGTAGAATGTTTCATGCAAATTGCAAAAATAAATCCTAACGGGTTTAAGCGTTTCACAAACTGCTCAAAATGATATAGCGCCCCCCTTTGGCCAATTGGGGTAAGATTGGTTTTAGTGATATTTGGACTAACACTCTACATCTTTGCCAAATGCCATGAACATGTTACTTTGCATGTATGATTTAGAGGCAGAAGAATAATTTGCATAAAACTGCAATATTCATTGAATTTATTTTAAAAAGCATGTTTCAATTTTAAAGAAATCCGATCTGACAGATCTTTAGATATCGGTCCAAAGTTCACGTAAAAAAAGTTTTGTGCACGTGGAGTGAAAATTCCAGAATAAAAGCGGGTTTACGCGTTTTACAAACTGCTCAATATGGCGGAAAATCGGGGGGCGGAGCTTACTTAACAACGACACAGATGTCTTCCGCTCGAGTCAAAGCACGCGTGTAACAAGTTGCATGTCTTCAAACGAAACGAGTCATGACTTATGCCCGTTTGAAGTTTGAATTTTCAAACGCTTCGTATAGCGCCCCCCTTTGGCCGATTGGAATACAATTGGTTTCAGTGATACTTTGACTAACCCTCCACATCTTTGCCAAATGCCATGAACGTGTAACTTTGCATGTATGATTTAGAGGCCGAAGAATAATTTGCATAAAACCGCAACATTGATTGAATTATAAATAAAATATATTTCACTTTAAAAGAAATCCGCCGAGACTAGTTTGACCGTATTGGTCCAAAGTTCATGTGAAAAAAGTTTCATGCGCGTATCGCAAAGATCCCAGGAGGAGATAGATTTTTACTGTTTTTCATATAATTCCAAATTCTGAGGGATCTAAAGATCAGAGGTCAAAAGTCAGAGCGTAAAAATTGTTCGGCATGAGGAGACGCATACGTGTATACAGGTTTCATGGCTGTACGTATAACAGAGCATGAGCTATACCTGTTCAAAGTTCGCACTTTCGAAGGCTTCCTACAGCGCCACCATTTGGCCGATTGCTGTAAAAAGTAATAGCACACGTCGCCACAGTAAGCTGAACACATTGATGTTTTTATTTTCATTTTCTCACTAAGTATGTAGGAGTAGAAAGGAACCGAAGTTTTGAGGAGAACTTGATATGACGGTTAGATATTGTCACTAGAAAAATATTGTTCCTTCGAAACAATTGTGGGCTCGCTTCAAGCCAGAAAACAATGGCTATAAAAGTACAAAATGTCAATATCGCAGGCAGTGCTCTCTTTGACGTTACTGACGTCAAAGATTGGTCCATTTTGTTCCAAAAATGTGTTGTGCAAAAGTTGACCCGCTGGTGGCGCTATAACAGGCCAATGTAAGAAGGGTGGTATCTGTTCCTTGACCTATTGGGAATGTGCTTGCAAGATTTCACGCACATTGCAGGCTGTGTTCATGATTTGAGGTGTTTTTGGCTTTGGCCACTTTATCGCTGCTTGCAGCTATATTCATTATTATTATTTTTTTGTGTGTGTGCACTTCATAGGCATATTAGATAAAGGTCCTTAGATTGTGTGTAGAATGTTTCATGCAAATTGCAAAAAAAAAATCCTAACGGGTTTAAGCGTTTCACAAACTGCTCAAAATGATATAGCGCCCCCCTTTGGCCAATTGGGGTAAGATTGGTTTTAGTGATATTTGGACTAACACTCTACATCTTTGCCAAATGCCATGAACATGTTACTTTGCATGTATGATTTAGAGGCAGAAGAATAATTTGCATAAAACTGCAATATTCATTGAATTTATTTAATAAAGCATGTTTAAATTTTAAAGAAATCCGATCTGACAGATCTTTAGATATCGGTCCAAAGTTCACGTAAAAAAAGTTTTGTGCACGTGGAGCGAAAATTCCAGAATAAAAGCGGGTTTACGCGTTTTACAAACTGCTCAAAATGGCGGAAAATCGAAGGGCAGAGCTTACTTAACAACGACACAGATGTCTTCCGCTTGAGTCAAAGCACGCGTGTAACAAGTTGCATGTCTTCAAACGAAACGAGTCATGACTTATGCCCGTTTGAAGTTTGAATTTTCAAACGCTTCGTATAGCGCCCCCCTTTGGCCAATTGGAATAAAATTGGTTTCAGTGATACTTTGACTAACCCTCCACATCTTTGCCAAATGCCATGAACGTGTAACTTTGCATGTATGATTTAGAGGCCGAAGAATAATTTGCATAAAACCGCAATATTGATTGATTTATTAAAAAGATTATATTTCACTTTAAAAGAAATCCGCCGAGACTAGTTTGACCGTATTGGTCCAAAGTTCATGTGAAAAAAGTTTTGTGCACTTGACGCGAAAATCCCAGGAGGAGATAGATTTTTACTGTTTTTCATATAATTCCGAATTGTGGGAGACCTAAAGGTCAGAGGTCAAAAGTTAGAGGGTAAAAGTTGTTCGGCATGAGGAGACGCATAAGTGTATACAGGTTTCATGGCTGTATGTATAACACAGCATGAGCTATACCTGTTCAAAGATCGCACTTTCGAAGGCTTCCTACAGCGCCACCATTTGGCCGATTGCTATAGAAAATAATAGCACACTTCGCCACTGTAAACTGAACACATTGATGTTTTTATTTTCATTTTCTCACTAAGTATGTAGGAGTAGAAAGGAACCGAAGTTTTTTGATACTTGCACTGACTGCCTGCCTAGTAAATAATGACAATATCTAAAGTGTGCTCGCCTTATAGGCGAGCCCACAACTAGAAAAATATTGTTCCTTCGAAACAATTGTGGGCTCGCTTCAAGCCAGAAAACAATGGCTATAAAAGCACAAAATGTCAAGATCGCAGGCAGTGCTCTCTTTGACGTTACTGACGTCAAAGATTGGTCCATTTTGTTCCAAAAATGTGTTATGCAAAAGTTGACCCGCTGGTGGCGCTTTAACAGGCCAATGTGAGAAGGTTGGTATCTGTTCCTTGACCTATTGGGAATGTGCTTGCAAGATTTCACGCACATCCCAGGCTGTGTTCATGATTTGAGGTGTTTTTGGCTTTGGACACTTTATCGCTGCTTGCAGCTATATTTATTATTATTATTTTATAATTTTTTTGTGTGCACTTCATAGGCATGTTAGATAAAGGTCCTTAGATTGCGTGTAGAATGTTTCATGCAAATTGCAAAAAAAAATCCTAGAATAAAAACGGGTTTAAGCGTTTTACAAACTGCTCAAAATTATATAGCGCCCCCCTTTGGCCATTTGGGGTAAGTGATATTTGAACTAACCCTCTACACTATTTTGTCATGAAAATGTGACTTTGCATGTATGATTTAGAGGCAGAAGAATAATTTGCATAAAAATGCAATATTGTTTGAATTATTTAAAAAAGCATGTTTCAATGTTAAAGAAATCCGATCTGACAGATCTTTAGATATCGGTCCAAAGTTCACGTAAAAAAGGTTTTGTGCACGTGACGCGAAAATTCCAGAATAATAGCGGGTTTACGCGTTTTACAAACTGCTCAAAATGGCGGAAAATTGAAGGGCTGAGCTTACTTAACAACGACACAGATGTCTTCCGCTTGAGTCAAAGCACGCGTGTAACAAGTTGCATGTCTTCAAACGAAACGAGTCATGACTTATGCCCGTTTGAAGTTTGGATTTTCAAACGCTTCGTATAGCGCCCCCCTTTGGCCGATTGGAATAAAATTGGTTTCAGTGATACTTTGACTAACCCTCCACATCTTTGCCAAATGCCATGAACGTGTAACTTTGCATGTATGATTTAGAGGCCGAAGAATAATTTGCATAAAACCGCAATATTGATTGAATTATTAAAAAATTATATTTCACTTTAAAAGAAATCCGCCGAGACTAATTTGACCGTATTGGTCCAAAGTTCATGTGAAAAATGTTTCGTGCGCGTTATGCAAAAATCCCAGGAGGAGATAGATTTTTACTGTTTTTCATATAATTCCAAATTGTGGGAGACCTAAAGGTCAGAGGTCAAAAGTTAGAGGTTAAAAGTTGTTCGGCATGAGGAGACGCATAAGTGTATACAGGTTTCATGGCTGTACGTATAACACAGCATGAGCTATACCTGTTCAAAGATCGCACTTTCGAAGGCTTCCTAGAGCCCCACCATTTGGCCGATTGCTGTAAAAAATAATAGCACACTTCGCCACTGTAAGCTGAACACATTGATGTTTTTATTTTCATTTTCTCACTAAGTATGTAGGAGTAGAAAGGAACCGAAGTTTTGAGGAGAACTTGATATGACGGTTAGATATTGTCACTAGAAAAATATTGTTCCTTCGAAACAATTGTGGGCTCGCTTCAAGCCGGAAAACAATGGCTATAAAAGTACAAAATGTCAAGATCGCAGGCAGTGCTCTCTTTGACGTTACTGACGTCAAAGATTGGTCCATTTTGTTCCAAAAATGTGTTGTGCAAAAGTTGACCCGCTGGTGGCGCTATAACAGGCCAATGTAAGAAGGGTGGTATCTGTTCCTTGACCTATTGGGAATGTGCTTGCAAGATTTCACGCACATTGCAGGCTGTGTTCATGATTTGAGTTGTTTTTGGCTTAGGCCACTTTATCGCTGCTTGCAGCTATATTTATTATTATTATTTTATAATTTTTTTGTGTGCACTTCATAGGCATGTTAGATAAAGGTCCTTAGATTGCGTGTAATGTTTCATGCAAATTGCAAAAAAAATCCTAGAATAAAAACGGGTTTAAGCGTTTTACAAACTGCTCAAAATTATATAGCGCCCCCCTTTGGCCATTTGGGGTAAGATTGGTTTCAGTGATATTTGAACTAACCCTCTACACTATTTTGTCATGAAAATCTGACTTTGCATGTATGTTTTAGAGGCAGAAGAATAATTTGCATAAAAATGCAATATCGTTTGAATTATTTAAAAAAGCATGTTTCAATGTTAAAGAAATCCGATCTGACAGATCTTTAGATATCGGTCCAAAGTTCACGTAAAAAAAGTTTTGTGCACGTGACGCGAAAATTCCAGAATAAAAGCGGGTTTACGCGTTTTACAAACTGCTCAAAAAGGCGGAAAATCGAAGGGCGGAGCTTACTTAACAACGACACAGATGTCTTCCGCTTGAGTCAAAGCACGCGTGTAACAAGTTGCATGTCTTCAAACGAAACGAGTCATGACTTATGCCTGTTTGAAGTTTGAATTTTCAAACGCTTCGTATAGCGCCCCCCTTTGGCCGATTGGAATAAAATTGGTTTCAGTGATACTTTGACTAACCCTCCACATCTTTGCCAAATGCCATGAACGTGTAACTTTGCATGTATGATTTAGAGGCCGAAGAATAATTTGCATAAAACCGCAATATTGATTGAATTATTAAAAAATTATATTTCACTTTAAAAGAAATCCGCCGAGACTAGTTTGACCGTATTGGTCCAAAGTTCATGTGAAAAAAGTGTTGTGCGCGTAACGCAAAAATCCCAGGAGGAGATAGATTTTTACTGTTTTTTATATAATTCAAAATTCTGGGGGATCTAAAGGTCAGAGGTCAAAAGTCAGAGCGTAAAAGTTGTTCGGCATGAGGAGACGCATACGTGTATACAGGTTTCATGACTGTACGTATAACAGAGCATGAGCTCTATCTGTTCAAAGTTCGCACTTTCGAAGGCTTCCTACAGCGCCACCATTTGGCCGATTGCTGTAAAAAATAATAGCACACTTCGCCACTGTAAGCTGAACACATTGATGTTTTTATTTTCATTTTCTGTCTAAGTATGTAGGAGTAGAAAGGAACCGAAGGTTTGAGGAGAACTTGATATGACGGTTAGATATTGTCACTAGAAAAATATTGTTCCTTCGAAACAATTGTGGGCTCGCTTCAAGCCAGAAAACAATGGCTATAAAAGTACAAAATGTCAAGATCGCAGGCAGTGCTCTCTTTGACGTTACTGACGTCAAAGATTGGTCCATTTTGTTCCAAAAATGTGTTGTGCAAAAGTTGACCCGCTGGTGGCGCTATAACAGGCCAATGTAAGAAGGGTGGTATCTGTTCCTTGACCTATTGGGAATGTGTTTGCAAGATTTCACGCACATTGCAGGCTGTGTTCATGATTTGAGGTGTTTTTGGCTTTGGCCACTTTATCGCTGCTTGCAGCTATATTCATTATTTTTTTTTGTGTGTGTGTGCACTTCATAGGCATATTAGATAAAGGTCCTTAGATTGTGTGTAGAATGTTTCATGCAAATTGCAAAAAAAAATCCTAACGGGTTTAAGCGTTTCACAAACTGCTCAAAATGATATAGCGCCCCCCTTTGGCCAATTGGGGTAAGATTGGTTTTAGTGATATTTGGACTAACACTCTACATCTTTGCCAAATGCCATGAACATGTTACTTTGCATGTATGATTTAGAGGCAGAAGAATAATTTGCATAAAACTGCAATATTCATTGAATTTATTTAAAAAAGCATGTTTCAATTTTAAAGAAATCCGATCTGACAGATCTTTAGATATCGGTCCAAAGTTCACGTAAAAAAAGTTTTGTGCACGTGGAGCGAAAATTCCAGAATAAAAGCGGGTTTACGCGTTTTACAAACTGCTCAAAATGGCGGAAAATCGAAGGGCGGAGCTTACTTAACAACGACACAGATGTCTTCCGCTTGAGTCAAAGCACGCGTGTAACAAGTTGTATGTCTTCAAACGAAACGAGTCATGACTTATGCCCGTTTGAAGTTTGAATTTTCAAACGCTTCGTATAGCGCCCCCCTTTGGCCGATTGGAATAAAATTGGTTTCAGTGATACTTTGACTAACCCTCCACATCTTTGCCAAATGCCATGAACGTGTAACTTTGCATGTATGATTTAGAGGCCGAAGAATAATTTGCATAAAACCTCAATATTGATTGAATTATAAAAAAAATATATTTCACTTTAAAAGAAATCCGCCGAGACTAGTTTGACCGTATTGGTCCAAAGTTCATCTGAAAAAAGTTTTGTACGCGTTATGCAAAAATCACAGGAGGAGATAGATTTTTACTGTTTTTCATATAATTCAAAATTCTGGGGGATCTAAAGGTCAGAGGTCAAAAGTCAGAGTGTAAAAGTTGTTCGGCATGAGGAGACGCATACGTGTATACAGGTTTCATGGCTGGACCTCAAACACAGCATGAGCTATACCTGTTCAAAGTTCGCACTTTCGAAGGCTTCCTACAGCGCCACCATTTGGCCGATTGCTGTAAAAAGTAATAGCACACGTCGCCACAGTAAGCTGAATACATTGATGTTTTTATTTTCATTTTCTCACTAAGTATGTAGGAGTAGAAAGGAACCGAAGTTTTTTGATACTTGCACTGACTGCCTGCCTAGTATAGAAATAATGACAATATCTAAAGTGTGCTCGCCTTATAGGCGAGCCCACAACTAGAAAAATATTGTTCCTTCGAAACAATTGTGGGCTCGCTTCAAGCCAGAAAACAATGGCTATAAAAGCACAAAATGTCAAGATCGCAGGCAGTGCTCTCTTTGACGTTACTGACGTCAACGATTGGTCCATTTTGTTCCAAAAATGTGTTGTGCAAAAGTTGACCCGCTGGTGGCGCTATGACAGGCCAATGTAAGAAGGGTGGTATCTGTTCCTTGACCTATTGGGAACGTGCTTGCAAGATTTCACGCACATTGCAGGCTGTGTTCATGATTTGAGGTGTTTTTGGCTTTGGACACTTTATCGCTGCTTGCAGCTATATTCATTATTATAATTTTTTTGTGTGTGTGCACTTCATAGGCATATTAGATAAAGGTCCTTAGATTGTGTGTAGAATGTTTCATGCAAATTGCAAAAAAAAAATCCTAACGGGTTTAAGCGTTTCACAAACTGCTCAAAATGATATAGCGCCCCCCCTTTGGCCAATTGGGGTAAGATTGGTTTTAGTGATATTTGGACTAACACTCTACATCTTTGCCAAATGCCATGAACATGTTACTTTGCATGTATGATTTAGAGGCAGAAGAATAATTTGCATAAAACTGCAATATTCATTGAATTTATTTAAAAAAGCATGTTTCAATTTTAAAGAAATCCGATCTGACAGATCTTTAGATATCGGTCCAAAGTTCACGTAAAAAAAGTTTTGTGCACGTGGAGCCAAAATTCCAGAATAAAAGCGGGTTTACGCGTTTTACAAACTGCTCAATATGGCGGAAAATCGAAGGGCGGAGCTTACTTAACAACAACACAGATGTCTTCCGCTCGAGTCAAAGCACGCGTGTAACAAGTTGCATGTCTTCAAACGAAACGAGTCATGACTTATGCCCGTTTGAAGTTTGAATTTTCAAACGCTTCGTATAGCGCCCCCCTTTGGCCGATTGGAATAAAATTGGTTTCAGTGATACTTTGACTAACCCTCCACATCTTTGCCAAATGCCATGAACGTGTACCTTTGCATGTATGATTTAGAGGCCGAAGAATAATTTGCATAAAACCGCAATATTGATTAAATTATTAAAAAAATATATTTCACTTTAAAAAAATCTGGTTGATCAATCTGACCGTATTGGTCCAAAGTTCATGTGAAAAAAGTTTTGTGCACTTGACGCGAAAATCCCAGGAGGAGATAGATTTTTACTGTTTTTCATATAATTCCGAATTGTGGGAGACCTAAAGGTCAGAGGTCAAAAGTTAGAGGGTAAAAGTTGTTCGGCATGAGGAGACGCATAAGTGTATACAGGTTTCATGGCTGTATGTATAACAGAGCATGAGCTCTATCTGTTCAAAGTTCGCACTTTCGAAGGCTTCCTACAGCGCCACCATTTGGCCGATTGCTGTAAAAAATAATAGCACACTTCGCCACTGTAAGCTGAACACATTGATGTTTTTATTTTCATTTTCTGTCTAAGTATGTAGGAGTAGAAAGGAACCGAAGTTTTGAGGAGAACTTGATATGACGGTTAGATATTGTCACTAGAAAAATATTGTTCCTTCGAAACAATTGTGGGCTCGCTTCAAGCCAGAAAACAATGGCAATAAAAGCACAAAATGTCAAGATCGCAGGCAGTGCTCTCTTTGACGTTACTGACGTCAAAGATTGGTCCATTTTGTTCCAAAAATGTGTTATGCAAAAGTTGACCCGCTGGTGGCGCTATAACAGGCCAATGTGAGAAGGGTGGTATCTGTTCCTTGACCTATTGGGAATGTGCTTGCAAGATTTCACGCACATCCCAGGCTGTGTTCATGATTTGAGGTGTTTTTGGCCTTGGCCACTTTATCGCTGCTTGCAGCTATATTTATTATTATTATTATTATTATTTTGTGTGTGTGTGTGCACTTCATAGGCATATTAGATAAAGGTCCTTAGACTGTGTGTAGAATGTTTCATGCAAATTGCTAAAAAAAATCTTAACGGGTTTAAGGGTTTCACAAACTGCTCAAAATGATATAGCGCCCCCCCTTTGGCCAATTGGGGTAAGATTGGTTTTAGTGATATTTGGAATAACACTCTACATCTTTGCCAAATGACATGAATATGTTACTTTGCATAGATGATTTAGAGGCAGAAGAATAATTTGCATAAAACTGCAATATTGATTTAATTTATTAAAAAAGCATGTTTCAATTTAAAAAAAATCCGATCTGACAGATCTTTAGATATTGGTCCAAAGTTCACATAAAAAAAGTTTCGTGCACGTGACGCGAAAATTCCAGAATAAAAGCGGGTTTACGTGTTTTATAAACTGCTCAAAATGGCGGAAAATTGAAGGGCGGAGCTTACTTAACAACGACACAGATGTCTTCCGCTTGAGTCAAAGCACGCGTGTAACAAGTTGCATGTCTTCAAACGAAACGAGTCATGACTTATGCCCGTTTGAAGTTTGAATTTTCAAACGCTTCGTATAGCGCCCCCCTTTGGCCAATTGGAATAAGATTGGTTTCAGTGATATTTTGACTAACCCTCTACATCTTTGCCAAATGCCATGAACGTGTGACTTTGTATGTATGATTTAGAGGCAAAATAATTATTGGCATAAAACTGCAATATTGAGTGAATTATTAAAAAATAATGTTTCACTTTAAAAAAAATCTGGTTGATCAATCTGACCGTATTGGTCCAAAGTTCATCTGAAAAAAGTTTTGTGCGCTTAACGCGAAAATCCCAGGAGGAGATAGATTTTTACTGTTTTTCATATAATTCCAAATTGTGGGAGACCTAAAGGTCAGAGGTCAAAAGTTAGAGGATAAAAGTTGTTCGGCATGAGGAGACGCATAAGTGTATACAGGTTTCATGGCTGTATGTATAACACAGCATGAGCTATACCTGTTCAAAGATCGCACTTTCGAAGGCTTCCTACAGTGCCACCATTTGGCCGATTGCTATATAAAACTAGAAAAATATTGTTCCTTCGAAACAATTGTGGGCTCGCTTCAAGCCAGAAAACAATGGCTATAAATGTACAAAATGTCAAGATCGCAGGCAGTGCTCTCTTTGACGTTACTGACGTCAAAGATTGGTCCATTTTGTTCCAAAAATGTGTTGTGCAAAAGTTGACCCGCTGGTGGCGCTATAACAGGCCAATGTAAGAAGGGTGGTATCTGTTCCTTGACCTATTGGGAATGTGCTTGCAAGATTTCACGCACATTGCAGGCTGTGTTCATGATTTGAGGTGTTTTTGGCTTTGGCCACTTTATCGCTGCTTGCAGCTATATTCATTATTATTTTTATTTTTTTTGTGTGTGTGCACTTCATAGGCATATTAGATAAAGGTCCTTAGATTGTGTGTAGAATGTTTCATGCAAATTGCAAAAAAAATCCTAACGGGTTTAAGCGTTTCACAAACTGCTCAAAATTATATAGCGCCCCCCTTTGGCCAATTGGGGTAAGATTGGTTTTAGTGATATTTGGACTAACACTCTACATCTTTGCCAAATGCCATGAACATGTTACTTTGCATGTATGATTTAGAGGCAGAAGAATAATTTGCATAAAACTGCAATATTCATTGAATTTATTTTAAAAAGCATGTTTCAATTTTAAAGAAATCCGATCCGACAGATCTTTAGATATCGGTCCAAAGTTCACATAAAAAAAGTTTTGTGCACGTGGAGCGAAAATTCCAGAATAAAAGCGGGTTTACGCGTTTTACAAACTGCTCAAAATGGCGGAAAATCGAAGGGCGGAGCTTACTTAACAACGACACAGATGTCTTCCGCTCGAGTCAAAGCACGCGTGTAACAAGTTGCATGTCTTCAAACGAAACGAGTCATGACTTATGCCCGTTTGAAGTTTGAATTTTCAAACGCTTCGTATAGCGCCCCCCTTTGGCCGATTGGAATAAAATTGGTTTCAGTGATACTTTGACTAACCCTCCACATCTTTGCCAAATGCCATGAACGTGTAACTTTGCATGTATGATTTAGAGGCCGAAGAATAATTTGCATAAAACCGCAATATTGATTGAATTATTAAAAAATTATATTTCACTTTAAAAGAAATCTGGTTGATCAATCTGACCGTATTGGTCCAAAGTTCATGTGAAAAAAGTTTCGTGCGCGTAACGAAAAAAATCCAGGAGGAGATAGATTTTTACTGTTTTTCATATTATTCCGAATTGTGGGAGACCTAAAGGTCAGAGGTCAAAAGTTAGAGGGTAAAAGTTGTTCGGCATGAGGAGACGCATAAGTGTATACAGGTTTCATGGCTGTACCTCAAACTCAGCATGAGCTATACCTGTTCAAAGTTCGCACTTTCGAAGGCTTCCTACAGCGCCACCATTTGGCCGATTGCTTAAAAAAATAATAGCACACTTCGCCACTGTAAACCGAACACATTGATGTATTTATTTTCATTTTCTCACCAAGTATGTAGGAGTAGAATGGAACCGAAGATCCCGTCTACTATAAATAAATAAACAAATAAATAATGACAATATCTAAAGTGTGCTCGCCTTTAGGCGAGCCCACAATAATAGCACACTTCGCCACTGTAAACTGAACACATTGATGTTTTTATTTTCATTTTCTCACTAAGTATGTAGGAGTAGAAAGGAACCGAAGTTTTGAGGAGAACTTGATATGACGGTTAGATATTGTCACTAGAAAAATATTGTTCCTTCGAAACAATTGTGGGCTCGCTTCAAGCCAGAAAACAATGGCTATAAAAGCACAAAATGTCAAGATCGCAGGCAGTGCTCTCTTTGACGTTACTGACGTCAAAGATTGGTCCATTTTGTTCCAAAAATGTGTTGTGCAAAAGTTGACCCGCTGGTGGCGCTATAACAGGCCAATGTGAGAAGGTTGGTATCTGTTCCTTGACCTATTGGGAATGTGCTTGCAAGATTTCACGCACATCCCAGGCTGTGTTCATGATTTGAGGTGTTTTTGGCTTTGGACACTTTATCGCTGCTTGCAGCTATATTTATTATTATTATTTTATAATCTTTTTGTGTGCACTTCATAGGCATGTTAGATAAAGGTCCTTAGATTGCGTGTAGAATGTTTCATGCAAATTGCAAAAAAAATCCTAGAATAAAAACGGGTTTAAGCGTTTTACAAACTGCTCAAAATTATATAGCGCCCCCCTTTGGCCATTTGGGGTAAGATTGGTTTCAGTGATATTTGAACTAACCCTCTACACTATTTTGTCATGAAAATGTGACTTTGCTTGTATGTTTTAGAGGCAGAAGAATAATTTGCATAAAAATGCAATATTGTTTGAATTATTTAAAAAAGCATGTTTCAATGTTAAAGAAATCCGATCTGACAGATCTTTAGATATCGGTCCAAAGTTCCCGTAAAAAAAGTTTTGTGCACGTGACGCGAAAATTCCAGAATAAAAGCGGGTTTACGCGTTTTACAAACTGCTCAAAGTGGCGGAAAATCAAAGGGCGGAGCTTACTTAACAACGACACAGATGTCTTCCGCTTGAGTCAAAGCACGCGTGTAACAAGTTGCATGTCTTCAAACGAAACGAGTCATGACTTATGCCCGTTTGAAGTTTGGATTTTCAAACGCTTCGTATAGCGCCCCCCTTTGGCCGATTGGAATAAAATTGGTTTCAGTGATACTTTGACTAACCCTCCACATCTTTGCCAAATGCCATGAACGTGTAACTTTGCATGTATGATTTAGAGGCCGAAGAATAATTTGCATAAAACCGCAATATTGATTGAATTATTAAAAAATTATATTTCACTTTAAAAAAAATCTGGTTGATCAATCTGACCGTATTGGTCCAAAGTTCATGTGAAAAAAGTTTTGTGCACTTGACGCGAACATCCCAGGAGGAGATAGATTTTTACTGTTTTTCATATAATTCCGAATTGTGGGAGACCTAAAGGTCAGAGGTCAAAAGTTAGAGGGTAAAAGTTGTTCGGCATGAGGAGACGCATAAGTGTATACAGGTTTCATGGCTGTATGTATAACACAGCATGAGCTATACCTGTTCAAAGTTTGCACTTTCGAAGGCTTCCTACAGCGCCACCATTTGGCCGATTGCTATAGAAAATAATAGCACACTTCGCCACTGTAAGCTGAACACATTGATGTTTTTATTTTCATTTTCTCACTAAGTATGTAGGAGTAGAAAGGAACCGAAGATCCCGTCTACTGATAGATAAATAAACAAATAAATAATGACAATATCTAAAGTGTGCTCGCCTTATAGGCGAGCCCACAACTAGAAAAATATTGTTCCTTCGAAACAATTGTGGGCTCGCTTCAAGCCAGAAAACAATGGCTATAAAAGCACAAAATGTCAAGATCGCAGGCAGTGCTCTCTTTGACGTTACTGACGTCAAAGATTGGTCCATTTTGTTCCAAAAATGTGTTGTGCAAAAGTTGACCCGCTGGTGGCGCTATAACAGGCCAATGTGAGAAGGTTGGTATCTGTTCCTTGACCTATTGGGAATGTGCTTGCAAGATTTCACGCACATCCCAGGCTGTGTTCATGATTTGAGGTGTTTTTGGCTTTGGACACTTTATCGCTGCTTGCAGCTATATTTATTATTATTATTTTATAATTTTTTTGTGTGCACTTCATAGGCATGTTAGATAAAGGTCCTTATATTGCGTGTAGAATGTTTCATGCAAATTGCAAAAAAAATCCTAGAATAAAAACGGGTTTAAGCGTTTTACAAACTGCTCAAAATTATATAGCGCCCCCCTTTGGCCATTTGGGGTAAGATTGGTTTCAGTGATATTTGAACTAACCCTCTACACTATTTTGTCATGAAAATGTGACTTTGCTTGTATGTTTTAGAGGCAGAAGAATAATTTGCATAAAAATGCAATATTGTTTGAATTATTTAAAAAAGCATGTTTCAATGTTAAAGAAATTCGATCTGACAGATCTTTAGATATCGGTCCAAAGTTCACGTAAAAAAAGTTTTGTGCACGTGACGCGAAAATTCCAGAATAAAAGCGGGTTTACGCGTTTTACAAACTGCTCAAAGTGGCGGAAAATCGAAGGGCGGAGCTTACTTACCAACGACACAGATGTCTTCCGCTTGAGTCAAAGCACGCGTGTAACAAGTTGCATGTCTTCAAACAAAACGAGTCATGACTTATGCCCGTTTGAAGTTTGAATTTTCAGACGCTTCGTATAGCGCCCCCCTTTGGCCGATTGGAATAAAATTGGTTTCAGTGATACTTTGACTAACCCTCCACATCTTTGCCAAATGCCATGAACGTGTAACTTTGCATGTATGATTTAGAGGCCGAAGAATAATTTGCATAAAACCGCAATATAAATTGAATTATTAAAAAATCATTATTTAACGTACAAACTTCTCACCACATAGCCTGTGTAGATATAGGTTCAAAGTTCATGTGAAAAAAGTTTTGTGCACTTGACGCGAAAATCCCAGGAGGAGATAGATTTTTACTGTTTTTCATATAATTCCGAATTGTGGGAGACCTAAAGGTCAGAGGTCAAAAGTTAGAGGGTAAAAGTTGTTCGGCATGAGGAGACGCATACGTGTATACAGGTTTCATGGCTGTAACTAAAACACAGCATGAGCTATACCTGTTCAAAGTTCGCACTTTCGAAGGCTTCCTACAGCGCCACCATTTGGCTGATTGCTATAAAAAATAATAGCACACTTCGCCACTGTAAACTGAACACATTGATGTTTTTATTTTCATTTTCTCACTAAGTATGTAGGAGTAGAAAGGAACCGAAGTTTTGAGGAGAAGTTGATATAGTATAGTATAGTATAGTATAGTATAGAAATAATGACAATATCTAAAGTGTGCTCGCCTTATACAATGGCTATAAAAGTACAAAATGTCAAGATCGCAGGCAGTGCTCTCTTTGACGTTACTGACGTCAAAGATTGGTCCATTTTGTTCCAAAAATGTGTTGTGCAAAAGTTGACCCGCTGGTGGCGCTATAACAGGCCAATGTAAGAAGGGTGGTATCTGCTCCTTGACCTATTGGGAATGTGCTTGCAAGATTTCACGCACATTGCAGGCTGTGTTCATGATTTGAGGTGTTTTTGGCTTTGGCCACTTTATCGCTGCTTGCAGCTATATTCATTATTATTATTTTTTTTGTGTGTGTGCACTTCATAGGCATATTAGATAAAGGTCCTTAGATTGTGTGTAGAATGTTTCATGCAAATTGCAAAAATAAATCCTAACGGGTTTAAGCGTTTCACAAACTGCTCAAAATGATATAGCGCCCCCCTTTGGCCAATTGGGGTAAGATTGGTTTTAGTGATATTTGGACTAACACTCTACATCTTTGCCAAATGCCATGAACATGTTACTTTGCATGTATGATTTAGAGGCAGAAGAATAATTTGCATAAAACTGCAGTATTCATTGAATTTATTTTAAAAAGCATGTTTCAATTTTAAAGAAATCCGATCTGACAGATCTTTAGATATCGGTCCAAAGTTCACGTAAAAAAAGTTTTGTGCACGTGGAGTGAAAATTCCAGAATAAAAGCGGGTTTACGCGTTTTACAAACTGCTCAATATGGCGGAAAATCGGGGGGCGGAGCTTACTTAACAACGACACAGATGTCTTCCGCTCGAGTCAAAGCACGCGTGTAACAAGTTGCATGTCTTCAAACGAAACGAGTCATGACTTATGCCCGTTTGAAGTTTGAATTTTCAAACGCTTCGTATAGCGCCCCCCTTTGGCCGATTGGAATAAAATTGGTTTCAGTGATACTTTGACTAACCCTCCACATCTTTGCCAAATGCCATGAACGTGTAACTTTGCATGTATGATTTAGAGGCCGAAGAATAATTTGCATAAAACCGCAACATTGATTGAATTATTAATAAAATATATTTCACTTTAAAAGAAATCCGCCGAGACTAGTTTGACCGTATTGGTCCAAAGTTCATGTGAAAAAAGTTTCATGCGCGTATCGCAAAGATCCCAGGAGGAGATAGATTTTTACTGTTTTTCATATAATTCCAAATTCTGAGGGATCTAAAGATCAGAGGTCAAAAGTCAGAGCGTAAAAATTGTTCGGCATGAGGAGACGCATACGTGTATACAGGTTTCATGGCTGTACGTATAACAGAGCATGAGCTATACCTGTTCAAAGTTCGCACTTTCGAAGGCTTCCTACAGCGCCACCATTTGGCCGATTGCTGTAAAAAGTAATAGCACACGTCGCCACAGTAAGCTGAACACATTGATGTTTTTATTTTCATTTTCTCACTAAGTATGTAGGAGTAGAAAGGAACCGAAGTTTTGAGGAGAACTTGATATGACGGTTAGATATTGTCACTAGAAAAATATTGTTCCTTCGAAACAATTGTGGGCTCGCTTCAAGCCAGAAAACAATGGCTATAAAAGCACAAAATGTCAAGATCGCAGGCAGTGCTCTCTTTGACGTTACTGACGTCAAAGATTGGTCCATTTTGTTCCAAAAATGTGTTGTGCAAAAGTTGACCCGCTGGTGGCGCTATAACAGGCCAATGTGAGAAGGTTGGTATCTGTTCCTTGACCTATTGGGAATGTGCTTGCAAGATTTCACGCACATCCCAGGCTGTGTTCATGATTTGAGGTGTTTTTGGCTTTGGCCACTTTATCGCTGCTTGCAGCTATATTTATTATTATTATTTTATAATTTTTTTGTGTGCACTTCATAGGCATGTTAGATAAAGGTCCTTAGATTGCGTGTAGAATGTTTCATGCAAATTGCAAAAAAAAATCCTAGAATAAAAACGGGTTTAAGCGTTTTACAAACTGCTCAAAATTATATAGCGCCCCCCTTTGGCCATTTGGGGTAAGATTGGTTTCAGTGATATTTGAACTAACCCTCTACACTATTTTGTCATGAAAATGTGACTTTGCATGTATGTTTTAGAGGCAGAAGAATAATTTGCATAAAAATGCAATATTGTTTGAATTATTTAAAAAAGCACGTTTCAATGTTAAAGAAATCCGATCTGACAGATCTTTAGATATCGGTCCAAAGTTCACGTAAAAAAAGTTTTGTGCACGTGACGCGAAAATTCCAGAATAAAAGCGGGTTTACGCGTTTTACAAACTGCTCAAAGTGGCGGAAAATCGAAGGGCGGAGCTTACTTAACAACGACACAGATGTCTTCCGCTTGAGTCAAAGCACGCGTGTAACAAGTTGCATGTCTTCAAACGAAACGAGTCATGACTTATGCCCGTTTGAAGTTTGAATTTTCAGACGCTTCGTATAGCGCCCCCCTTTGGCCGATTGGAATAAAATTGGTTTCAGTGATACTTTGACTAACCCTCCACATCTTTGCCAAATGCCATGAACGTGTAACTTTGCATGTATGATTTAGAGGCCGAAGAATAATTTGCATTAAACCGCAATATATATTGAATTATTAAAAAATCATTATTTAACGTACAAACTTCTCACCACATAGCCTGTGTAGATATAGGTTCAAAGTTCATGTGAAAAAAGTTTTGTGCACTTGACGCGAAAATCCCAGGAGGAGATAGATTTTTACTGTTTTTCATATAATTCCGAATTGTGGGAGACCTAAAGGTCAGAGGTCAAAAGTTAGAGGGTAAAAGTTGTTCGGCATGAGGAGACGCATAAGTGTATACAGGTTTCATGGCTGGACCTCAAACACAGCATGAGCTATACCTGTTCAAAGTTCGCACTTTCGAAGGCTTCCTACAGCGCCACCATTTGGCCGATTGCTGTAAAAAATAATAGCACACTTCGCCACTGTAAACTGAACACATTGATGTTTTTATTTTCATTTTCTCACTAAGTATGTAGGAGTAGAAAGGAACCGAAGATCCCGTCTACTGATAGATAAACTAGAAAATGTGCAATTTGGGAAATTGCGAGTGTGGTTGCCTGCCCTGCCGCCCCCTATGGGTCGAACTGGAAATGCTTTTGGGGATTTGTTGAATATCCCACCCGTGACTTGTGGTTAAAATTTGGTGTTGACTGGATGTTTCGTTTCTGATTTATGGCTACTTCTTACAAAACGGGCTCCTCCCGCTAACTTTGGAACCCTGTTACGGAAGAACGGTATGGACTATCGAAATATCGTTTGAATATGTTTATCGCATGAGTCCATAGATCATGTGTATCGATTTTTGTGACATTTGGAGAAAATGTGTAGGAAAAGGAGCAAAAAGTGTGTTTTGAAGAAAATTCAAAATGGCGGAAAATTTATCCTGACGCAAATGGGCGTTGCCTATATGGGGAGATGCGTCATAACCCAAGGAATCCAGGGAAAAAGGAATTTTAATTTTCCGACCTACGGTTCAAGAGTTACAGGCCGAAATGTAAAGTGGGCTGTTATAGCGCCACCATGAGGCCAACTGACGAAATCATTTTTTCTTTAATTCTTGATATCATTATAAATCTCCTCTCCAAGTTTTGAAACTGTAGCCCCTATGGTTTGCGAGAAAAAAAATATTGAATGTGAGTTTTTGCGATTCCTATTATAAGTCAATGGGGAAAATTAATTCACTAATAAATTAATAACAATTAAACTATAGAACCTTTCTCTTAGCAAAATATAAGCACACGATTCCCGATGAAGCCGGTCGATTTGACATATGGCGCGAGTGTGTGGCGCAAAAACTGTGGGAGGAGTAGGCGGACAAACTTTTGGTTACCCTAGTTACACAAGAATAAAGTTTCCCTAGAACTATAGTGTGTTGCCCTGTTAGGGCAACCACACTAACTAGAATTGACAGAGTCAATTTTGACAAGTGTGCCTGCAGCTCGCTAAACGGGCGACCTCGTGCAGCGGTTTGGACGGTGAGACCGTCCGCCGAGTCGCCCGCGTTTCGTTGCGAGAGGGTCGGTCCCCGTGAAAAACGCGTTCTAACACGAAACGGTTACGTTTCGCGCGTTTGTGACGCCCCCTAGGGGTCGAAGTGGAAATGCTTTTGGGGATCCGTTGAGTATGCCACCCCCGACCTGTGGTTGAAATTGTGATTTATGGCTATCGTTTGCGAAACGTGCCCCTCCCGCTAACTTTGGAAGCGCGTTACGAACGAACGGTACGAACTATCGAAATATCTTTTGACTATGTTTATCGCATGGCTTCATAGATCATGTGTACCGGTTTTTAAGACATTTGAAGAAAATATGTAGGAAAAGGAGCAAAAAGTGTGTTTTGGAGAAAATTCAAGATTGCGGAAAATCTATCCTGGTGCAAATGGGCGGGGCCTATATCGGGAGATGCGTCTTGACCCAAGGAATCCAGGGAAAAAAGAATTTTAATTTTCCGACCTACGGTTCAGCAGTTACAGGCCAAAACGTAAACTGGGCTGTTATAGCGCCACCATGGGGCCAAATGACACTATTATTTTTTATTTAATCCTTGAAATCATTATGAACCTCCTCTCCAAGTCTTGAAACTGTAGCCCCTATGGTTTGCGAGAGAAAATTAATTGAATGTGAGTTTTGGCGATTCCCATTATAAGTCAATGGGGAAAATTAATTCACTAATAAATTAATATCAATTAAACTATAGAACCTTTCTCTTAGCAAGTTAATAGCACACGATTCCCGAGTAAGCCGGTCGATTTGACATATGGTGCGAGTGTGTGGTGCCAAAACTGTGGGAGGAGTAGCGTGCCAAAGTAGGTCGGGAGGGGCTTATTGTCGGTATCAGCCGGTAACACGCGGGAGTCTGTCCCCGTTACAATGCGCTAGACCCCTGGGAGATGGACTGCTGAGGACTTTGGGGAAAAGTCTGGACAGACTTAAGTAAGTAAATAAATAAATATGAGCGATAACAATAGTTTGCCCATGCTATGCATAGGCACACTTAATAAAGAATAAAGTTTCCCTAGAACTATAGTGTGTTGCCCTGTTGGGCAACCACACAAATCGCGGCTGTTTTCAAATGTGGTTTAGCAATGTCGACACCACGTTTAAGAAATGGCATGACAAAACGGAACGCTTTGCTCAACATAGAACCTAGGCCACGACCATAGACTACGGGCGTTCCCACGAAACCGGGGAGTCCGTTTCCGGCCTGGCCGTTTCCGGCCTGATTCAAATAGTATGGTATAAATCTTTGGTGGTCCATCATCCTTTTTTTTTTCTTTTTTTGGTCTGGTCTTGGTTCTGGTCTTCTTTTAGAGAATAGGGTTTGTTACAGGACGAAAGTGTAACTTGCAGATAGTCTTTCCGTATTGGAAACGGATGTGGCGGTTCAAATCTGATTTTAATTCCAGATGTATCTCTTGTATGCGTCGCTTGTTAACACGTGCGTAATGTAGCCGGGGGTATGGTCGAGGACATCGTAGGACATCGTAGGTACACTCCAGTGAGATAATGTTGTACGTTGAATTCGTATACGATATTTCTGCGAGCGCTACTTCGTACTCGCCGTCTAATTCTATTGCCTGTGCAAGCGATATCGTGAATTCAGAGTTGTTATTGTCCGGATAAATATCATGACAAGCGTTTGATGGAAGTGTGATGTAAAAACTTTTTCGATCCCCCATCCTGCTCTACGAGCTTACTTTAGCAAAGTAAAATCATAGCCTGAATTAGCGCTTTTTTTATATTCTTCTCCTTCTCCTTCTCTAAATCTACGACCTGTTTAGCCGGAATCCAGGAGTCAAATTGTGATGACCAACCACGCCACCGAACCAAGACTAAGTCAACCCCGTTCCTCTTTTTTCTATCTAGAATTCTATCTATATGGAAAACCGTATTTTTAGAAATCTTTACCCTCTGTATTTCATGGGCGTAAAATGTGCCTCTGATGACGTGACCTTGTATATCTCTCACCATGAATACAGGCGGAAATCTAGGAATACATTCTGTAACAACGAAATATTCATCTGTGAAGGACTGTTCGTACATTTTATCAAACACCCCCCTGTATTTTGATATTCGAACAATATCGCCTACTTGAAATTTATAGCGGGGTAAGGCTTTCTTTAAAGGCATCGAACCGTATAAATTCGTGAACACCTTTGTTGTATTTCCCGGGGTAACCTCATTAGGTTTCATTTTGATTGATTTATGATAGCTCTCATTATAGCTTCGGACTAAATCTTGAAGCACATCAATGTACCTATGTGTATTCTTCGCTGTAAAATACCGATACATATGGCCCTTCAGGGTGCGATTAAATCTCTCCACAGTCTGCGATTTAAGACTACTACGCGCTGCGAAATGCATAATTTTATGTTTTTTCATCAGCTTATCGAAATTTGAATTAAAGAACTCCCGCCCCTCATCGGTTTGAAGTTTGTATGGGGCTTTACCGCATTCCTCTAAAATAGAGGCAAAAGCTTGTGTTACTTCAATACCGGACTTATTTTTTAGAACCCTAACATATGCTTTTTTACTAAATATATCTATCACGGTCAACAAGAATTTCATGTTATCATTGTGTTTTGATAATGCAGCCATATCACACAAATCAGCTTGAAATTGGTATAAAGGTCTCGGGGCAAACACTCGATTTCTAGGAAACACTTTTCAAGCCGGTTTATGCAGTGTATAAGCATTCTGTTCCGATAACCACTCCTTTACATGCTCAGTTTTAGGCTTTTTTCCAGTGTCAACTTGAACTGCATTTTGCAACCTTTCAACCCCTCCATAGGACCCCGGATACGATGGGTCATAATATATTTTCTTCATCACCTGTTCAACCTTCTTTGAAGCCATGGTGTCAATGACAATCGTTGTGTCAAATTGTATTTTATATACAACCCGTAGAATATTTGTATAAAAAAAAAAAAAAAAAAAGAAACAACATGACACAATATATTCACTCTTATACACCGAATGTTTTATTTATTCCATTACTACAAAATTGAAGAGAAAATATAGTGTAGACACTGGTTACAATCTTTGTAAAAAATTAAATAAAATCATGACTCATTTTTTCTCAATAATACACGATTGGACCCTATTAAGTAGAAGGTCAACATTGACTGGATGACGGTTAATGAATTTATAAACTATTGCATCAGCTAACAACGTGTAGAAACAAAACAGAAAATTCATTTGAAAAGCGGGAATCAACATTGTAGCGATCTTGTTGACGTTTTAACTGCGATTCATGATTAATTTGCATACATTTGGAGGATCTAAGCCTGCATAGTGCAGACGTACAGAAAGTTAGCAGAAAGGTGCGGTCCTGACCCCTCACTGACTTACCAATTTGAACAACCCTCAAGCCCTCAATGTGAACGCACACCTAACAGTGAGTCAGTAAGTCAGTAAGTCAGCGGATTGGAATTGGGCCCCTCTTTCCCAGGTGTTTTGCCCTTCCTACCTACTTCCTGGGCGTGGCCAGGAATGAGGTGAATACCGCAAACATGTGGAATGGCCTACTGACGGCCTTAACACTCGGGTGACTGACAAAAAATCACTTCCACTCTGCCTGCATTTATCAGTCAAATTGACAGGTAAATTCTCTCCCTTTTGGCCCAGGAGAGCAACACCTCCTCCCCTGCTGCCAGCGGGGGTTCTATTGTCTTCCAAATGTGAATTAGCATTTCAATTCACCTCTCAAATGGGGAGCAGAAAAGGTGTGGAATTCTCTCCTTGCTTCTGGGAGGGGGAGGAATGGGTGAGACCTGTCTTTATGACCGATAACTAACAGTCAGAGTGGTATAATGGTATATTATTTCATACTTAGGAAAAGTTTCAGAAGAAAAAAAAAAAAAAAAAAAAAAACGAGAACATATGTCTTGGGTATTTAGGAAAAGTCATGGAAGGGGAAATTTCTGAGACCTTCACAGGGAGAGTTATTGCACTTTGCGATCTCAGAATCGGTCAAAATGACCTGTTAGTCACTGTGTTAAAGGAGTGTCTCCTTTAAAAAACGCCCCTCACGGACGGCTGCAACCTAAAACTGGTAAAAAGACAAAGCCACAACGAAAGATACTAGTATAATAGTTTGGTTAAATAGGATTGGCAGTGAAAGAGTTAATGGGCAGAGCGTTAGGCCAGCTGCATTTTAACCCCAAATAATAACTCTGACTCAGCGTCTAACCACTTTGACCAGGGTCACAACTATACACCAGACCAACAATACAACAAACCATCCAACTATTAATCCACCCAGGATTCCAACTAATGCACATATAATTCCAACCACGCTAGCAACCCCATACGCGACCCAGCCTCCAACCTTATCTAAGAGCAGGACTGTAACCCAAACTCCTAACTGTACTCCCCACACAATTCCGAGAGGGACTGCAACCACACCTCCTGACACGTAGGGAACCTTTTCTTCAACTGCAAAGTCTCCTGCAAGCACAGCTCCGAACAGGAATCCAAACCAAGCTCCGACCAGGCCTCCAAACACAGCTCCAAACGTGCCTTGAACTGCAGCTCCGACCTCGACTCCAACCACAGCTCCGAACAGGAGTCCTCCAACCAAACTTCCGCACACGCCTCCAGACTCTCTGGCCCAGCTTCTAACATTCTCTAAGGCCGGGCTTCCAAACAGAGCTCCGACCAGGGCTCCAACAAAAGCTCCAACCAGGACTCCAACCACAGCTCCAACCCCAGCTCCAACCAAAACTCCAACCAGGCCAGGAATCTTAGTTTCTACATTTCCGATCTGGCCAACCACTTTTTCAACAATGTTTCCAGACAAAGTTGTGACCACGCCTCCAACCGCAGTTCCGACCGGGCCTGCAATCACATTTCCGGCCAGGCGTATAGCCTCAGCTCCGAGCAGGACTCCAACCATACTTCCGACAAGGGCTCCAAGCAGTCCAACCGGGATTGTAACCCAAAGTCCGAACTTGCCTAAAACCATACATCCGACCACGGCTCCACTTATAGCTCCTTGCAGGACTCCATATATAGCTCCAGCTTTAGCTCCATCTCCAGCTTGCATGGTAATGCCTGTAATGTATTACAAACATAATTATAATGCATCATAATCTGCTTATAGCACTGTAATCAATTATAACACTCATTAATACAATGGCACATTATGAAGCAATTCATGTAATTACGGTTATGAACACTCATAATTAATTGTAACTATAATCTATCTATAAATGCGAGAAGTCTCTGCGTGCGTGCGTGTCTGCGTGTTTGTCTGTAATCTGCGTATCTCGAGAACCGTTCGTCCCACCGGCACGGAGTGCAGTGCCGGGCCTCGACCCGACCCGACGCGCGGTTTTCCCTAACCGGCGCGAAACGTTCGGAATCTCCTTATGCGGGCTGATTGTTGACATCAGGCTGTTCCGGAGGAAATGGGCGCAAGCGCTGACTCATTGTGACATCACTGCAGTGCCGGGCCTTGCCTCGACCCAACAGATATCTCCGTATATGGGCATAAAAGGGACACAGGCAGATATATGGGCATACAAGGGACAAATCGGCGCAAGCGCTGGGCATAAAAGGGACACAGACAGATATATGGGCATAAAAGGGACACAGACTGAGATCTCCATATATGGGCATATGGGCAGATACAGAGATCTCCCTATATGGGCATATATAGACAGATATCTCCGTATATGGGCATAAAAGGGACACAGACTGATACAGAGATCTCCATATATGGGCATATGGGCATAAAATGGACGCAGATAGAGTATATGGGCAAGTATATGGGCAACGAAATCGGCGCAAGCGCTGACTCATTGTGACATCACTGCAGTGCCGGGCCTTGCCTCGACCCGACAGATATCTCCGTATATGGGCATGAAAGGGACACAGGCAGATATATGGGCATACAAGGGACAAATCGGCGCAAGCGCTGGGCATAAAAGGGACACAGACAGATATATGTGACTAGGTCTGGTACTTTGTTCCTTATGTCTGCATTGGTCATTTTTCTTTTTTGTACAGATTATCCAAGTACAGAATCTAAGCTTTCATATGATGTATCATTTGATGGAATTGGAGCATATTTGAAGAAGTTATGGGCATTTTAAACTTGTTGCACCATAAAACCCAAAGTGCTTAAAAAGCCATTTCAATGCAAGGAACATTTTTACACCTCTAGGTAGCCAGAAGTGGGTGTGACAATGGGAGGGACAATAGGTACTTACCTACACCCCTAAATCACTCCCCCCCCCCCACTCCCCCCCCCCCCCCCCCCAAGTCAAACCACACCCACAGTGGTATAGCTGTCAACTTCAAATTTACTTTTATTCCACTACAATTATTTAAAACTACTATTTAGTAGTAGACCTGTGGTAATATATTGTGCTATAGTGCTTGCAGCCATGTCAGAAATAGTGGCCAGTGGTCTTTTCTACCTCCTCCCCTCCTTATATGCTCATCCTGTCATTTTCTTCTTTTTGTAGTTTTTATTTTTCACTAAAATAGTGTATTACAAAAGTACCTACATTTTATAATTAAGTAAAAGTATCAATACTGCAATGTAGAATCACTCTGTTACAAGTAAAAGTCCAGAATTAAAAAATGTACTTGAGTAAAAGTACAAAAGTATTGGTATCCAAATGTACTTAAAGAACCAAAAGTAAAAGTACAAAAATGTTTGAAAATAGCAGATCTACAAGCTCACAACGCGTCGCACCGCAATGCGTTGTGAGCTTGTAGATTGGCTATTTTCAAATAGCCTTGGTATAACATAGGGCTAAAGTGGTTCATGTATGTTTTAAACTTTAGTTATTGTGATTTAGCATTATTGGGCTAAATGTAAAGACGCTACGCTGCGCCAACCGTGAATTCAACACAATCTGCTGTTGAGCAGTTTAACCAATTTGCTACGTACGTCTACACAAACGGTCAGATTACAAAGATAAATTGCTTAGAGAAGGCTGACGGATGTCACCATAGGGTACGCTCCAGCAGAATGTCCCGTAATGATCGTATTATTTAACGAGGAGCATTTTAATCCGATCGGTCGGCGTTTCCTTAAAAAGGTATTAATGTATCTAAGTGCAGTACACCTCGCAACCGATGGGGTCGCATGGCTGAAAAACAACAGAAAATGGCATCTGATCGGATTAAAATGCTGTTTATTAAACAATACGAAATATACGGGTAATTCTGCTTGAGCGTACCATACTGTGACATCTGTGAGACTTCAGTAAGCACTTTATCTTTGAAATATGAACGTTTTTGTAGACGTACGTAGCAAATAGGTTTAACTGCTCCACACCAGGTTGAAGTGAATTTATTACGTGCGCAACACCGTAACTCGAGCCCTATATAAAATGGTTGGGCTAACTGTGCCAAATGTAGCATAATCAGTGTTTGTGTAACTTCAGTCAGAACGATAATCTGATGGTTCTGACAAACTCCTCGCGTTGTGAGCTTGTAGAAGAGCAACAATTCCAGTTGTGTTGTGTATACGATGCCTTCATGCCTGCAGCTAGCGCTAGCTAACGTTAGCCGTTAGCCACTGCTTCTCATAATAAACAGCCAGCGTTAGTGTGAAGCTAACGCTATAGCGTTATCTCGCAGCTCGGCCACAAGTCTGTAGTATAACATAAAGCCCCGGTTCTCGAACGCTTCTTGCCTTTTGTGAACATTATATCCAAAAAGTAAAGGTCCTATGCCGGTCTCTCATCTGTTTACTTCATAAGCGTGGAAGAAAATCGCAGCTTGTTGAAATAAAGTTTATATCGCTCATTTTGTCAGCCGGTCCTTTGTTTCTAGACATGCTACCTCCCCTGGTCACGTGGTATTGACACAACGAATAATAGAGGGGAAAATAATGCACCGGCTGACAAAATGAGTGATATAAACTCTTTATTTCAACACGCTGATTGGATTTTCTTCCACACTTGAAAAGTGTATAGGACCTTTACTTTTTGGACAGAATGTTCACAAAAGGTAAGAAGCGTTCGTGAGCGGCGGGGCTCATTTTTTACCACAGACGAGAGGCTGAGTTGTGAGATACGCTGTATAGCGTTAGCTTCCCATTAGCGCCGGCTGTTCCATTACGAGAAGACATCATCGCTGCATCTCTGTGTGCCCGATAGCGACTCGGAGAGTCAGATCACGACGTATAAATCAAAAAATAAATCCTTCCAGAATACTGTCTTCTGCAAACCAATAACATTAGCGAGATGAAGTTAGTCACTGAGATGTGTTTACACACTAGAACCAGATGCACCACTGTATGGGCGGTGCTCAAAGCGTGAAATACGAGACAATTACTTTTCAGAGCGCTATCTCTCCTCCCCCAAAAACCACGTACAGTTTCTTCCAAAAGCAGCCTAGTTTAACAAATAAAACTAGCCATTGTAATACCTTAAAACAACTATCTTTTGACACGAAACCCTTGTTATAAATTCGAACTTGTGAGAATTTGAAAAAAACGAAAAATACAAAAAACGACTTTGACTTCATTTTCTCACTTTTCTGCCGTTTTAAAATTGGCGACATTAGGACGGTTTCACCAGCCTGGGACACATATGGGCATAAAAGGGACACAGACTGAGATCTCCATATATGGGCATATGGGCAGATACAGAGATCTCCCTATATGGGCATATATAGACAGATATCTCCGTATATGGGCATAAAAGGGACACAGACTGATACAGAGATCTCCATATATGGGCATAAAATGGACGCAGACAGACAGATAACTCCATATATGGTCATAAATGGACACACGCAAACAGATGGTCGAAACAGATCCTATGACAACAGGTATAATGGGGTTTGCATTAAAGGGCGGGGCATTCATCCCCTATTTACATTGTTCCCGAGTTGCCCAGGGCGCCGACTAGACGCTCGGCCGCCCTTTGGGCGGCCGAGCTTCTAGTGCTAATAATGAAACATTAAAATTATAATGACTGGGTCAAGTATTGTGATAATGTATAATTTCTAGTCACTCAGACCTTTTCCTTTGAACAGGAGCACACAGTATAGTGTATTATTGTTATCATAGATGAAAGATAACAAACACATAATGTTATATTCATGCCAGAGACATAATCCACCAAGTTCTTTTGTATGAAACAATTTGCCAGTTGAACATAAAGAAATGTATTTTAACAATGAAAATGTGCCAAAAGTGTGAATTTTTATAAAGCAGCGTGACCGTGGTTAAACGTCAAACTTCCTTGTTCTAAATTAGCCTGATTTCAGACTCTGCGCTGAGCTTGAGTCTGACATTGTCCCATTGACAAGAGATTTCAAAGGGGAGGGGATTTGAAATTTGAATTTCAATCACAAGAGATCTGGTGGGAGGGGTTGTGTTTGACTTGTGTGTACACAACCCCCCCGCTAGGGTGGATCTTAAATGACCTTTTTCTGATTTTCTTGAGTCTCACCCCCCAATTATGTTCCAATGTACAAAAAACTGCTTTGGTTAAAATTTGGTTGAATTTCAAGCATATTTAGAGGTAGCTCAATCAAGTCAAAGATTGTACATTTTATTGGTCAAAATCGAATTGCACTGCAGGCACATTTAAGTTATACATTACACATTATTCTTATACTAAGCACAGAAATGATATTTTTTAAGCTTACAAATCTAAACACAAATCTGATTACATGTTTGTCATATGTCAAACCAGAATTAATGTATTGTAGGTAATAGCAAAGCAAAGAATGACAATTTGCAATTTTTCATTTAACGTGCACAATGACATGTCTTTATTGCACACTCTTCAATCATACTCACAACACACAACAAGTACACAGCCCCACTTCCTTGTTTACCCCCAAAACCCCCGAAAGTCACTGCAGTATAGCAATTCAGTAGTTACTGATCAATTAAAGTTTGTTTACGGCTATCGGGATACTTGTGCCGATAGTCCTGCACAATTTGCAGCAAGTATTGGAGTTGGGACTCATCTTTAGTAATGAGACCACAATATTCTTGTATTAGGTCAACCCCACACTCTGCATGATCATTAACAACATTCATCACCTTCACTACAGCCAGAGCTTCTTGGTAGTCCTCCCTGGGCTCCCACTCAAAGCACCTTGGAAAAAATCTTCAATGTTCTTCCTTGCAATTGTTCCAAGGTCAACAGTAATTCTCTTCATATGCCCCTGTTCACCATAAGTCGTGATTGGAAAACCTTTGAGAAGCAGCTTTAGACACCTCAGCATTTATTGATGAACCGGATACCTCGCTGCTCGAGGTATCCGGTTCAGAGCTCCAGGAGCTACCCATCATGCCCGTTGGATGGCAAAGGTTATTTATTGTATGAAGATCTGGATGTTTCATGGCCAATTCAAACTGACCTTCAGGGAAGAAAAAGCATGCATGGATTTGTGCATTTTTGCAGTTTGCAATTATGTGAAGGCATGGATGATGGCACCTGTTGCTGTCAGCGCTCCACTAAATTACTTGGCAGCTGTTAAAATCGTTGCTGGAATATTCATCGATAAATACTGAGGTGTCTAAAGCTGCTTCTCAAAAGTGTTCCAATCACTTATGGTATTTTGCTCCAGAGATTGTCGGACTTGCATTGTTTGACAGTCAAGTGAGCGCGCAAACGAAGAGGCTGATGGTGAGAGCCATGAAAGATGGAAATGAAGATCATGAACTGAGAATTACTGTTGACCTTGGAACAATTGCAAGGAAGAACATTGAAGTGCTTTTCAAAATGATGGATCTCCCAGATGACTTCCTTGACGTTGATCCCGATGAGTGGGAGCCCAGGGTAGACTACCAAGAAGCTCTGGCTGTAGTGAAGGCAATGAATGTTGTCAATGATCATGCAGAGCGTGGGGTTGACCTAATACAAGAATATTGTGGTCTCATTACTAAAGATGAGTACCAACTCCAATACTTGCTGCAAATTGTGCAGAACCATCGGCACAAGTATCCCGATAGCCGTAAACAAACTTTAATTGATCAGTAACTACTGAATTGCTATACTGCAGTGACTTTCGGGGTTTTTGGGGGTAAACAAGGAAGTGGGGCTGTGTACTTGTTGTGTGTTGTGAGTATGATTGAAGAGTGTGCAATAAAGACATGTCATTGTGCACGTTAAATGAAAAATAGCAATTTGTCATTCTTTGCTTTGCTATTTCCTACAATACATTAATTCTGGTTTGACATATGACAAACATGTAATCAGATTTGTGTTTAGATTTGTAAGCTTAAAAAATATCATTTCTGTGCTTAGTATAAGAATAATGTGTAATGTATAACTTAAATGTGCCTGCAGTGCAATTCGATTTTGACCAATAAAATGTACAATCTTTGACTTGATTGAGCTACCTCTAAATATGCTTGAAATTCAACCAAATTTTAACCAAAGCAGTTTTTTGTACATTGGAACATAATTGGGGGGTGAGACTCAAGAAAATCTAAAAAAGGTAATTTAAGATCCACCCCCCCCCCCCCCTCTATGACAGGCATCAAACAGGTCATTGGCTTTGATGCAAACAAGGTGTGCACAACCCCCTTTGAAGTTCAAAGGGAGCAATTTAGAGCTTTGGCAGACCTTGATGTGTAGAAGACAGTAAATCAAGAATAAGTCATGTTACCTTGATGTGTAGAAGACAGTAAATAAAGAAGAAGTCATGTTACCTTGATGTGTAGAAGACAGTAAATAAAGAATAAGTCATGTTACCTTGATGTGTAGAAGACAGTAAATAAAGAAGTCATGTTACCTTGGTGTGTAGAAGACAGTAAATAAAGAAGTCATGTTACCTTGGTGTGTAGAAGACAGTAAATAAAGATGTCATGTTACCTTGGTGTGTAGAAGACAGTAAATAAAGATGTCATGTTACTTTGATGTGTAGAAGACAGTAAATAAAGAATAAGACATGTTACCTTGATGTGTAGAAGACAGTAAATAAAGATGTCATGTTACCTTGGTGTGTAGAAGACAGTAAATAAAGATGTCATGTTACCTTGATGTGTAGAAGACAGTAAATAAAGAAGTCATGTTACCTTGATGTGTAGAAGACAGTAAATAAAGAAGTCATGTTACCTTGGTGTGTAGAAGACAGTAAATAAAGAAGTCATGTTACCTTGATGTGTAGAAGACAGTAAATAAAGAAGTCATGTTACCTTGATGTGTAGAAGACAGTAAATAAAGAAGTCATGTTACCTTGATGTGTAGAAGACAGTAAATAAAGAAGTCATGTTACCTTGATGTGTAGAAGACAGTAAATAAAGAAGTCATGTTACCTTGATGTGTAGACTGTAGGATCAGGGAAAGGAAAGCTGCTGTTACTCCTTCAACTCTGTGGACTGACTGAGATGAACTTCTTTGAGGGTCAGAGGTCATAAGTGGGACAGGTATTTAAATGTTTTCTAAACAGGCAGTTGACAGGTCAGAAAGCAGGGGTTTGGTTCCATTCTAGATGTAGATATTATAATTGTGGGCTCGCCTGTAAGGCGAGCACACTTTAGATATTGTCATTATTTCTATACTAGGCAGTCAGTCAGTCAGTCAGTGCAAGTTCTCCTCAAAACTTCGGTTCCTTTCTACTCCTACATACTCAAGCAGAAAATGAAAATAAAAACTTCAATGTGTTCAGCTAACAGTGGCGAAGTGTGCTATTACTTTATACAGCAATCAGCCAAATGGTGGCGCTGTAGGAAGCCTTCGAAAGTGCAAACTTTGAACAGATATAGCTCATGCTGTCGTACAGTCATGAAACCTGTATACACGTATGCGTCTCCTCATGCCGAACAACTTTTACGCTCTGACTTTTGACCTCTGACCTTTAGATCTCCCACAATTTGGAATTATATGAAAAACAGTAAAAATCTATCTCCTCCTGGGATTTTTGCTTTACGCGCACAAAACTTTTTTCACATGAAATTTGAACCTATGTCTACACAGGCTATGTGGTGAGAAGTTTGTACGTTAAATAATGATGTTTTAATAATTCAATCAATATTGCGGTTTTATGCAAATTATTCTTCTGCCTCTAAATCATACATGCAAAGTTACACGTTCATGGCATTTGGCAAAGATGTAGAGGGTTAGTCAAAGTATCACTGAAACCAATTTTATTCCAATCGGCCAAAGGGGGGCGCTATACGAAGCGTTTGAAAATTCAAACTTCAAACGGGCATAAGTCATGACTCGTTTCGTTTGAAGTCATGCAACTTGCTTACACGCGTGCTTTGACTCGAGCGGAAGACATCTGTGTCTTTGTTAAGTAAGCTCCGCCCTTAGATTTTCCGCCATTTTGAGCAGCTTGTAAAACACTTAAACCCACTTTTATTCTGGAATTTTCGCGTCACGTACATTTTTTTACGTGAACTTTGGACCAATATGTAAAGATCTATCAGATCGGATTTTTTAATAAATTCAATGAATATTGAAGTTTTATGAAAATTATTATTCTGCCTCTAAATCATGTATGCAAAGTAACATATTCATGGCATTTGGCAAAGATGTAGAGTGTTAGTCCAAATATCACTAAAACCAATCTTACCCCAATTGGCCAAAGGGGGGCGCTATATCATTTTGAGCAGTTTGTGAAACGCTTAAACCCGTTAGGATTTTTTTAGCAATTTGCATGAAACATTCTACACACAATCTAAGGACCTTTATCTAATATGCCTATGAAGTGCACACACAAAAAAAACACAGCCTGCAATGTGCGTGAAAGCTTGCCAGCACATTCCCAATAGGTCAAGGAACAGATACCACCCTTCTCACATTGGCCTGTTATAGCGCCACCAGCGGGTCAACTTTTGCACAACACATTTTTGGAACAAAATGGACCAATCTTTGACATCAGTAACGTCAAAGAGAGCACTGCCTGCGATCTTGACATTTTGTACTTTTATAGCCATTGTTTTCTGGCTTGAAGCGAGCCCACAATTGTTTCGAAGGAACAATATTTTCTAGTTACATAAGAGACTCCATGTCTCCATGTGTTTCTGGTGAGGATATTGTGCGCACATGAGCACGTGCACACGCACACATGCACACACACACGCGCGCGCGCACACACACACACACACACACACACACACACACACACACACACACACACACACACACACACACACACACACACACACACACACACACACACACACACACACACACACACACACACACACTTCCTCAATCCAAACTCTGCTTATTAGGCAAGTTGGGGCCCACGTTGCAGACAACCACATAGCAAACACACTATTACACACACACACACACACACACACACACACACACACACACACACGCGCACACACACACACACACACATGCACACATGCACACACGCAGGTGCGCGCGCGAGAGTGAATTCACAGTGAATTCACAGCAGATATAAAGTAAACATTTTACCTTCTTGTTCAGAACAGACGTTGGAAGAGAAGATGCTGCTGATGTGAACTGAGTTCATGTGAGGAAGTTGCTTTCACTTCCTCCAACTCTAACCTCCAACTGTGAAAATATGTGATGTCACAAGGGGTGTAACGATATTTTTAACAAAGATACGATACGCATCACAATACATGGTTGATAATACGATACAAGGACGATATTGGTTCATTCATGGTGATACGATACGATTCCATTCAATGATTTAAAATCAATATAGTAACTATTTAGCAAAGAAATTAAATCTATTATGGATATAAATAAGTAAACACTGTGATTCTCTAGCAAATACATGGACATTATATTTCAACACATATGGACAAACCCACCTTGACATGAACACAGAGATTACACACATTTATCGAAAGACCAAGAGTAGCCTTATGGAATGGAAAGGTAATTAGACCCTTCTTTTCATTTTCCTTCTTAAAATTGCTAAATACAAGGCACAAATACTTAGTTTCCATACAATCGATTATTTGCATTGCAAAACGATTCTATACCAATTATCTGCATTTTAAAACAATACGATACAAAGCCAAAACGGTACGATATTTTGCTTTTGCAAATGATATAGTAGATCATTGCAAATTAAAATCGATTTTTTTTTTTTCGAATTCAGTTACTGTATCGTTACACCTAACGTCTAACCCGAGTCTGGTTAGTGAGGTACCCTTGTTTTGGGTTGAGATTGACACATTTCCTGGGCAATCTGCCAAGATAATTCATGTCACACGTGTCTTCTTTTTTATTTTTTTACTCTCAAAAAAGCATCTGCAATGCAGTGCATCTGAAAGTACATTGCAGTGCACATCATGGGGTGATCACTGCTTCCTGCCTGCCTCCTGTGAATTGTTTTATTTTTATTTTGGTTTATTTTCTGTTTATTTAGTTGCCGAGTGAGGTCAGCAGACAAAGTGACACGAATGAGATGAGTGTGTGTGTGTGTGTGTGTGTGTGTGTGTGTGTGTGTGTGTGTGTGTGTGTGTGTGTGTGTGTGTGCGCGTGTGTGTGTGTGTGTGTGTCTCCACTCTCATAGTACAGTGCATGTTATAGTTTCGGTGAGAGGACACCAGACTATAGAGTTTCTAAACATAAGGACCCTCGAGCCATCGTGACACACATTTGGCGAGCCCAGACTCGTGCCCGTTGTCTTTAACTTCCTGGAATGTACTTTCATGAAGTTGATGTGTACAACATTAAACCTATTCATCTGTTTGTTCTGTATCCCAACTATGACAATAACATATGATTTAGTCGATGATAAATAGATTTTACCTTGTGAAGCAGAAGTTGAAATAGATGTTGTTCACGTTGTCATTCACTGGGGTGTCTGCGTGTCTGAGTTCACCTGAGGACTACTGGAAGTACCCAGGTAAAAAAAAAGAATATACTAAAAGCATACTTTTAGTTGACATCCGCAACTGCAGTGTGCATAAAATGGCATAACTCAGGCTAGGAGCATACAATTTTTATGTATTTATATTAAAGTACACTTATATTAAGTATACTTAAATGTATTTCTATTCAGTGCAATTTAAATATACTTACATTAAATATAGTTAAAGTATATTACAGATTTGAAGAAATTATTGTAATTTTCTTAAGTACATTAAAAATACACTAATAATTATTAGTAATTTAGTGTACTCTTTTTAAGTACACTGACAAGCAATTGATAATTTACTTTTATTAAAGTACACTTCTTTTGAGTATACTAAAAGTATACTAATATTTATTTCCTATTTAGTGCACTTTTAAAAAGTATAATAAAATGTAATTCAAAATACACTTTCACAAAAGTATACTTTTTAAAAGTACATTAAAATTATATTTGAAGTATTTCATAGTAAGTATATTTATTGTTATTACATTAAAGTTGAATTTAATTACAACTATTTTCAAGTATATTTTTAAAAAGTATCTTTTTAACACCTTGAGGTCCGAAATAGAATGGTGGTTGGTAGATTAGCCGTGAAATTTCTATTATTGTATTGTGATCTGAGACATAATATTATGTTTATAAACATGACCCCGCAGCCCCTCCATCTTGAACAGCGCCGCTGTTTTTTCTTTTTTTTTTTCCCCAGGCCAGTAACTCACCATGATTTTCTCGATTTCCATTGGGATAGAATGGGGGTTTTGGCCGATCGTCGATGTCCCCGTGCGTTTCGCGTGCGCGATCCTTTCACGTAAATGTCCCCGCAAATAGTCCATGTGTGACTGAAGAACAGAACTGAAAAGTTTCGCTAGCATAGCCCCAAGCATGTCTGCTGTAGGAGCTCGAGTGTGCAGACAGCAAACGGATGGCTGGGAGTAGCCTTGGAGAAGGAGAGGCGCTGACGTCACCTCTGCTTCATGCACGGTCTGCATGAGCTATCAGTGCACGAGTGGTGACTAGGGAAGGTTAGACGATCGCCGATTTTCGGATCAAAAGCTTTTATTCCGGTTTTAAAGACAAAGTCCGGGAATAGACGGCGTGGCTGAGAGTCCCTGGGGGGATGTGCGATATAGTACGGTTTTAACATTAAGGGGCTCCCCGTGGCTTAGAAGGTGTTAACATACTTTTGGTCAAGTACAAAAAAACAAAGTATACTTTTAGTTACATTAGTATACTTTAATTACATTTTTAATATACTTAAGTATACTATTTTTTTACCTGGGTAACCTGAACGATAGAGGGGCCGCCCTTCTATTGGAGGAGGAGCGGAGGAGACAGATTATTGCGACCGTCAGGTCGCAGTTACTGTCAAAACCTCGACCAGCTGTCCGTCAGTCTGTCAGTCTGTCACACGTCACGCGTCACACTTTTGCCCTGCTCATATCTCCGCAACCGTTGCCCCGATCCATGCCAAATTTTGCACACACACTCCTTCCCTGCCAAATCGCAACCTCAACATCAATTCTCACATGACCTTCTTCTAGCGCCATCATGAGGCCGATTCTTGCAAAACACATTTTTGGACACTGCTCCTACAATTTTTGCACTAAAATCACGCATATCGGTACACAGTATGTCTACACTCATCTCTATATACCTAATCTCATACCTAATACCTCTCATACCTCTCATACCTCTACACTCATCTCATCAACATGGATTATGTCCCATTTAGCGCCACCTTCAGGCCTATTTTTTAAAACACATTTTTGGACACTGCTCCTACAAATTTGGACCTAAAATCACGCAAATCGGTACACACTTGCTCTACACTCATGTCATCAACATGGATCTGTTCCATTTAGCGTCACCTTCAGGCCGATTTTTTAAAACACATTTTTGGACACTACTCCTACAGATTTTACCCTAAAATCACGCAAATCGGTATACACAGTATGTCTACACTCATGTCATCAACACGCTGCGACCTGACGGTCGCTTATCTCCCGATTAGGGAGTCTTACTGGTACTAATGAAGGCTCTGTTCCATTCTGCTCAAACAGAGTCAGTGTTACCAATGATACTAATGAAGGCTCTGTTCCATTCTGCTCAAACAGAGTCAGTGTTACCTATGATACTAATGAAGGCTATGTTCCATTCTGCTCAAACAGAGTCAGCGTTACCAATGATACTAATGAAGGCTCTGTTCCATTCTGCTCAAACAGAGTCAGTGTTACCAATGATACTAATGAAGGCTATGTTCCATTCTGCTCAAACAGAGTCAGCGTTACCAATGATACTAATGAAGGCTCTGTTCCATTCTGCTCAAACAGAGTCAGTGTTACCAATGATACTAATGAAGGCTATGTTCCATTCTGCTCAAACAGAGTCAGCGTTACCAATGATACTAATGAAGGCTCTGTTCCATTCTGCTCAAACAGAGTCAGTGTTACCAATGATACTAATGAAGGCTATGTTCCATTCTGCTCAAACAGAGTCAGTGTTACCAATGATGCTAATGAAGGCTATGTTCCATTCTGCTCAAACAGAGTCAGCGTTACCAATGATGCTAATGAAGGCTCTGTTCCGTTCTGCTCAAACAGAGTCAGTGTTACCAATGATGCTAATGAAGGCTATGTTCCATTCTGCTCAAACAGAGTCAAATAATATAAAAAAAAAGTTGATAACTTCACATTCAGAGTGAGTGACTCAAAAAAACGAAATATCCTACTTAGGATGCATCCTAGAGCCAATCTTTCCAGCAAAATGATGACTTCAAAGGTAATTTAAAAAATCAACCAACGAACTAACCCTTTCCTACAGAGGATCGCCCCAATGGTCAATTTCAACACACTGAAGACCATAGCTGGTGCAATAATCCAGCCCCTCTTTGACTACGGAGTCCACGTATGGTATCAGGACGCCCCACAAGCCCTGAAAACAAAGCTCCAAACAGACCAAAATAAACCAACGTGGGGTGGCTCAGAGTAGATGACAGAGTACAGCATCTTGCACCACTAAAATGCCCATGTACCTGACAAAATACTTTATAAACGTTAAGGATGTCCATAATTACAACACCAGAGGCAGCGCCACAGATCATGTTAAACCCAAACTCAAACAAAGGGTCAAACTCGTTCCTTTGCTATACCACCAAAATGTGGAACGCCTTACCGAAGGCCTTAAAGGAGTTCCAATCCCCAACATCCTTTAAAACTGTCCTGAAAAACCACTTACAAAAATGCCTGGATCGGTGGCCGGATCTGATCGACATTTTTTATTCTATAATTTTTCAAAAGTCATTAAAAACCTGGCACATAGAATGAACAAATAAATAAAGCTGGCACTGAAAAAGTTAAACAATGACACTTCCACATTAGTAGAACATTGACTGAACTTACGAACAATAGTGTTAGCTTGATCATACAACTTTCAACACTGTTTGTAGATATCATCATCAGTCATTTGATCAGTAATAAAGTGACCAAGATATTTGATTTTATTCCAGACCTCAGGACTATTTACCGATAATCTGAATGTAGGAAAAATTAAGGTGCTTGTCCTCTTTAGTTCTACATATCAAGACAGTGCTTTTGCTGGCATTGGATTTGATGTCATGTTGCACACCAGGTCACAATCAATGTTCCCTCTAATTTTTCTTCGGTCTGAGCAAACACTCCAACCTTCTGAGCACAACTTGAGCACCGATGAGCAACATATGTCGAGTGCACGATATATAGTAGGTATAGCCTACTACGTCAGTGCATCAAGTCATGTCAAGTTATGGCTTATTCGACTACTGTTAAGAAACTGTAGGCTACTATAGGACTGTTACATTTAAAAAGACGGGGGGAAAAGGGTTTTATATTGCAGTAGATTAGAGATTATCTTGATTGATTATGTGTGACGTTATAGAGTAGATAAAGTGTTCATTGATTATATTAATATCTAGCCTAATGACACATCATTGATACTGTAAAGCTTGTAAGAGTCTAGATGTCTACCTAGGACAGAGTAGTTATTGTTTTGGTAAAGCCTATCTTGTTATGGTACAGCTCGTTCCAGAGGCCTTGAAGCCACAGTATAATTCTAGTGTTTGACCATTCATCTTGGCAGAATTCTTTTACCACTGACCAGAGTGTTAAACTGTACTTCTGTCCATGATATCATGTTATATAAACTTGACCACACACCACCTAATATAATTGTTTTGTCTCCTCATTCTCTCATGATTATTGATTGATCTGAATTCCACCACAGTTGGCGTCACGAAACAGGATTCCAAACCCGTTGACAGATCCATGGACACAGAGAAGGAGTCGCAGCTGCAGTTAAGGTAAGGCATTGGCCTTCCCTCCTTTCTCTGTGTGGTTGGACTGTACAACGGTACAGAATATTTATTTAAGTTAGAACTGTCTTGAAAGGGGAATTCTAAACCTTGCCAAATTGTATTGATGAGAGGAGTCAGACAAATAGAAGATTGTTGAAATAATAGTTTGAACAAGTGTGTTTTATAGACGTTGTTTTTACAATAGTCCACTATTATAGTTGGTTTTGAAATAATAGCTTGAACAGGTGTTGTTTTATAGAAGTTGTTTTACATAGTCCATTATTGTTGACTTTGAAGAGAGATCTTTTGTAGATCCTTATAGGTTGGTCTTTTGTAGATCCCTATATCAATCAATCAAAACTTTATTACAGCCGAAGCCAAAGGTAGACAAACAAACAGTTAAAAAACAATATAAATTCGTTAAGACAATAAAGATCTAAAAAGAACAAATAAAAACATCTATAAAAGACACTCATACCAATGTTTCCACATATGTGAGCGATATCTTACAGAGCTGTACTTCGGATTGATCAACATGTTAATCACCTCATTTTGAGACCCATCAAGTCTACTTTTAAAGCTATACATCAGGTTTCGCAGGAGAGCCTGGAAGGTGGTGAGACCCGAGTCACAAAACAGCTGACTAGCACTGCCACCCCTAGGCCTCTTCAGGAGGATCCTGAGTGCATCGTTATACGCTACCCTAAGCTTGCGCATACTCTCTGTTTTATAGTTCACCCATAAGGGAGCTGTATATAAAGGAGTACAGTAAGCTCTGAACAAATTCACCTTGACCTCATCTGAGCAGTAGAAAAATTTCCTGACTAACATGTTAGCCTGCACATACAACATACGTCTCTGTCTGTGCATGTCCAAATCATCTTCCATCTTGTCATTAATAATGTGCCCCAAATATTTACAACTGTTACACACAGCAAGGGTATGACCAGACAAAAAAAATACAGGAAAAGGAAAATTGAGTTTCAGGTCCTCCTTGGTCCTGCATATCATAACCACACTCTTTTTGGCATTGTATTTGACATCAAACTTAACCCCATATTCAGAGCATATGTTCAGTAGCTGCTGAAACCCTGCACTACTAGGAGAAACGATGGCCAAATCATCTGCGTACATAAAATGGTTAATCAAAGTGTTTCCTATCACACAGCCAGTCCTACACCCTCCCAGCTGCTTAGACAGGTCGTCCATATAGAGATTGAAGAGGGCTGGGGACAAAAGCCCCCCCTGCCGGACCCCATTACCTACACTAAAGGGCGAGGAGAAACTGTTCCCCCATTTCACCCTCATATTCTGGTTAGCATACCAGTAAGCCAGGATGCGTATGATGCATCCTGGCACACCCCTCTGCTTAAGTTTAACGAAGAGCTTGTGATGATTAATTCTGTCGAAAGCCTGGGAAGCGTCAATAAAACCTACCAGCATAGTAGAGCCATGTCTTCTATACGTTTCTACTGCTTCTTTTAAGGCATATATACATAAGTCTGTACTATGTTTCGCCTTAAATCCAAATTGATTGTCTGTGGTGCGGATAAAAACACCTATCCTATCAAGTAGAACCCTTTCAAGTAATTTGGACAGTATGCTGGCTAAGGCAATGGGTCTATAATTGACCATACTCCCTACCTTACCAGCCTTGTCCTTAATGACGGGCACTAGGGTAACTGTGAGCATGGAGTCTGGCAAGATACCATGCGACATCAGTCCTGTAAGGCAGATGGACAGCAGTGTTGCGACTCTAGGGCTGGCTAACTTAAGGTGCTCTGCTGTAATATTATCCATGCCACTGGCTTTGTTATCAGCTAGTTGCCTTATGGCTTGATAGATCTTGTTAGGTCTGAAGAGTACACCTTCCTCCTCTATATTGCCAATACAAAAGGGTTCACTTTTAACACAGTTGAATAGAGCATCATAATGCTTTCTCCATAATTCAGTTATATTTTCAGCACCAGACACACCATCAATATTACATGGCAGTGCTGCTTTAGACCTGTTAATATTTTTGACCTCTTTCCAAAATCCATTGGCATTATTACCTAGCAGTTTCCCAGCCATGGAATCTGCTCTCAGGGTTTGCTCATTCTTTCCCACAGCCCGCACAGCTTGTTTATATCTAGCATTTGTTACTTTTTTGTACTCTACATCATATATACAACATATATGTAAGGTTGTTCTTGGTTTGATCTTTTGTAGATCCCTATAGGTACAGGTTGATCTTTTGTAGATCCCTATAGTTACAGGTTGATCTTTTGTAGATCCCTATAGGTACAGGTTGATCTTTTGTAGATCCCTATAGGTACGGGTTGATCTTTTGTAGATCCCTATTAGTACAGGTTGGTCTTTTGTAGATCCCTACAGGTTATATTTTTGGCTCATATGGTGAAAATGAGTGGTTGATCGGAGAGATCCTTGTAGGCTCATGCGGTGAAAATGAGTTGGTCGTAGAGATCCCTACAAGTTACATTTTGGACAGATCCCTATACGTTTACAGTGTGGAACATTTTGTAGTTTGGACTTATTGTAAAACAACTAAAGAAACATATTTTTGATTAAAGATAAGGTCAATAAGAGTGAAAAGTAATTATTCTATCATTAGGCATAATAGAGTTTGAACCATTGTAAAACTAAATACATGAATAGAATAGTTAAGTGAGTTGAAATAGTGATACAATATTGAGCTCAATTGTTAGAAACAATCAGTGTATTCATCCTAGAACTTTGTTGAAGTAAATACCGTAGTTATTATTGAATAAATATTTGAAGCAGAGGGAGAAAAGCAGAGAAACATTAAAGATTAAGGAAGGAGAGTGAGTGACTCACACACACACATACAGTACGCGCACACTCACTCATCCACACTCAGTGAGTGACACGCACATATACAGTACATGCACGCTCACACACACAGACACACTCAGAGATTGTCTAGAGCAGAGCAAGATAGATTCTCTTGTAGTATACAGTATATTTTCAAAACGAAGTGATTTTAAATAATAATAATGTTCAGCTCAACGGCCAGTTCAGGGCCTTATGCCCGACAGGGAGAATCCACCCGACCTAGAGGAAGTCATTACGGCAACACGTGTTTTAATTGCGGAGAAATGAATCACATACGCATAAAATGCAAGTTATTGTGGGAAATTGAACGAAGACCCACTAAACCAATTCTGATCATCGGTGACTGTAATTTGAAGAGAATTCCAAAACTGCCTTACACGGCCAATGCTCATATACAATCATTTTCTGGAGCAAGATTTGAACATTTCTCTCGATTGTTAGCAAGGACTGAGAAAGACCCATACACTGAGATAGTAATCTTATCTGTAGGCATCAACAACCGCAACCCAGTAAATTCAAACCCTGAGGTTCTTTTTGCCCACCTCGACGAAATGCATCGCGAAGCCCGCAAGGTTTTCTGCAACGCAATCATTTATGTACCCATTGTAAATTTTTCGCCAGCCCTGCCACTTAGACAAAGGGATATGTTGTCCAGCTTGAACCAATACATTCAGAAGACATATCGCCACTTGACCCCGTTAGCTGAGCAACATTTTAGAACGGTGGGGGATAATATTCATTGGTCACCATGCACTGCAGTGGAAATGTTTAAATGGTGGGAACACCAGATGTACTGTAACCACCACCACTACATCGGACTGGGGACGTGTAACCACGGTCAATATGCCAGTCGTGATGAATGCCCCATTTTGAGAATTAATGGACATATGTAAACCACTTTTGGTTGTAGAAAATTGAAGCAGAAAATCTTAAACTACTGGAAATGATCCATCCTTCTAAAACTACTGGAAATGATAAATAAACAAAATGAAGTAAAAGAGGATCCCATAAACAAAGTGATGAAAGAAAGTGTCACTGACTCTTCAAATTTAGATGAGCTACTTATATTCTAAATAATTGTATAATGTGACTAATAGTACACCATGATCTGTAACTAACTTGTAGGTTGTTGACTGGCTCATTGAAATGATTATGATTGTCAGAAATTACAAAATGAAAAGTGAAACATAGATTTTTAGCTAAATAGTGCATCCTATAAATTGTTTAACGCCTAACCATGGTCAACATGCCAGTTGTGTGAATGCCTCACCTTAAGAATGAATGGACATACAGTAAGTCAGCCACTGTTTGGTTGTAACAAATTGTAAATCTCTACAGTATTATGTGTGTTTATCCGACCATAATTATAGATAAACTGACATTTTCATCCATACTAAAGACATTGACATTGTGATTGTTCCATCCAAGTAACATTTATTCATATAAATATCGAATAGAACTGTATAATGAGAGACATACAGGGTTTCTTTAGTGGACAAGGGCCTGCCTGGGGTAGTGAGCAGAGAGACTGATAAGAAATAGATGCAGGCAGCAGAGTCAAGGCCATACCGTATGCCGTGTCGCGAGTTGAATTATTTTGAAAATATTCTAGACAAAGTGTGTGAAGTGGGGTTTCTTGTAAATTGATTTGGTGTCTTTATTATAGTGAATCAATAATGTATAATAGTATAGTTCACTGGAGAGTAACTGAGTACATTTACTTGGGTTCTGTAATCAAGTATGGTTTTGAGGTATATTCTTTGTTTTTTTGAGTAGTTCCAAGTTTCAGTATTTTTATTTCTATTCTACAAGATTTTAAGACAGATATTGGACTGGTATTAGAATCATGGGGAACAGAATGAGACTACATTATTTGAGCTTGTAGATCTGCTATTTTCTTTCACATGTTGAAGAGAGGGAGAAAGAAAGACAGGAAGTCTTAAGTGTCATGACAATATTGAGCATGTTTAACATCTATACACACATTTAAGTCTGTAATTGCAAATCTTTTTGCTGTTATATAGTATGTTAATATTAAGTGCATAATTTTCAGTAATTGATGGCAGAAGTGTACTTCAACTCAGTAAGGGCCGATTACAACCACAAAATAAATTCATTGAGAAGGAACATAGCAGAGAATAGCTGGTAAATGATTATGATTTTCATAGATGATCAAATGTGTGGGAATACTAAAATACAAGCGAGAAGTAGTGACTATGTTGTGTTAAGCAATAAAATATGTAGTTTCAACAGTGCCATCCAAGACATTCAAGGTCAACTAATGAGACAGTTTAGTGCAAAAGAAGATAAACTAGAGGCCCAGTGAATTCTGTAGTAGGGAAAAGGTCGAGATAGACTGTCCCGGATACTGTAAACAGAAGTGGTTACAATTATGACATTAGTGAAGAATAGGCAAATAGAAATCGCAATAAACATAGAACATAAAATGTTGTTGAAATATGAAGCGTCAATAACAAATAAACATAAATTCTACTTATTAGAAGTGTCAATTATATTGTGATTTTTACATTGAATAATATGCATTGCATTGAATAATCTTTTAATTGTTAGTATAGGAAACTAACTACAATGTTTGCGAGGTTATGCTTAACAGGAGTACCAACCGAGGCCGCACAAAACAAAAACAGAACATCACACAGGATCGGAAAAATAAGATAAGTATAATTCTAGTTGTCAACAAATTATGTTTTAGATAAAATGTAGCCCAATGGCTCCAAACGATTAAATCATTTGAACATGTTTTGAATACCAAGGCCGACTCAACGTTTTGGAAGATATATTTTAGAGTGTGTCCTTTAGTTTCAGGAAAACATGGAGCCAATGGCTCAAAACAAACCAAGGCCAATATTCAATAGTTTGGAGAGACTTATTTCGGTGGGTAATCTTATTGGTATCAAACCATCAACACAAGTGGATGCACACTATTTAGAATGTGGAGGTATTATGTATAGGGCACAATAATATACATTTTGCATCCAAATTATCACATACACTACAATTGTAAGTCAATTACACAGTCACGCCCAGACTTTAGAGCTGTATCTTTCTTTCACATCTGAAAGATTTATAGATTGTGTGGGTGGAAGTCGATCCTGCAGCAGGAAACAGACGCTCATGACAGAGTCAATTATGCCACTGAAAGTGCTGAATTTTTATGAAATTACGAACTGTGACTATGGAGGGAGCACATTTTGCATTGTTTTGATGGACACTACAGAAGCCACAACATTTCAACACTGTCTGTATGACAGTCAAGGACCTATCAAGGGGTTTTGAGAGACATTTTATTTCTGAGTGCAAGCTTTTGGGGAGAGCTTGTGTTGACAACTTTCTAATCTGTTACAGACACACTGGAACTGTTCGTTTTTCGTGCCACGGTCAAGGACACATGACCACCAGCTCATTGTTCAGCACAGAGGACTATCAAGATAAGATTGATTTCTTGCTTAATCATTTTGTAAGGTTTCGCATGTGAAAACAGAATACATTTTTATCGCGCTGGGCGAACATAACACAATTTTAGACTCACACACATAAAGAGCGAACATATATACAGTATATCATTTTAAACATTTTTTTTCTCTCCGTACATTTTAAGTTGTTTGAGAAGTCAGAATATTAGAGTGACATCTCATCATAGCTTAATCAAATAAGACAACCAAATACATGGGAGAAATTGTAATGTGTGGTGTGAAATAGAATGTCATTATCAGAATAATCTATCCGAAATAATATATATTTCTTAAAAGAGACAAATTAAAAGGAGCAAAGAAAGTGTTTTCAGAGCACAAATAATTTGAAATTTAGTGGTGTGTGCTGGTGTTGGTACTCAGATAAAAACAGAAATAAAATAAAACTGAATTTACATTTGTGACACAAGTGAAACATAAACTTTAATTGAACTTTAATTTAAGTGTTGACATTATCCCGAAATAGTATATTTTTATAAAATAAGATGTCAGTAGAGAAAATTTACTTTAGATTTCTACAGGAGATGTTGATATCTATGAAAGTCTGAACTGTGAAGTGACCATGCAAAAGTCATACTACCTATGAAGTTAAATGATTATAAAGTGAGTAAGTGAAAACGTAATTTGTAATAACTGAAAGGCAATAATAAACATAGTTCAGGGCATATTTATATAACACCATTTAGCAGCAAAATTATGTTGTTTGATTTGAGTTACTCTTTTCATGAAATAGTGCACATTTCTTTTCCATTGTTACATAGGGACCAACAGCACGAGTTTATTATTGTTATGTGTTCTTGGAATGGAATTCCAAACAAGATAGAGGCGTGCAGTGGTTGAAATGTAACTGCTGATATTTTTACTCAAATAAGTACATTTGGACATTTTCTGTCCCACAGCTAATAAGATATGACTTATTATTTTATTTTTATTTGAGAAAGTGGGCAGGTTTAATTAAGTCCATAAGTACATACATTTGTACATTTAGATGGGAGCTTTTCAGTGTGCCGACAAGCGGACATTGTGCGACTTTGAAATAATCTACAGTGAATTATATGCATTTGTTCTTTTTCCAATCAGCCCATTGGTTAGTGACTTTCATTTGACTTTGACTCAGACTAATTTTTACCCTATTCGCTACTCGAACGACTGAGCAGGCAGGTAGGGAAACGGACATATTTAAAGGTTATAATAATATATTTTTTTCTTGTAATAATGCCTTTTCCTGTTTGAGATATCATGGAGTAAATCATTAACCTGAACTTTACTTTTATTCCCAGTGACCACTACGGGGCAACGATCAAATTAATAACCATATACTGCAAGTTCTTTTGAATTTTGATTTACAGGGGATTTGACAGAGGACGCTGAGCAGTCCAGCAATTTGTATGCCTTTTAACCTCAAATTTTTACAGAGAAAGCTGAATCATGGATATTGTCCTGTGACAAACACAGGAAGTTTTGTGTTGTTGTTGTTGTTGTTGTTTCCAATTACATCTTGTGTGTGCTAATTGAATAATGCAAATGAATTAACCAGCTTACTAACACCTAACTAAACAAACCCAATCATATTAATTCTGAAAGATGATTATATACAGTATGCATGCAAAAGTGGCTTTGTGAGCTATGTTCATCATCAGTTTGTTTCACAGCGAGGGCCATGTTAAAGTGTGCAGTAAACGGAATATGTTGTGACGGACAGTCATAACATGCATGGACTCTGATCTTGTTCAAAAACTCTTCTATACACACACACACACACACACACACACACACACACACACACACACACACACACACACACACACACACACACACACACACACACAAGAAAACAGAAAGGTGGTGTCCCTCCCCCCCCCCCCCCCCCCCCCCTTCCCTTCCCACTTACACACACACACACACACACACCCCGGCCCCACCCCCTTTTCCCAAGTCCCATTATGTTTTTATTTTGAAACATTTACAGATACACATACATGTTTTGTTTGATGGGTTATGTCTGTCAATTGATGGCGATCAATTATAATGGAACAACTTGTGTACCTGACTAGCAGGTCATGGCTCGAATAAATGGTGGTATAACGAGGGTGATGAGTGACTTTGCCCTGCAAGATAAAGCAGGTTTAGATCTCATCCACAATTGGGTCGATCATTATTGAACCACGATCAATTGACATTCATTTTTATTAATTTGTTATGTTGTGATTAGTGTTTTTGTGCTTTTGTTTAAATAGTTCATGTACCAATTTCTCCCAATGATGACTTTGATGAGGTATTTTTTTCATTAGATGACATTCATTTATTATTTTTTTCATTAGATGTTTTAGAAAGTATTTAATTGTCAAAAAAAAAAAAAAAAAAAATACAAGTAAAAAAGGGAGGAATCTGCAGTAGATTAGAGATTATCTTGATTGATTATGGAACTACCTCAAGATCCCCGGGGGTCCCTGGACCCACTTTGAGACCAATGCATTACAGGACGAGTTATTTTTGTTAACAATGTATCTTAGAAAGTGTTCATTGATTATATTAATATCTAGCCTAATGACACATCATTGATACTGTAAAGCTTGTAAGAGTCTAGATGTCTACCTAGGACAGAGTAGTTATTGTTTTGGTAAAGCCTATCTTGTTATGGTACAGCTCGTTCCAGAGGCCTTGAAGCCACAGTATAATTCTAGTGTTTGACCATTCATCTTGGCAGAATTCTTTTACCACTGACCAGAGTGTTAAACTGTACTTCTGTCCATGATATCATGTTATATAAACTTGACCACACACCACCTAATATAATTGTCTTGTCTCCTCATTCTCTCATGATTATTGATTGATCTGAATTCCACCACAATATCCATTATTATTCATTAGGCCTACAGACTGATTTTTCCCCTTGGGATAATAAAGGTATCTATCTATCTTATATAGTATATACACATGTTGACAACATGTTGTGTAAATACAATACAAACAATGGGCCTAAATATAAGTCAACAAAATAACAATACATTGACATATTGACATTGACACGTCTAAAGAAGGTTAGTCATCACCCTAAGAAGTGTCATTATTATGAATAAAATACAGTCCAAAGCATTATCGCATTATAGCAAAAGCTATCCCAGGGTTCCCAGGGGGCAAACCAGCCTTTTTTTAGGAAACCTGCATTTGCCCCGACATACAAAGTTGTCCACCAGAAATATTATCTATGACCCAGTAGGATCACAACCTATATGGACAACCCGGTCAATTTGTACAACAAAGTCCAATATGGCCGCCTTTAGTTTTAATGGGGGGGTGAATAGGGCAACATTTTAAACTGAGGGATATTTCCACGAAACTTCACAGGTTGATCAATGGTATAGATATGAACATTTTTTGTATTGCAAGTTTCCATGAAATCCAATATGGCCGCCACAATATGGCCGCCATAATGTAAGGACCCAGAAAATAGGTTTTGCCTCTAACTTCTGAACCAGATGAGCTAGAAACGCAAACTTGGTGTCTATTTCATGGTGTCTGACCATGGGAGACTCAATGGAATAGCTAATTTTATTATTGGGTGTGTCTGGACCTTTATTGTGCATATTTGCAAGATGGTGGACTCCCAAAATAGAGCTTTAACACAATTTCTACCATGATTGTTGACTGCTTTTGCAAATACAAGCAATATGAATCCATTTGCTAAGATTTATGGCACAGAAGGGACTTATACCTGTATTATTCTTGAGTTTGCATGTTGTCAAAATGGCTGTAAACGAGATATTATATTTCCTGTCCGATTCTACTGTATGTAGTTGTAGCAATGACTTCAGATAAAATCAGAGACCAAAACAATGTATCTTAGAAATTATTTTTTAATTAGAAAAAAAGAAAAAAAGTGAGAGATTATCTCAATGAAATGAATGCAACTGCCTTTTTGGGTCTTTCACACATAGATGCACATGCTTTCCAACAACTTCAGCTTCAGGGAAATTATAATGAACACATGATTAAAACAGGCTGCATTATAATGCAAATAATTCAGGCTTTTGCAAATCCCGCCCCATTCTGCCCTGTTACTATGCTGGGACATTTGACCCTGGGCAGATTGTTTTTATGTTTTCATAGCCTCATTACAGCTATATAAAGTACCAAAGGAAAAACATCTAGGTGATATTAATAAAAAGGGAAGACAAAGGTACAGTAGTTACATTGCAAAACAGGGGGTTTACCCGAAAATATATGTTTTAATTTGTTTAATCCCAGTGGGACAGAATCCTCTTTGCAGATTCTTTTATAGTGGTAGTGGATGGGATTTCTTTTTTCTTCATAGCCTCATTACAGCTATATAAAGTACCAAAAAAAACACATCTACGTGATATTAATAAAAAGGGAAGAAAAAGGTACAGTAATTACATAGCAAAACAGTAGTTTTCCCCCGAAAATAAATGTTTTAATTAGTTTAATCCTCTGGATCAGAGATAGAATAGAAATAGAAATAGAAGCGCATTGCATCTTGGGTAGGAAGAGGACAGAATGTTGATGTTTCTCCTCACATAATAGATGCCTTAATGGTCCACGTCACATTGATATAAACCAGTATGCGCACGCCGGTCGGCACCAAATGAACCCCACCGTTCATAGGATGCAATGGATGGCACTCGTGTTTAAAAATGCATTCCATCAAACTTTCAGATGCCGTTTTTCTCCCAGTGTGGAGGAAGAATGCTTAGGATTTTTACTGTAAATTCTCACTCTTGAAATATATAATCCTTAGTTTCTGTTGATTGTAAACAATAATAGCGATTCAAAACAGTTGTCCTTCAAACCCCACCTCTATTCACCGTCATCAGAACAGAGGGAGCGCTCCTCATGATCACCCACCCGATCCACTGGATCACCAGAGCGTCTACTGCTCGCCCAGCTGCAGTCCATGAAGCCTAATTATGCTCCGTCCTGCGACGGTGTCGCGCGCAGAGCTGCAGGCCTCCAAGCTCAGAAGGGTTGCATTGGTGACGCGATGTGAGTTTGTATATCAGCTACTCTTGACGTGGAACACCGTTGCGCAATGAAGTATATATGTCTTGATAAGGGCGCTCCCATGGGAGCACCTCACTAGCACACAAGAGGAGGTTGAATAACCAGTGCTCCCAAAAACAACAGGTTTGGGGATCTGTTGGGAATTGATTACATGATACAGTCAGCTGTGCATTCAGTCTCAATGTTTGTAAACAAATAATTGGTCTATAGGCTGGCTTTTCGTAATTCTGCCCATTTAAATTATATGTACCCAATCGTGACTCTTAGACCATTGATAAGGTCCATGTGAACTAGTTTGTTGAAGCTTATTCGTTATGATGAGCGAGATCGCTTGCCGTCGCTACCTCCCGCGGCCGTACCGGGCGATCTCCGTGTCGCGCACTGCGGACAGTTGTTGAAAGCCACATTCAATATTCTCCACTGCACAAACTCCACCCCCGATAGCAAAAAGTGAATGGTTTTTTCTGGTTGGCCAGTCAGGGAGTCTCAGGGACCAATCAGAAGGCTGACAAACGGTGAATTGCTAGTCACTATCACTGTCATGTGTACCTATCCTGCTGCATCTTGTCTCCAGTCCTTGGCAACGACACCCCAAGTAGCTTGCAATTCCCTTCTTCGCACATGAACAGTTTTTCTGGCAGCCTTTGATACAGCTACATGATATTGCCTTGTCCATTGATATAGGCCAAGCTGGCTCTGTAGATGGACAGGGGACTGCCTTCCCATCACTGAGAGACCATCCATATTCAGTGAAGCAAGGGATGTCTGGCTTCGCGATGTGTGCAGTTTTATGTATTATGGCTGCTAGAGCAGCTCTTTTCAGGTGCAGGCCAAAGGCATTTTCTGTAGGTGGCAGCAGCTTCAACAGGGTTGATCGGTTATTTAGGAACTTGTACACTCTCAGCTTTGCCAGGTCAAAGTCCTCCGAATGGTCAGCTTTTGATGCATATACAGCTATTGTGAGGTCTCTAGCCTGATTCTTGACATCCTCTGAGAGGGAATAAGAGGAATTTTCACCAAACTCCTGAAGTGCAGGGAGATCTAGACCCATGCTGGTCTTGAACCATGCCTTCTTTCCAGTGAAAAAGGGATAGCTGGTGGTATCTCTGCCACTCAGGCTGTGAATAAAGGGCAGGGCACGACACTGTGCGAGTCCAAGGGCTGAGACCATGTGATGGATAGGAAGATATGCATCCTGCTCTGTTCTCACCCACAGCTCTGGAAGGTCTAGGAGGTGGGTGGCAGCATGATATAGGCACATGATGATAATGACTGTCATTAGCATGGATGACAACTCTGTCAACTTTGTGAGACTGGACACTGTAGATGGTGTGTAGAATTACCCTTGTGTCGGCCTCCTGTTGTGTTGACTCTAGTGCAGGGACATCAACAACACACCCCTCCTTGATCACCACACCCCTTGTCTCTTCTTTAAATCCTCCACTCAGGTAAAGATGGGTTGTACCAAGAGCAGACTTAAGTGTCTCATTTTGACACCATTCTTCACAGAGGAATCTTAGAAGGTTTGCTTTGTTTTCAGAGACAGCAAAAAACTCTTGAGGATCAGGAGCTGTATATTGTGCAGAGACTTCATATTCTTTTGCAGGTTTTGAATGGACATACCTGTGTTCCTGCTCAGCTGTCTTAAGACTGGTTCCACTGCCCCGCCCTTTATTCACAGCCTGAGTGGCAGAGATACCACCAGCTATCCCTTTTTCACTGGAAAGAAGACATGGTTCAAGACCAGCATGGGTCTAGATCTCCCTGCACTTCAGGAGTTTGGTGAAAATTCCTCTTATTCCCTCTCAGAGGATGTTCAAGAATCAGGCTAGAGACCTCACAATAGCTGTATATGCATCAAAAGCTGACCATTCGGAGGACTTTGACCTGGCAAAGCTGAGAGTGTACAAGTTCCTAAATAACCGATCAACCCTGATGAAGCTGCTGCCACCTACAGAAAATGCCTTTGGCCTGCACCTGAAAAGAGCTGCTCTAGCAGCCATAATACATAAAACTGCACACATCGCGAAGCCAGACATCCCTTGCTTCACTGAATATGGATGGTCTCTCAGTGATGGGAAGGCAGTCCCCTGTCCATCTACAGAGTCAGCCTGGCCTATATCAATGGACAAGGCAATATCATGTAGCTGTATCAAAGGCTGCCAGAAAAACTGTTCATGTGCGAAGAAGGGAATTGCATGCTACTTGGGGTGTCGTTGCCAAGGACTGGAGACAAGATGCAGCAGGATAGGTACACATGACAGTGATAGTGACTAGCAAGTATTTGCATTATAATGCAGCCTGTTTTAATCATGTGTTCATTATAATTTCCCTGAAGCTGAAGTTGTTGGAAAGCATGTGCATGTCTATGTGTGAAAGACCCAAAAAGGCAGTTGCATTCATTTCATTGAGATAATCTCTCTCTTTTTTTCTTTTTTTTTTTAATTAAAAAATAATTTCTAAGATACATTGTTTTGGTCTCTGATTTTATCTGAAGTCATTGCTACAACTACATACAGTAGAATCGGACAGGAAATATAATATCTCGTTTACAGCCATTTTGACAACATGCAAACTCAAGAATAATACAGGTATAAGTCCCTTCTGTGCCATAAATCTTAGCAAATGGATTCATATTGCTTGTATTTGCAAAAGCAGTCAACAATCATGGTAGAAATTATGTTAAAGCTCTATTTTGGGAGTCCACCATCTTGCAAATATGCACAATAAAGGTCCAGACACACCCAATAATAAAATTAGCTATTCCATTGGGTCTCCCATGGTCAGACACCATGAAATAGACACCAAGTTTGCGTTTCTAGCTCATCTGGTTCAGAAGTTAGAGGCAAAACCTATTTTCTGGGTCCTTACATTATGGCGGCCATATTGTGGCGGCCATATTGGATTTCATGGAAACTTGCAATACAAAAAATGTTCATATGTATACCATTGATCAACCTGTGAAGTTTCGTGGAAATATCCCTCAGTTTAAAATTTTGCCCTATTCACGCCCCATTAAAACTAAAGGCGGCCATATTGGACTTTGTTGTACAAATTGACCGGGTTGTCCATATAGGTTGTGATCCTACTGGGTCATAGATAATATTTCTGCTGGACAACTTTGTATGTCGGGGCAAATGCAGCACACCTTCCTTTGCCCCCTAGGTAGGGACCCCCATAAGATAATATTTGCATGGCTTTAGCAGTGATTCCCTTTTTAATGTCAAAGACCCCCTATTTGACATGCATTAGGCTATGGACCTCCATTTAATGGCATTTCTATCACTGAGACCCCAATTTACATTTGTTATAAAATCAAGTTAATTTAACTCTGAGTGTGTCGTTCTATGTGTACACTCTGAGTTACATAAGGGTCCATTTGGTTCCTAACTTTTGCTGGGGACCCCTGGAACTACCTCAAGATCCCCGGGGGTCCCTGGACCCACTTTGAGACCAATGCATTACAGGACGAGTTATTTTTGTTAACTCGTCGTGAAGGTGAGACGCCAAGCTCGTCAGCTCCAGAGAAACATTGCAGTTTATATAGTTCATACCTGGAAGCTGGATGGAGGAGTAGTGTGTACTGAAGGTCTAATCTCTGCTGTGCACAGGCGGGGGACGTCTTTATGAAATTGCACATTAGCAACCATGGTCCTTTGAGCTTCTGATACGCAAAGCAAAGCACATGCGTTTGTTTTGTTTTGGTAGCCTGCCCTACAGCCACGCTGTTGCTAACGTTAATGCACACATAGAAGATGTAACTGAGAAAGTTTTATGACGGCAATAAAACAATAAAGTAGTGGTCCTACAGAAGTCTCTGTTTACCACAACCCAGCTAACAATTTTCCCGATATTTCTGACGTGAGAACGTCGTCACGCCGCCTCGCGATCGCCATTAGCGTGTCGTTCGCCAGGCGTGTTACGCTGCCTGACGTCACGTCCTTCATCAGCGCACGCCAAGCTTTACGCCAAGCATCCAAACGACGTCACTCCGGCGGAGCCCGGCGTGCGGCGCTAGCGAGCGAATAGCGTGACACCGTCGTATAGCAACATCATTATGCCCCCCCCCCCCCCCCCATATTGTGTACCCTCCTCCCCTCCCTTCTACCCATATTTATACAATCAGTTGAGGCACAGACATTAATTTTGTTTTCTTCTTTTTTTTTATTAAAATGTACACAAGCAATCACAATTAAGGTGTAAATCTCTTATTTTGCACTGTTTAGTTTGTTGTTCTTTTGTTTACAAGTGGTTTTCTGATATCTACTGCATAGTACTGTGTACTGTCTGTCATTCAATTATGTACAGATGTAAAAGAGAAGGATCTCCTTCCCAGTAAACACTAGCCGTCATTTAGCCCAATGGTTATGATTAGCCCTCATTTGAACCGTCTATCGTCAGTCTGTCTATAGACCGATTGTAGCTGATTACATTTAATCCATTATTCCATACTTGTTGATTAAAAAAACAGCTTTAATATCCATTCCACACCTGGTTTTCAAATATTGGACTAAAGTAATTTTAAGAGCCAATTTCACTATATAGTCTAGTTGAGTTGTAGCCGTCATCTGAACGCTTCCATGTACCGATATATCACCGGTTTTGGACAAACGTGTGTTAGACCATCTTTTTTTTAAATACATTTTTATCAAGTTGTTCATTATCAGATGCTAACAGTATCTCACCCCGGTTCTACCTTAATAGTTGTAGTTTAATTCCATCCACTGAGCAGTTTTCTGTCTTTTAGGCGTCTAAAAGACGTGCTGTGCAATACCTTTGAAAAATTCTAAAAGTGTAATAAATAATTGCATAATGCCGTGGTACGCTGCTCATGACAGCATACTATTACTTCTCTGAGTTACATAATTCATTCTGACACCAACAGCCACAAACACACAAGACTGCATGTCTCCCACCCCCACCATACGATAATGATTGATTAAATAAAATCGTTTTATAGCTATGCATCAATATAAATTAGTTTGTGTTGTCAATACACGCAAGTAACAAGCTGTGCCGTGGTCTAGGGGTAGCGCACAGGTTTCATTAACAGAAGGTCCGGAGTTCGAACCCCGGCGACTTCCAGTGTCAAACAATAACAGTGTAAGAAATCAATACAAATAAGATCAGCTGCGGTGGTTCGAGTAGCATACGGCGCTCAGAACGAAGGAATAGTGATTTTAAACCCTGCTGGGTGCCATCATTTTCACTACATTTTCACTACTTTCGGCGGCCGCTAGGGGCCGCTAAAGGCGTTTAAATGACGGTGATGTATAGCCGTTGAAAAAACTTTAAAATTTAAACTCGTCACAGACCGGATCTAGCCAGACGTCCGGTTAGGGGGAAGACGTCATTTGAACGCGATTTAACACCCAAATTGCTTAGTGGGTTGGCTGCAGGCTTACCTGAGTTTCTTTTTAGTCGACCTGTCGCAACTGTACTATCATGAAACTTTACCTTTCCCTATGCAAACGTCACAATGCATAAATCAAAAGCTCTGCAGTATCCGAGTATGGCCTATATGAAATAATGAAGCCCAGACATTTTTATTTTCTTTGTTTTAATAGAAAAGGCACACAATAAAAAAATAAATGCAATCCCAACAGATGATTAACTTAATGTGCAATATTGCTCTCTCTCCAACAGTAAACAAACCAGCATGACGTTTTAAGTGTATAGAGCACATTTCTAAAGTAACAATTTACAAACTAGAAATACTGTTCCTTCGAAACAGTGTGGGCTCGCTTCCAACCCAACAAATAGGATACTTTAAGGTACTGTAAGGTACAGTACCTTACAGTATTGTACTGTACCTTACTATACTGTACTGCACCTTACTGTACTGTACTGTACTGTACTGTACTGTACTGTACTGTACTGTACTGTACTGTACTCTACTGTAGCTTACTGTACTGTACTGTACCTTACTGTACTATACTATACTGTACTCTACTGTACCGTACTGTACCTTACTGTACTGTACTCTACTGTACCTTACTATACTGTACTTTACTGTACTCTACTGTACTTTACTGTACTCTACTGTACTGTACCTTACTGTACTTTACTGTACTCTACTGTACCTTACTGTACTGTACCTGTACCTTACTGTACTATACTATACTGTACTCTACTGTACCGTACTGTACTGTACTCTACTGTACCTTACTATACTGTACTTTACTGTACTCTATTGTACTTTACTGTACTCTACTGTACCTTACTGTACTTTACTGTACTCTACTGTACCTTACTCTATTGTTTTGTACTTTACTGTACTGTACTCTACTATACCTTACTGTACTGTACCTTTCTGTACCATACTTTACTGTACTCTACTGAACCTTACTGTACTTTTACTGTACTCTACTGAACCTTACTGTACTGTACATATTCTAGTTCTAGAGGTGTATATTGAGTGCATATACTGTAGGTTAACAATCCCAGATCACATCTGTCCTCCACTATGTCTATAACCAAGGCGTTCTTCTATGTGGCCACTCCAGACTGAGGAGTGGAGCATGACTTTTATTGTGTTTGTGGATCTGATTTGAAAATGCATTGGTTGTGATATCTCCCTGACAACCAACAACAACCACTAATACGGCTGAGTGTCCCTGCGGGTTCTAGGATATATACTGTAAATCCCATTGCCCGGGATCCTAAAACCTTATTCTTTTTAACTAAAATTTCTAAAACACTAAAAACATGTCTCAAAGACAAATACAAGCAAACGTCTCCACAGTAACACAGTAACAGTTGTTTGTGTGTGTGTGTGTGTGTGTGTGTGTGTGTGTGTGTGTGTGTGTGTGTGTGTGTGCGCGTGCGCGCGCGCGTGCGTGCATGCA
>NC_137812.1:34356187-34473687 GCF_963921795.1 Nannobrachium achirus | reverse complement strand
AATATCTTTATCGGATGTGTCCAGAGATCTTGTGTACCGATTTTTGTGACATTTGGAGAAAGTATGTAGGAAAAGGAGCAAAAAGTGTGTTTTGAAGAAAATTCAAAATGGCGGAAAAATTGATCCAGGCGCAAATGTGCGTGGCCTATACTGGGAGATGCGTCATGACCCAAGGAATCCAGGGAAAAAATAATTTTAATTTTCCGACGTACGGTTCAAGAGTTACAGGCCAAAACGTAAAGTGGGTTGTTATAGCGCCACCATGAGGCCGAATGATGTAATTATTTTTTGATTAATTCTTGTAATTATTATGAACCTTCCCTCCAAGTGTTGTAACTGTAGGCCTTACCGTTTCCGAGAGAAAAATACTGGAATGGGAGAATATTAGTGAATTAATTTTTCCCCATTGACTTATAATGGGATACTAATAAATTAATATCAATTAAACTATACAACTTTTCTCTTAGCAAAATACAAGCACACGATTCCCGATGAAGCCGGTCGATTTGACATATGGCGCGAGTGTGTGGCTCAAAAACTGCGGGCGGTGAAACGCGGCAAACTTTTTTTTAGGACTAGAATGATAGTGTGTTGCCCTGTTAGGGCAACCACACTAATAAACAAATAAATAATGACAATATCTAAAGTGTGCTCGCCTTATAGGCGAGCCCACAACTACTTCAGCCCTGGTCAGGGACGTGCAGAGAATGTTAGAGAGGCAGGGGCTGACATTTCTAAAAGGGCCGATCAGAAATAGCAAGACCTCCAAGCTCACAACGCATCGCAGTGCGGCGCGTTGTGAGCTTGGAGGTCGGTTATTTTCAATGCTTGATTTCTACACAGAGAGGACAATTCTTTCAGCATACGATGCTGCATTCCTGTTCAGGAGAGTTTGGACAAGGCTATACTCTTGTATGCTGCCTTCAGGTATGGCTCGGAAAGAGGGCATTTGCATTTCTTTCACCATAGCAAAAAAACTGCATTCATGGTCTGGAGAGGGAACTTTTTTACAGACAGATAAAAGGGCAGGGGCTCAAGCCCCCTTTGACGTCTATGTGTGCACGTGCCTGGCCCTGGTGGTATCAACCACAGACGCCTGCCTCCATCTGTCTCTCACTGTGTTATGAGAGTCCAGCTGACGGCAGACAGGGCCCCGCGGAGACGCGTGTCAGTCCGTCAGAGCCGTTTAACCGCAGACGGCAGGTGTATCGCGCAGAGGGCCGGCCAGCTTGTACCAATTTAATGGTGCCTGCTCTCGTATGCTAATCCCAGCGCCGACCCTGTGACCTGGCACTACAGAGCGGGGGACTGTTAATGACTTGGTTGACAATAGGTAATGAGGTTATCAATTAGAGCGTGGCATGGTCTCATTTGTCAACATTATCATGTCATGCTTTATAGAAGAAAAAATATTCAAATCATGTGGATCACGACTCCAAATTTGGGTAAGGTTTCAGCCCAATCCAAGCCCCACTGACTTCTATTATGAAAGTTATGAATATTTCAAAAAGTGTATATGGGAAAAGAAATTAGAGGAGGTACTCCTTTGGCCTACTGGCAGTGTGCATACAACGTCTGGCACTGATCGGTCGAGATTAACTCCAACACATGCACGCACACACGCACACACACACACACACACACACACACACACACACACACACACACACACACACACACACACACACACACACACACACACACACACACACACACACACACACACCAGACTCAGATAAGAGTACAAGTCATGCAATATACTGTACCTGTACATTTTGTATTATTTATGTCTAATAGTCATGCACATAACTGCTGCTATAGTACAGTATGTTGTGGGACTACCAATGTGTTACCACTTTTGCACCTCATGCTTAAGCCCATATACTGTATCTGCTGGTATTATGCTATGCGTAATTGTATGTAGATACGATAGATATTCAGATTTAGTTTTTACGTTCTCTTTGACATGTTTATTTAAGCATGCATGTCTCCCTTTCTGGTAAACAACAAATCGTCACTGTCGGGCAGAAACCTCGTATCTCCAAGTTTCACATTTTTAAGTTTTTTCGCAAAGTAAAGCCTTGCTTCATCATACAAGGCCGTCGCACAAAGGTAGTGAATAAGCAGATCTACAAGCACACAACAAGTTTTCACTAGTTTAAATCATTTTTAAAATGATAAATGCAAAACGAAGAGTTTTGGACATACAACGAAGAAATGGTGGAGCTTATGGAAAAGTGAAATCCAGATTCAGACTTTTTCAGATTCAGGTTTTTATCGAAGGGATAGGATAGCCCCTTGAGATGCAGCATCTCATTTTCCACCCATGCACTTCCTCCCAGCTGTAAACCATTGATGTGACAATAAAGTTGATTCCGATTCTGACCTGTGAACGCGTCCCTGTCTGCATGGATCATGGCTGTGCGTCCCCATGGGAGGACAACGGTATTCCTCTCAGAGGTTGTCCAGAGGCTGTGGGCTGGCGGGGTCAGGGGGGCACAGCAGACTTAGGGGACAGCTCTCTCTCTCCTCTCCTCGTCCCAGTCCTAAATGGCTATGTATATATTTACATCATACCTATCAAATAGAGAACAGTGTGTAAGCATAAATGGCATCAAGTCTCCTTATCACACTTGCTCGGTTGGTGTCCCCCAGGGATCAATAGTAGGACCAATTCTGTTTTCTCTGTTCATAAACGACCTACCTGATGTATGTAAAGATGTACATATCCAGATGTACGCAGATGATGCGGTTATACTGACTCATGGAAAGAGCTATGCAGAGGTGTCAACGGTTTTAACTTCTGTTCTGACCAGCGTTCAGGACTGGCTTACAGACTCATGCCTGCTCCTGAATGCAAAAAAGACGGTCTGCATGGCTTTTTCCAAAAGACCAGTTGTGATGGAGTCATCAAATGTGTTTCTGGGTGGAGAGGAACTTGAACTTGTGCCAGAGTTCAAGTACCTCGGGGTCATGTTAGACTCAACCCTAACCTTTAAAAAACATGTAAAAAAGGTTACAAACACAATCAAGTTCAACCTTCAGAACTTTAAACAAATCAGACCTTGTTTGGCAGTTAGTGCTGCTAAATCTTATCTCCAATGCATGATCCAATCACACATTGAGTACTGTTTCACAAACTGGTCTTGCACAGGTATAACGATTCTCAAACCCATTGAACAGCTATATAAGAGTGCGCTTAAGGTATTCGATAGGAAACCCCGCTCATATCACCATTGTAATATTCTTCAGAGGTACCGTTTTTTGAGTTTCGCTAATTTTAAGGTATTTAAACAGGTCAGTATCATATATAAGACCCTAAATGGTCTATGCCCACCTCCCCTAAAGGAATTCATAAAAAGGAAGCCTGATAGAGGACTCAATACTAGAGCAATCACTAGAGGGGATTGCGAAGTACCGTACCGGGTAACCGCTTTTGGAAAAAACACTCTTTCAGTGCAGGGATGTTCAATCTGGAATGACCTACCTCTAACAATAAGAGACTGTTTGTCATTTCCATCCTTCAAGTTCAATCTAAAAAAATGGTTAGTTGACAATCAAACCTGTGACCATGTATAGTTTTAAGAGTACAGCTCATGTCATGTACGTATATTTTTTAACTTTTCTTTTCTAATGTAGGGTACTGTTAGTAATATGTGTTGTTTTGTTGTTTTCTCTTGGTTGAGGAAAATAGTATTTGTATGTATGTTCTTAGGCGCCCTCTCCTAATGTAGGGTCACTGTTTGTTGGTATGTATTGTTTTGTTTTCATGTGGGGACTACGGATGAAATTTAGCATTCTTGCTAATTCCGGCTTATTTACATTGCTTTCATGTAGTGTTCATTAATATGCATTGTCCCGTCTAAATAAACAAATAAAAAAAAAAAAAAAAATGTATTATTCAGACAGAGACACTGGGTCAGAGAAAGGACACAACGCTCCAGTGTGAGGAATCACTGGCAGAGGAGGAATAAAAGGAAGAGTGAGTATAGAATGCGAGGAGAGGCAGGCAGAAGATAGCAGCACGCACACACACTAGGGATGGGGAGAGGAACACACAGACAGAACGGTAGGAAGACAGACAGGCAACGACAGATGACAAAATAAAAACAGTGATGGGATCTTAGTATTGCCATAGCGACAACCTGGAAGACAGCAGGCTGCTGCTTTGACTGCACTAGCATTTCAGAATCAATGTTAAAAATACACATACTGTACTGTACTGTACAAACACATATACAGTACATACTGTGTGTGTGTGTGTGTGTGTGTGTGTGTGTGTGTGTGTGTGTGTGTGTGTGTGTGTGTGTACACTAGACTAGAGGTTCGACCGTCACATCTAGAGTTCGGGTTGCTACGCGGCCCTCACTCCTACGTCACACCACCGATCCAAACGATATATCTGAGTCATAGTGTCGGAGGCTTTGTCAGAATACCTGTTGTACCGGTCTGTCTGTGGCCTGCATGCCCATATATGGAGATCCCTTATTTCATCAGTATATGCCCATATATGGGAATACTGGTTGGGTCGACGGTTCTGGACAAATGGATATCCGAACGACTCAACGCCGGGCGCCGTACTCCCTTCAGTCCTTGCTGCTATGCACGCCGGGTTTGTATCAATCGGTCTCATATGCACATGACCATATATGGGCATATCGGTCGGATCTGTGGCTCTGCACAACCGGATCTCTGTATCTGTCAGTCCTTCTCCCTTTTATGCCCACATATGGAAATCGCTCATGTAATCAGTATATGCCCATATATGGTCATGCCCCCTTTAGTTTGGTTAACAGCAACAACACTGATAAAAGTTAGTGATGTTTATATTTGAGATGGAGATAATTAATCCAGTGGTCTATCCTTCCACTGTAAGACGTGCAACAGCTTGCTTCACATTGCTACAACAGTGAAAAGAAATGTTCCTTCTTTTGTCTCTGTGTGTGTGTGTGTGTGTGTGTGTGTGTGTGTGTGTGTGTGTGTGTGTGTGTGTGTGTGTGTGTGTGTGTGTGTGTGTGTGGGGGGGGGGGGGGGGTAGAGCAGCAGCAGCACTGCTCTGAAAGGGCTGTGCTGAGAGACAATGGCTGCAGGCATTCAACAAGCCCATAAATATTAATGCCTCATCATAATCAGCTTATTGTCTAAATGTATTCGGCCCGACACCGAATATGCATTTTTAATTAAAAATCGGCATTGACCAATATGATGAACAATTAATCGTGCAATTCCTGTAAGGAATATACTGTGCATATACTGTGCGTACAGCCTATATGCACGCTCACACTCACGTGCACACACACACACACACACACGCGCACACGCACACGCACACAGTGTTACTTAAGCCCTGTCATAAATGATGGCACTGTTCCACCCATTTGCCGCTCCTGTCTCAATCAGACACCGCCCACCCACACTAACTAATCATCCCCACTGGGCCATCATCACATCCTCAGGCTAACTGACAGTGAAGGTCAGTGAGGATTTAATACAGTCACCCTCTTCTCTAAAACACTGTCACACTGACACAACTAGACAGAGCTGTATAGCACATATGCTACACACGTATCGCATTCTATTTAATTTACCCTAATTAATCAATGTATACTTATCTAATCGTAGCATGGGTTGTGACATTGTCATTACCTTCTCACTGCTGGGAGACATGCTTACACCTGAATGTTGGTTATTATTCTCAGTTGCACACACTTGGCAATGGCAGAATAAGACAGGCAATTAATTACTTTTCTTTCCGATCCTAAATCTACGAACTTTGCACAATGAGTCAGGAATTTCAGGTGAAATACCTGGATGGTATATCTTTGGGCTACATCTATTCAGGCTTTTACCTCTGCTTTCCCCCATACTGTATGTGGCCTGAAAGTGCTTTGCTTGTTGAACGTCTTTGCTATTATTCTTGATTGCGACCGAAGATCACAGTTTAGTATGTGAAACGGCACATCATGTCTGGACGTGTACAGTTTTTCGTCAAATATTGGAGGCTGAAATTGTGAAAATAGTAAATCTACATGCTCACAACGCCTCACAACGCGAGGCGTTGTGTGCATGTAGATCTGCTATTTTCACAATAACACAACCGTGTTATACAAAATGTAATTCTTCAACACTTAGTGCTTGTCAGGGTGGTGGTCCCCAGTTAAAATATGATTATTTTGGGTGTCGCGGCCTGAAAAGGATGAGGATCAGTTCTATAGACGAGCATGCTAGCAGCTCTGCAGGATTCAGAGGTTATACAGTCAGCGTTGGGGAGAAGTTCCCTCCAGAGTCTGAGGTTCACCTCGCTTGTCCCTCCCGCACTTCCTGACTTCTCAAGGACTTCTCCAACTTCACTCTGATCATCAACTTCTCTCTCCACAGTCACGCGCACACACACACACACACACACACACACACACACACACACACACACACACACACACACACACACACACACACACACACACACACACACACACACACACACACACACACACACACACACACACACACACACACACACACACACACACTTTCTCTGTCTTTCTCCGCCCTCTCTGTCTCCTTCCTCCTCCTTTGTCAGGCTCTGTTGACCATACAGATAACAATATACTGTGTAGGCCACAGTGGCGGTGTATTGGAACCGAGGACCGAAGATGAAAGAGAGACCAAAAAACCCCCAAGAGAGCAAGATGGAGGGGGGGGGGGGGGGGGGGGGGGGGGGGGGAGAGAGAGAGAGAAAGGAGAGACACCCTAGAGTAGACAGAGAGAGTGTGTGTGAGAGACAGAGAGGGTGAAGTGTGGAGCCGGCGGCTCATCAGTTCATTCTGGGCTACAATCTTCCACACTTGCCTGTCAGCCTTTTTTTATTGTCATTATGTCTGTGATTTTATCACAAGTGTCCGCTGACCAAAATCTCTCCAATCCGACAGGGCGGTAGCCATAGAGACCAGCTGGGTGAATGGGAAGCCGGACCCCAGCTCTTATCCGACCCCGCAGGGCCGGGCTTTGGGGCGGTGGCATGTGGGCTATAGCGGCCGCAGAGATCTATGTGGGATAGGAGGAGTGGACGGAGGGAGGAGAGCTCATCTAGTTGACCCTTGGGCTTGGGGTGTGGATGGGGGATGGATGGTATTCTGGAGAGAAGCTGCTGGTGATGGATGTGACAATCATCAGGGTTACTCATGTTGGAAGAGAGATAATATTGGTATAGGGGTCACGGGTTTGGTGCTTAACTTGGTACTATAGTATTTGAGCACTGTGTGTGTGTGTGTGTGTGTGTGTGTGTGTGTGTGTGTGTGTGTGTGTGTGTGTGTGTGTGTGAGAGAGAGAGAGAGGAGGAGAGAGATGCTTTATATCGTCACGGTTGGGCAGAAACCTCGTATCTTCAAGTTTTACGTTTGTACGTTTTTTCACCAAGTAAAGCCCTGCTTCGTCATACAAGGCCGACGCACAAAAGTAGTGAAAACAGACGATCTACAAGCACACAACGCCTCGCACCGCTGCTTGTAGGTTCGGCTGTTTTCACTGGTTTAAGTCATTTTTAAAATGATAAATACAGAACAAACGGTTTTGGACAGGTTTCCACCTGAAAACGACGATATAACACAATACCTTTGATCCTTACTCAACATTATATTCCACATGTGGATCCAAAGTGTACAAGAGAGCGTCTCCCATCACATCAAACCCTGCACACTGACACTGCATATCTGAGGGTAGAAGGACAGAGGAAGAGGCCATTCCACCTAAATGCTAAATGCAATAAGAATAAACACATCAGTCATGGGTGGGCATTGGGTTGCATGAGATGGTGACAAGACACAGTTTTTGGTATTGATATTGAGTGGCACATAGAACCTTCCACAGTCCACACGCACGTGCACACCCACACACGCACACCCACACACACCCACACACACCCACTCACCCACACACACACACGAGAGAGAGACTCAGACTACAGCTATCACATGAGGCAGTCGAGTAGATACCATTACACATCAGCCCCGCCACCGCCCGCCTTGTCATCATCCTCTATGAATATTTAATCTCTCTCCCTCTCTCTCTCTCGCTGGCCTTCTCATCAAGCGTCTGCTATTAATGCGCTACAGACGGTGCCCTCGCCCTTCACAATGATGACTTGTGTCCTGGCCAATGCATTGTGACTAGTAGTAGGGGTGACTCAGCCCGGGCAGCTGGTGATTGGGGCAAAGGGGGTGGCAGGGTGGTGGTGGGCTTGCTGGTGATGCAGTCTGACACAGTGAGGCAGCACACCAGCAGGAGGCCCCTATCCAGTGTGTGTGTGCGCAGCGTGGCACACAAGTAGCACTTTGACAAACTAATGGGAATGAGCAACAGATGTTCACAATTAGCTTTCTGTTTATGAAAAAAAAAAGAAAGAAAGAAAGAAAGAAAGAAAAAGGAGGGAAAAAAGCAAGAACAGCAACCAGAGCACGGGTGTCGCACCAAATTCTGGGCCCTAGGTACAAGGATTCACTGCGGGCCCCCCCATTAACGAGGTTTATCCCATTTAGACTGGGAACGCATTATTTTGTGCTTTAACTATTGAAAATTTGCAGATATACACAGTTCCAGGCTAGCTAGGGACCCCCCAGAAGCAAAATTTGAGTAACAAATGTTTGCTTAAAAAATACATATATTCAAAGATTTGCACACATTTTCACGGCTTTTCAAAAATAGCAGATATACAAGCTCACAGCGCGGCACCGAGTGCCGCGCTGCAAGCTTGTTTTTCAATAGCTAAAGTATAGAATAATTAAGGCCCCTCCACCTTGGGCCCTAGTAACTCAGTCCAACTCCCCCCCCCCCCCTTGTGACGCCCCTGAACCAGAGCAATCATGAATGCGCCACAGGAAAAGGCTGTGACAGGAAAATGGTTTACATTCCCGGCACGGTTTCTTGGGGAACTCTAATTAGGTTCAAAACTCTTATGGAAAAGAGTGGCTCGTGAGCATGCAATTGGTTGCTAAGCTTGAATAACGAGGTGATCTGATCCCACTGCTGACACGGGTGTGTTTGCTACCCAGGTGCTTGGTGGCAGCCGCAGACAGACAGCGAGCCAAGCGCGGCCTCATGCTGTCTAATTGGCTGTAGTTCAGGGAGAGACGGAACAACACAGTACAACAATCAAGATCCAAAGGCTGTCCACTGTGCAATGAACTCTCAAACACTGGCTATTATTTTCACAGGGGGACAGGGAGTCGTCTGCTGAGGTGTGTGTGTGTGTGTGTGTGTGTGTATAGACAGTACAGTGTATAGATGCCTTAATGGTCCACGTCACATTGATATAAACCAGTATGCGCACGCCGGTCGGCACCAAATGAACCCCACCGTTCATAGGATGCAATGGATGGCACTCGTGTTTAAAAATGCATTCCATCAAACTTTCAGATGCCGTTTTTCTCCCAGTGTGGAGGAAGAATGCTTAGGATTTTTACTGTAAATTCTCACTCTTGAAATATATAATCCTTAGTTTCTGTTGATTGTAAACAATAATAGCGATTCAAAACAGTTGTCCTTCAAACCCCACCTCTATTCACCGTCATCAGAACAGAGGGAGCGCTCCTCATGATCACCCACCCGATCCACTGGATCACCAGAGCGTCTAGGCCTACTGCTCGCCCAGCTGCAGTCCATGAAGCCTAATTATGCTCCGTCCTGCGACGGTGTCGCGCGCAGAGCCGCAGACCTCCAAGCTCAGAAGGGTTGCATTGGTGACGCGATGTGAGTTTGTATATCAGCTACTCTTGACGTGGAACACCGTTGCGCAATGAAGTATATATGTCTCGATAAGGGCGCTCCCATGGGAGCACCTCACTAGCACAAAAGAGGAGGTGAATAACCAGTGCTCCCCAAAACAACAGGTTTGGGGATCTGTTGGGAATTGATTACATGATACAGTCAGCTGTGCATTTAGTCTCAATGTTTGTAAACAAATAATTGTTTTATATTATTCTGTGTGGGCAGACATTGGCGTGGCGAAGTCCAATGCTGCCAAGGAGAAAGATAAGCCTTAAAGTTAAAGCTCCAAACAGCCCAGAACAAACTAATTAGGGTTGTGCTTGGTCTTCCTCTTCGGGCCCAGCTTACCGATCATCACCACAAAAGCGTGGGGTGGCTCAAAGCAGTTGACTGAGTACAGCATCTTGCAAAGGGCCTGGTGTACAAGATACACTACACCTCCAAGATATCCACTACTTCCTAAAGGTCAAGGATGTTCACGATCACAACACCAGAGGCAGCTCCACTAATCATGTTCAACGTAGATTTGGAATGTGGAATGCCCTTCCGCAAGCCTTAAAGGAGAGCAAATCCCTAGCCTCCTTCAAAATTGGTATGAAGAGTCACCTTCAGGCGGCTGCTACTCGTGACTTGTAAATAGACTGAGCCCCCATGCCCCCCCCCCCCCACACACACTTTTCTGCTTTTGTAAATGATGTTACGCTCTTTCAGCTTTTGAAATTGATGTTATCCTAGATAAAGTACTATGTTCTATCCGTCTGTCTTTCAATGTTATGAGATACATAACGTGTGGTTCCTGTGTAAATAAGCCGTAAGGCTTTCTAGGATCTCCTTTTAGTTGACCTTGTACCAGTGATTTGTGCTGTCATGAAACTGCACTTTTTTCTATTGCAAACTGCTAATAAATTCTTCAATAAATCAATGTCAGAGCATGATGTCAGTGGCAAACCCATAGATCGTAAAAAGAGTCATGATGTGCCGTTTCACATACTAAGCTGCGACCTTCGGTCGCAATAACATTAACATTGCTTTAACCACATAGTCGATCCGACCAGCGATTAAAGAATTTCCACGTCACAGTTATATCATTTTATTCACGTTCTCACAATTGACACGCCAATGGTTAGGATGGTGGTGAGGGGAGGAATGGGGAGGGGTGGAAGGGAGTTGTGGGGAGAAAAATAACATATATATTTATATATATTTAAGAGGTGCGGTGCAAACACGTCACTCGTCTATCTTCTTCTTAGGCCTGGGGCCAATTCTGAAATTGGCCCAAATTGGTGCACCCAAGGTGACCGTAAGTTTTTTACATTTTCGTCTTCGTACATGTCTCTAGTTTACATTTTGGTATGATAACTCTTCCAATCGCCCAGCTTATTGACAGTTATCACTCCCTAAACAAACCAATATCCATATGAAACAGTGATGAGTATATAGTGTGGTACGATGTGTACTTCCGTAGGATTTTTGTGCTAAAATTGCTTTTTTTTTTGCTCCAAAATGAGCATGTTTCTGCTTAAGACACCTCAACCCTATGTTCCCTCAGCCTTATGTTCCCTCAGCCTTATGTTCCCTCAGCCCTATGTTCCCTCAGCCCTATGTTCCCTCAGCCCTATGTTCCCTCAGCCCTATGTTCCCTCATCCCAAAATAGGACCCTATGTTCCCTCAGCCCTATGTTCCCTCAGACCAAAAATAGACCCTATGTTCCCTCAGCCCTATGTTCCCTCAGCCCTATTTGGGCTGGAACCTGGAACCTCCAGAGTACCCTGGAACCTCCAGGGCTCCAGGGACCACCCTCCGCACCTCTAGCCCGACTTAGGACACCTTCCCGGGCCGGGCGCCACCCAGCGCCAGCCTCTATACCTCCGTGATGGAGGGTGTTCCCATTTACTGCAGGAGAGTTTTTCAAAGGAAGGAGGAGGGAGAGGAGCCCTGGCTCCTAGACCACCTCCAGGCTCCGTCCCAAATCCTGGTTCTTTTTCCCCCCTGAGAGGGGGGAGAGCTCCGTTCTGTTAGGTGTTTGCTTTTACCGCCCGATAGAATTTCAAAGGAGGACACGGGGAGGATTCCCCAGGGACCGGCGGGGGTCCACGGACCACCAGAGCACCAGGGCCGACGTGCCGGACCCTCAGCCCGACTTGGGACACCCTTCTGGGCAGAGCGCCACCCAGCGCCGGCCTCTATACCTCCGTGATGGAGGGAGTGCCCACTTTAGGCACTGGCTAACATTATAAGGCAGGGACAGGGAGAACCAGCCCAGGGGGTCCCTGGAACCTCCGGAGCTCCAGGGACCACCCTCCGCGACTCAAGCCCGACTAGAGACACCCTCCTGGGCAGGGCGCCGCTCGGCGCCGGCCTCTATACCTCCGTGATGGAGGGAGTGCCCACTTTAGGCACTGGCTAACATTATAAGGCAGGGGCAGGGAGAACCAGCCCAGGGGGTCCCTGGAACCTCCGGAGCTCCAGGGACCACCCTCCGCGACTCAAGCCCGACTAGAGACACCATCCTGGGCAGGGCCCTATTTTGGGCTGAGGGAACATAGGGCTGAGGGAACATAGGGTCTATTTTTGGGTTGAGGGAACATAGGGCTGAGGGAACATAGGGTCTATTTTGGAATTGAGGAAACATAGGGCTGGGGGAAACATAGGGTTGAGGGAACATAGGGTATAATAAATTGTTAGGGAGTGAGGGAACATAGGGCTGAGGGAACATAGGGCTGAGGGAACATAAGGCTGAGGGAACATAGGGTTGAGGTAGCTTGAGCATGACCCCAAAGGGATAAGTATGAGACAACACAGGTTAATTTTTTTTTTCTATTTGGAAAATGACATTAAGCTTTAGTTTTCAAGTAATCTGAAAGCCAGCTGTCAATGTTAAAATTACTGCCATCTTTAAAACTCAACAAATGCATCTGACAGAGATGTTGGTTATGTCCAACATAGTACTGCCCTCTACAGTCTAAAACACAGAAAATCAGTGACCATTTACTTTCAGTCAGATTTTATTCATCATTTCAAAAGTTAACAGATTCTGAGCAATGACAATTACACCCCACCTCCTCCATCCTCCTGCGCCCACCCCCCACCCCAACCAATTAACTCCGCCTGACCGTGGCCTAATTGGAAAATCTTTCAACTCAGTAAATAGGCAGTGTGGCCTTTTCATCTTTCAATGAAAGTCAGCCACAACTGAGAACAGATGAATTAGACGTAGAAAAATAAATGGGGCCCTCCGTTTTCACAGTGCATTACACTGCCCTGTGATGACACAGTGCGCTTACGGAATTACCATTCTGCCTCATCTTTCAGACTTTAGCTCAAGGTTATGCCAAACATCGAACAATCTTTTCACAGTATTATTACATTAACCCGATTGGAAATATTAAAGCTTGCCGTACGCAAAATCTGACTGAACATCATTCAGACATACACACACACACACACACACACACACACATACGCCCACAAAACTGCTAGCATTCACAACAGTCATTCACAACAGATTTAACAAATGTTAATAAATTAATCAAATATCCTTGTTGTTACCCCCAAAACTGCAAAATTCTGAGTGTTAATTTAACCCTGAGAATGTAAAAACGGACCTGCAATGGCATAAAAATGTACCCATAGTTAAAGAGACAGTCAGGATTTTGCAGTGTACGGTACATCCCCTATAGTAAAAATTATTTCTCTATTTAACCCACATCATTTCAAACCACACGCCTCCCCATTCACATGTTGCAGTATGTTTGTTTTGACATTTATCCTACACGTATATGACATACTGTAGGTTTCTGAAGAGATATTGTCCATTTGCACAGCCTTTTTCGCTGAATGTGAGGCTTCTATGTACCAAGTATTTATTTACGGCGCTAAACGAGATGTCAATATTGTTCTGTGCCAATGTCATCAAGACTGTATTCATTGAACTTTGTGAATAAAGCAATTCTGTGGAATCACAAAGCTGATGTGAAATGATGTGCTTGTCGTCGGCCCAGCTGGCTGTGTTTATAAGCGGCTCATTGTATCATGTAACAGAGAATCGCATTCACAGAATAATAAATACCAGTTATTATGTATTGATTTTGATTTGTTATTGCACAGCATGCAACAGGACTGAGGTCATTTCACGTTCAGTTCAAAATACAGTCACGCTGAAATTAACTTACTAGTGGTACAGTAGAGCCTTGTTTGGTATGAAACAAAAATGTATAGTGGATAAAAGGAACCTCTGAGCTCACAGATGTTAAAACAATATACTGACAAATATCAAGCATTTTAACTGCATTAAATACCTAAACAATGGTTCTCAGTTTAGCTTAAATGACCTACAAATGTATAAAAATGGTTCATAGTCTACACAGAAAACAGGGAGGTTCTAACTAGGGATGGGACGATATGCGATATTATCGTGTATCGTGATTAAAAAACAATCGTATCGTGGAGTTTTAATTTATCGTGATATCGTCCTCCATCATGCACTGGGATCAATTCACCTTTTTATTTGCCGAGCTGCATATCCGGTACCACTTAAACCCTCTATTGGTAAAAGGTACTTATAATATACGTACTCGACATTCTTTTTTTTTCACTTTCTATCAAATGTCTTTGCCAAAAAATAGCCGATCTACAAGCTCACATTTGCGACGCGTTGTGAGCTTGTAGATCTGCTATTTTTTGGCAAATGTTCCGCCCCAGGATAATGGATTTTGATTATCGCGATAATATCGTAAATCATGATTTCTTTTGTCACGATAATCGTGATATATAACATTTTCATATCGTCGCGTCCCTAGTACTAACAGGAAGAAGAAAGAAGAAAGGACTTGGCTTGTACAGTAAATATCAGCTATCAGTCTGCTGAATGCGACTGGGCTGATGGGGAGGATGCGGGACGGGAGTGGTGCTGCACATCAAGTGGTGTTTTTTGAGCTTCAAGGTGGGTCGGCTCAGTTTCAAATCACACCTTAGTGGGCTTAATAGCTCACTGGCATCAAACACTACCCTGCTGCCACAGATGTAAATTATAGATATGTTGATGTTTATCTAGGGTAACAGCGTCCATGGCTGCAGCTGTTCTGTGAGGCTGGCTAGTGCACTCTATCTAGCGGTTCAAGGGGGTGATTTGAAGTGTCCCACCAGGCTCTGAACGCCCTCAAGTACGCCTGGCTTTCTGCCTCTTGGCCTGACGTTTGGCTTCGTCCAGAAGGCTGCTGTCCCCATTGACCTGAGCCATGTTCCTGACCCCCTGGATGCGGTTCACCAGCTGCAGCAGTAAGGGGAACACCTAGAGGCCAAAGCACAAGGTGGGGTCATCTTACTTAAGACTAAACATGATCTACAAGCTCACAGAGACACAGATCTTCCATTTACCCCCCTTTTTTTTTTTTTTTTTTGAATAGTTTTTTCTTCCCCAAAATAGGGAAAGCAACTTCAACTTCACAACTTCTGATGTAAACTGAACCTGCGATCTTATTGATATTAAAAAATATATCATTTAGAATGATTGGATAAATGATGATACGATATAATTAGACACTTAAAGGTCCCCAGAATTAAGCTATGGCAACCAGGAGGATAACTCTCTACGTCGATTTAGACCTGGTGCAACCTATACGTTGTTTTACCTTTGATACCGGATGCTACCTGTGTCACATTAGTATTTGCTATACATATAGCAACATAATTAATTTGTAATATTTTGAATACGAATTTGAAGGTTTTCAGAAACCTTAGGTTAGGTTTTAGAAGGCTGTTTTAGAATCATTCTCAGGTCTAAATGGGTTAAGTGAAGTCTCAAAGAATAGTTTTGACGTGAGAGATTATACTCCTCTACCGTCACCTGTCTCTTGAATCAGTCTGTTTTCAGTAGTAAAGCAGTGCCTACATTATGAAGATGTATCTATCTAGTACCTTTTCATGGTTGTAGGCAGCTAGCAGGAGCAGCAGTGTGAGAGGAAGAGCGATATAGGAGCCCTGGGCGACATCCTGGTCAGGCACTTTACGCTGAAAGGGGGGGAGGCATGGTCTCATCAATGTAGATTCTATACAAACATTTTGTCAATTGTGATCACAAGACAGTTTAGTGTGATGCATTATAATGCCAATTTTATGCTATGTGGGCTGACAAAGCCGATCTATACGCTCACAACTTGTAGATTGTCCATTTTCAGGTCGCTGTACGGAAAATTATAAACAGGGCTTAAGCCTATGTAGGGCTGTCACGATTATGACATTTTACATGACGATTAATTGTCACTCAAATAATTGCGATTAATGATTTAATTGTGTTTTTGTCGTTGACAATTACATTTCTGTTTGGATTGTAGTTGCGCATGGCAGATATGACACATAACCTAAATATACAAATAAATTACTGACATATTTGACAACTTTATACTTTATAATAAAGAACATTGATAGTGGAAATAGCTGATCTACAAGCTCACAACGCGTCGCAAATGCGACGCGCTGTGAGCTTGTAGATCTGCTATTGCCTCTATTTCTGAAAATGTTTGAAAATGTCAACATGTAAACGATTATGACGATTGTGACAAAATAATTGCGATTATGTAAAATAATTGCGATTAGACGATCATGTAATAATTGTGACAGGCTTAAGCCTATGCCTTACGTTGGGGTTGAATGTGAGCGTGATGTGCTTGTGGTAGCCTGTGGACGTGAAGGAGACCTGAGGCAGCGTGTAGTCGTACTGGGAACGGGGAAGTGTGGAGTAAAGCATCAGCACGTAACTCTGTGGGAGTAGAGAACACAAGGAGAGGAAGCACTAAGGATGGAGAAACGGCTTTAGACAACTACTGACATTCACATTGTTAGGAAGATTCATCATACATCACATGAAGAAAGGAAACTTTAAACATGTATCTGCTGATGTGGGCATGCTGTTTTGGCAAAGAATATGTTGACAGGAGAAGAACAACGTTTTGTTTTAAAAAGCTTAACTCCTCAAGCCCTATACACTTGCCAAGACAAATTACGTCTAAATCAGGTGTCTTCAACAGGGGGTCCGGGAGCACTGGGGGGCCTCAGAGTTACTAAAGGGGGTCCTCCAAATCTTTGTGTGATAGAAACCTTTTTTCTCCTTTTTTATATTAACCACTTGAACCCTATAACGTCCATATTCTGGCTATTATCGGCTATTTTCAGCAAAGAGGTTTGGTGTAGAGGGGAACTCTGACGTCCGTGCTGTCAAACAATGAAACTATATGGAATCTATGATAAGGTCTCTCAACCAAGGGGTCCTTGGTCTGAAAACGTTGAAGACGCCTGCCCTATACACTTGCCAAGACAAATAACGTCTACATAGAAAAAAATAGCTACTCCATGTTTGTAATGTAAAGGTGGTAATACACAGTGAAACAGAAGGGCAGCGTTACCTCTCCATCCCTGTCCAGAGGGGGGAAGTGGAAAAAGAGAGACTGTCCAAGAGAAACACTGTTGATGGGGTTGTCCAGATTGTCACTCTTACAAAGCTTCACCTGGCAGGAGCGACGGAAACGGAGAAGGTGGGTTACGTGACACGATTTACCCATTCTGTCGCAGTCTGTTCATAGTAGTTTAAACTAATTATTTTAAGCACAGCAAACAAAATGGGTCAGGTGAGTTAAGCCATTTAGGCCAAGAATTATTGAACGCTTTAACCAGTGAAAAATAGCAGATATACAAGCTCGCAGCGCGGCACTAGATCTGCTATTTTTGAAAAGAGTTGTGAAAATGTGTGCAAATCTTTGAATATATGTATTTTCAAAGCGAACGTTTGTAACTCAAATTTTGCTTCCTGGTGGTCCCTGGAACTAGATATTTTGAGATGGGGGTCCGTGGCCAAATAAATATCATTTTGGGGGTCCTTCACAAGAAAAGGTTTGAGAACCACTGACATAGTAGTCTCTCAAGAGCAGACTAACTGAGCTCCATTTAAGTGAAAAGGACCTTTTCTTTGACGATGGCTGGCCAGATTGCTGACACAGAAACATAGGGTTTTAAAAAAAAATCTTAACAGGATTCAATATTATAGAATCGGGTCAAAATTCAAATCTTCACGATTTTTCAAAAATAGCAGATCTACAAGCTCGCAGCTGTGAGCTTGTATATCTGCTATTTTTCAATAGTTAAAGCATAAAATAATGATAGACAATATAGTGTACCCGTTCTGAATGGGTTTTAATGTGTGAGATACAAAGAGGGAGAGACGGCGTCAAGCGAAGCGGTCCTACCGACAGCGTGGGCAGGTGTTCGGGAGAGGTGATGACATTCCCGCTGAGGTCAAACTGATTGATCTGCCTGAAGGCGATGATGTTCACCCCCTCAATGTCACTGCTGCCAACCTGAATGTCATCGTTAATGTGGCACCGAGAGAGAAAGTGAGAGAGAGCGAGAGCGAGAGAGAGAGAGAACACTCCCCGAATCAATCTCAAATAGTGACTCCTGTGTGGATAACACTATGCACAGGTCAGGTGGTGTGATAATAACATCATTAAGAGGCATTGTGTGATTTTCAAACGTGTGAACAAGATTAGAGGCTTGCTTTTTTCCTACTCACAGAACGGTTACAAAAGAAATCTATTCATTCCAACTTAACTAGCTTAACGCCTTTCTGTTCAGACACATAGCCCCTTTCGACCCAGCTTTAATGTCTGTTTCTACTTCACATGAAGCCCATTTGACACAAATTTAAATGGTAATTGTATGTGCAGTACTGCTCACCTCAATAGCCCTGTGCTGGGGCAAGGCTCTCTCTATATGGTCGTTGCCCTCGGCTCGCAGCTGGATCCGATACGTGCAACTAGGCTGTCATTTAGAGGGGAAATTATAAATGTTACGTCTTCGACTGCATGCAAAACATATAAAGCAATTTTAAGATGGGTGGGTTCAGATAAAAGTCATGAGCGTTTAACATCCTTTTGTACCATCATTTTATAGGCTAAATTAATAGCTAGATTAATTATCAGAGTTTACCGTGTACCATCACAGTAAAATACACATGTACAAAGATTTTAACTAACAGTGTACAGATGTAACACAGTGGTTTTCACTGTTTTCACGGGGACCACCAGTGGTTCCTGAGGTGGTCCCTTGCTAAATGGACCCTTACAGATCTTTAACTCTAGAGTGTAAAATGGAACCAAATGGACCCTTAAGAGTCAAGTTATTGTTAACTCATACCCTGCCAAACCCGAGGAACCCGAGAATTTCGCGATGTCCCTCCCTGCCACGCCCGAGGAACCCGAGAATTTCCGCCATTTTGAAAAAAAAAATGTTTTGGGACCCCAAAAACGTTAGTAGGCATGATAGCGATCGCGAAATTGCTTGTTTAACCCCCATACAACCCCCATACAACTCAGGTAGCAGACCTCCAAGCTCACAACAGTGTAAAACATAATGGCTGCTATCTCATGAATGCCTGAACGGATTTCCATTCGGATTTTTTTGTTTGAAAGCTGTGAGCAATGTGGACACACGTGGTGCATTATCTAGGCATGGGTGTGCATGATCCGTGCACTATGAATTACATGGAAGTCTATGGAGACGAATGGCAGTTAAAGAGTACGAAGGTATTGTTAAATGGCAGCATATGAGTTAAACATCTGCATTACTTAATATACAATAAGTCTACGCAATTAGAGAACGCATGTAGAAGAATTTACAAAGTTTGCTCCTATGGTACATTGGTACCACATCAATACAGCATGAAATTGTGGACAAAACCTTATCCAATGACCAGTAAGACTCCCTAAATCGGGAGATAAGCGACCGTTGGTCGCTTATCTCCACAAATAGGCCAAAAATTTGTTTTTCCAAAATCGTCCTGATGGTGGCACTAGATGGGACAGATGCGTTTTGATTACATGACTGTAGAGATACTGTGCGATTTGCGTGATTTTAGGGCAAAATCTGTCAGAGCAGTGTCCAAAAATGTGTTTTAAAAAATCGGCCTGAAGGTGGCGCTAAATGGGGCAGATCCATGTTGAGGAGATGAGTGTAGACATACTGTGTACTGAATTGTGGACAAAACCTTATCCAATGATAACAAAATATTTTGAGTCTTGGGTCTGAGAGGGTAAATCTCATCAAACGGTGGTCTGTGGCTCAAATGCTGAATAAATAAATAATGGACCTTGAAATGAAAAAGGTAGTGTAGCTCTGGCTGACATCCTTACCAGCAGCCCCCTCAGTCTGAAGCGGCCCTCCTCGTCAGTGACCGTGTCCTCGCTGTAGTGGCTGCAGTTGCCCTGGCCCAGCGCCTCCACTGCCACGTCCCTCTCTGCGTCTCCGCTCAGGGACAGCACTGCACCGTAGCAGCTGGGGACCAACAACACAGCACCATGAGACTGCTTGTGTTTTGTGGACAGTGGAGTCGAACAAGAAGATCAATAGCAAAAGACTGGGAATATAATAGAGACACAAATGTATTTTTTGTCTCTTTATGTAGGGTATGCTTAATGCAATTAACATCCTATTATGCTCTGTGGCATATTATATACTGTATGTGTATATATATTAAAAAATGCTTTGCAAGCTCTATAGATCTATTATTGTTCATTGAAAAAAGAGAAGGAGGATGCCCTGATGAAGACCCTGAATGGGTCGAAACATGTCTGCTTTTATTATTTTGTCATGAAATAAAGTACACTGCTTTTACGTCCATTCCCCTCCTTTTTACCTTTTTGAGTGCTCTGATCCTCCTTCTCTTTTTTCAAGTTTTATCCCACTGATCCTAGTAGCACCCACCACACGTTTTTCACTTTGCTGCTGCCTCCTGAGCACCTAGTTTCTCTTGTTCTCTGTTTCGTATATTATTGTTCATTATTGGAACATGGATGGCAGGATCTGACTGTGGTAAAACATGTAATGACCGTGATTAGTGGGATATGAAAGGAAAAACTGAAGATGAACTTTTCCTCCTGTCTAATGTAGAATACTTAAGGGTTGTATTGTGAGGGGTGTTATAGCATTATTAGTGCTATCATACTTACTTACACATCATCAGAATGAACACTGAGGATTTTACTGTGTGAGATGCTAATACCTGTATGCAGTCTTTATGTGAGATGCTAATACCTGTATGCTGTCTTTATGTGAGATGCTAATACCTGTATGCAGTCTTTATGTGAGATGCTAATACCTGTATGCAGTCTTTATGCCAGTGATGTCAATGCTGAGGTTCTGACCCTCCTCCACCGTGATCATCTGAGATGCTGGCTCAAAGCGGAACTCCTTCATCATGGGTTTAAAATAGAACTGACCAGGACTCTGGGAGAGAGAGAGGCGGAACAGATGAGATGCTGATTCCACCAAAACAGATGCAATAAAAATATTATCTAGAAATCTAGCTAGACTTATCGGAGCTCCACAAATGTCAACACAATCCTACGATATGCACTTTTCAACCAAACCCGTAACATTTATTTAGATCTCTAGTTTCAAAAGACAGAACTACTAGCTCTGATGGAAGAAGATGTCTTTTAACAGTCCAGAGAAAACAGCCGTGCATAACCACATGATCTACATAGGATCACTTGATTTCGTAAGTTAATTCCCTATTTTGTTTTACTAGTGTCCCAAAAGAATAGCAAAAGTAGCAATTTTTTTTAATAACGTGTGCATATCTGATATTTTTGAAATATTGGACCAATAAAATGTATTAACAAATGCTTGTGACCAGGGGTGAGATGCCGTGGGCTCGGCGAGCCCACACTTATTTTGCTGCACGCACGCGCGCCTCATATGCACACACTAATTAACAATAAAACAGCGTGCGCGCATGACGTCATGAATTTAGAGGACCCACACTTCTAAAATCAATATCACACCACTGCTTGTGACTAATTAATAACTACAGTACATTGCATCCATTTTAACACAGGTATTTTTTTCCATTTCCTGGAAAGTCTCCATTTCAGATATACAAGGTTTCCGCCCGATAGCAACGATAAGTGTGTGTTATCAGCGTAGCTGTTAAGGTTCACATTATGATTTTTAATCTAACGCAGGGGTCTTCAACGTTTTCAGGCCAAGACCCCTTAGTTGAGAGAGAGATGAAGCAGGGACCCCCACAACCTTTTCATAGATTCCATATAGTTTCATTGTTTGACAGCACAATCATCAGTGTATTTTGGATTCATGTCAATTTGTGTTTTCAGATATTTAACCACTTGAACCATCAATACTTAATAAACTTGACCTTTCACTCTGTAATTAACTCATACTCTGCGATCCCCGTCGAAACCGTTGATTTCCCGCTGTACCTCTCTGTGATGCCCGTCGTTCCCGGAAATTTAATTAGCTTTAATTATTATGAAACTATTAAAAGTATGATCGCTGTATATGGCCGCTTCGGAGTCTTAGGCCCGCTTCCTAACTGTATCCTGCCGTATTTCCGGCTCTGATCGGATCTAGGTTTCCGTATCCTGTCCAAGGCCCCATTGTAGCTTCCGTCCCATCTGTTTACATTGTAAACAGAGGAAGGAGCAGCACGTTCATTTCATCGTCGCTCATCGCGTTTTTTTTTTAATTTGATAGCTTTTCGATTCTTGTGCCCGCCTGGCATATGATCCGCGCACATATCGTCTGCTATGTGCGTGAACGTGCCCACGTGTTACCATAGCGCACAGCTGGCCATTTCCAATGTTTTCTTATGTAACAACGGCGGCTACAGCAGGGGTAACAGCCTGGCAACGGATTTGTCTATTCCAATGGATTTTTTTTTATTCGAAAGCTGTCATCTTGTCTACCTGGCAACTACATGAGTCGCGCACAGATCATGCACTATGCGTGCCCACGTTAAAAGGTAAGGACAATTTGGCAGCTGCTTACTACAGCTTTAAAATGGCAGCAAAATTGTTAAGTCTGCTCTTTTTCCCCTCTACACCAAAGCTCTTTTTCCCCTCTACACCAAAGCTCTTTGCCAAAAATAGCAGATCTACAAGCTCACAACGCCTCACAGCGCGAGGCGTTGTGAGCTTGTAGATCTGCTATTGTTGGCTAAAGTTCTCAGATTAAGGACACTAGGGTTCAAGTGGTTAATATAAAAAAAAGAAGGAAAAGGTTTCTATCACACAAAGATTTGGAGGACCCCCTGTAGTAACTCTGAGGACCCCCACAGGGGGCCCGGACCCCCTGTTGAAGACCCCTGATCTAAGGAATGCAAGGCTCTATATACCTGTAAGCTCCCATGTCATTGATGGCCACAATAATGAATGGTGCAGCAGCAGCTCCTCTTTCAGCGATAGAGAGCTCTACACCATGGAGCTCAGGTGATACCTTGCATTTATTAGACCTGTATTTTCAAAAGACAGAACTACTAGCTGTGATGGGGTGGATGCGACGTCTTCCTACCAGGTTGTTGAAGGTGAGCAGGCCGGTTTCCTGAGTCTGCAGGTTGGAGCGGAACTGTCCTCCGCTCAGAGACAAGAGCACACCTGACAGAGGATGTCCTTCCTCAGACTTAATCTACAGGACAAGAGAGGAGGGAGGAGAAGAGGCAGCTTAGAACGCCTTCCGATGGATTGTGAGTGTCATTTCAGGAATTCAAAGGAAGCCTTGGTGACGTTTTACATGTCTGAAGCAAAACATAGAGGTAGTAGGGAATTTTAATAAGGGGTCACTATTACAAACGGCAAATGAAAAACATTTTTTTTTGTTCTTTCATAATTTTTCCTGAGCAATTAGCAAGTATGATAACAAGTGTGATAACAAGAGGGGAAAGGGGAAATAATTAAAATGCTGTGTTATGACATCATTTTGTATCTAGTTATTTTAGTCTCCGATAAGCCACCATGAGCCATTACAACATTTCCTGGGGAGCGACTGGAGACAAAAAGCTGTAAAACGCTGGATGAATTATCTTACTGGGTGACAAATGCCTGAGGAATATCAATCTTTTTTTAAAGATGCTGGATTGTGAGCATAAATGTACAAGACTGGGGTGACTGCATGCAACGGCGAGTGTCGGCTCTAATGACAGATGGCAAATTATTATCAAAATGGAGAGCGATAGAGAGCCTTGAGGCACAAGGCTTCTCGCTGACAGCCAACCATTTAACACTCAAATACCTGGAACGCGCCCGAGTCGCGTTAGATTTGAACCACTTTAACCATTATTTTATGCTTTAACTATTGAAAAATAGCAGATATACAAGCTCACAGCGCGGCACCGCTGCGAGCTTGTAGAGCTGCTATTTTTGAAAAATCATGAAAATGTGTGCAAGTCTTTGAATATCTTTGACCCGATCTTTGACCCGATTTCTAAATCCTTCCTCTAAATCAGCCGTTCTCAAACTTTTTCATGTCAAGGACCCCCAAAAATGTATTCGGCCGCAGACCCCCATCTCAAAATATGTTGTTCCAGGGACCGCCCAGAAGCAGAGATTTGAGTTACAAAAGTCTGCTTTGAAAAATATATACTGAAAAATGTGCACACATTTTCACCACTTTTCAAAAATAGCAGATCTACAAGCTCGCAGCGCAGCACTCGGTGCCGCGCTGTGAGCTTGTATATCTGCTATTTTTCACTGGTTAAAGCATTCAATAATTGTAGGCCTAAATGGGTTAAAAAGCACAGGAATTCTGTACGATAGATTAGGCCAGCTCCATTCACTTCAGTTCTGACACGTGTTGTTATGCTTCACGTTTCATTGAACCATTTCATTTAGCTCATTACAGGCCCCAGAGCACAGCATGCGTTTTAACATAACATGAGTGTCAGATCAAGAAATGAACTCCTGGATCATCCAGGAGCAATCCATGAACATAGAAACATACTGTTTTTCATGTTCAGATAGCTATTTTGGCAGGTATCCAAAGCTATAGCCCACGCTTGATTGGGTTAAATGGGTTCCGTTTAAGATGGCACATGTAACGTGTGTGCGTGCAGATGCGTTCAATTCCATTCCATTCTAAGAAGTCTAGTAGCTGTTTGAGAAAGTGAAATGGCTGGTGTATTTCGGGATGTGTAAGGTTGGTGGACAAACAAATTTGTTTTCCGTGCCAATTAGCGTGAATGTATACCAGTGCAGTCAATGTTTCTGTGTGCATTCTGTGCAAGGTACCTTGAAGGTGACACCAGCTAGAGCAAACGCCTTGAAGTCTCCCTGGGTACCTTCTACGGGGCTGAGGACAAAACCTTCTTTGCTAGCACTGATGTCATACTGCCTGTCACTGTGGAGGGGACCCACGCTGCAGAGGAGTCAACACAGTCATGTTATTGTCATGCGGTTGTCAGCATGCTCAGCCGGTACGAATACACAATGTGTCCCATCATGTATATTCACATTCCCAAGTTACAAACACACAATTCATATATAGAACATGAATATTAAGCGAAAGCTATCAAAGTCAAATAAAGTCTGAGAACGAACAGAATAATCCTACATATACAAGTGAAATAATATTGACCAAAAGCATTACAAATCAGAATCAGAATAGCTCAGTATTGTGAAATGAATTGATTTTGGATAAGTAGGCAACCTAAGATGTGCACACACAGGACTTTTAACGGTATGCCACGGTCCAGAGTGCTGTACTTTTTTGTTCGTTTTTTACCTTGATGGAAGCAAGGCTCTATAATATACCTGTATGCTCCCATTTCATTGGTGGCCACGGTAATGAATGCTGCAGCAGCTCCTCTCTCAGTGATGGAGATGGCCACACCTTGGAGCTCAGGTGATACCTTGCCCTCAAGGAAAAGACCGGCTCGCCCTGCAATGTCCACCAGACGGCCTGGACAGGACTCTGGCAAGGAAAATCAATCATATAGCAAAATCACATACTCCATGTCCATGAATTGAATACCGAGGACTTCCGACGTAAAAAAGACTGTAAAAGGACTTATTTGGGATGCTCCTTTTAGGCAGGGTGTTTAACTGTACTTGTACTGTACTACATTTTTCATTGTATTGAATTGTACCGTTCTCCATTTTTGTCTAATAAAATACTCAATCAATCTACATTCTTTTAATTTAAAAATGTATCCCACAAGCTTTGTAACCCATTTTTCACCCAGTGCCAATTGCCTAAGCTGTAATCCTGGGCGGTACTCTCCTTCTACCAACATGGGGAGAGCCCAGAACTGAGCTCATGCTGGCCAGGGGGAGGCAGTACAGAGAACAGGATTACTGCATGTTTTTTGTGGGGGCATCTCCCAAAGGGACAAAGGGAGAACATGCAAACTCCACACAGAAAGGCCCTTTTGCAAACCCCACCTAGGACGTGGGCACTGATGACGTGGAGGAGAGAACACGCCCCCAGCGGGAATCGAACACAGGACCAGCGCTACCGACTGCGCCACCGTGCCCACTTATACTGTACATCAGGGTTCCCCAATAGGCGGCCAGCGGGCCATTTGCGCCCCCCACCAACCCCAGTAATAATGGTGGTATAAGAGCAGCAACAACACTAATATATCATCATTGTCGGATGGAAAACCCATATATCAAAATGTGTACGTTCTTTCGCAAGGTAAACCTCTGCTTCATCAAACAAGGCCGTCGCACAAAAGTAGTGAAAACAGCCGATCTACGAGGCGTTGTGTGCTTGTAGATCGGCTGTTTTCACTAGTTTGAATCATTTTTACAATGATAAATGCAAAATGAACAGTTTTGGACATACAAGATTTTCACCCGACAACGACGATATCCGAACTGTCACTGGAGTAGCGGGAACGCCACCGTCGCCCCCTGCAATGTTGTGGCCCTCGGCTTGGTACCCTCGACATAATTTGGCCCTTGGGGAAAACTAATTGGGGAACCCTGCTGTACATTCTAAAACCTGTTTGTATCCCGTTTCTTTCTTTTTTATATTCTTATATCCTCTCGCTTCTCACAGAACACTACAACACCTGTAAACCTGTAATGTGACAATAAAGCTGATATGATTCTACAATAAGTCCCCTAAATTAGTTTGCACTTAAAAAACAAAAATTATAGCTTATTCATAAACTGAAAAAAAAAAAAGATATCCGAGATAACAAATTGAGAAAGCGTACCTCCAGTAATGGTGGCTTCAACTTCAGGAGGATAGAAGAGCAGCTCCGTGGAGGAGGGAGTCACTGTGATCTTCTCTCCAGCCCTGAACAGTGGGAGACAAACAGCAGGTTTATGATAAACAGAAATGAAATACCTGCAGGGTGCAACAGGTCACCAGCTACCATCTGTCACCATCTGTGTTCAGCAAGTGAAATTAATATGCTTACATCCATCTCTCGACATGAAACATTAGCAGAACGGCGCTTCTTCATTACCAGAGGACGTTAACCATTCTAGAACGGGTACACATATTGTGTATCATTATTTTATGCTTTAACTACTGAAAAATAGCAGATATACAAGCTCACAGCGCTGCGAGCTTGTAGATCTGCTGTTTTTGAAAGATCGTGAAAATTTCAATTTTGACCAGATTCTATAAGTGTCTTTTGAATCCTTCAAAGGTTTTTTGAAAAACCTATGTTTCTATGTCAGCAATCTGGCTGGCCATCGTCAAGGTCCTTTTCACTTAACTGGAGCTCAGTTAGTCAGTTCTTGAGAGACTACTATGCCAGTGGTTCTCAAACCTTTTCATGTGAAGGACCCCCAAAATGATATGTATTTTTCAAAAATAGCAGATCTACAAGCTCGCAGCGCGCGCTGTGAGCTTGTATATCTGCTATTTTTCACTGGTTAAAGCATTCAATAATTCTAGGCCTAAATGGGTTAATTCTATAGACTTTGAGTAAGAGAGACGAAGATCAAGTGTGAAGTCTGCGGTGGTGTGTGTGCTGCCATCTAATCTGCAAACCTGGCCCAGTAGGAGAACTCGTAGTGGAAAGGGCCAGTCAGCTCGTCAGCCTTCTCCTGGACGGGGGGGCTGTCATCCCGGGCGCCCCCCTCCTCCTCCTCGGCGGCGCGGCGCTCTCTCTCCTGGCGTCGCAGCTGGATCTCCTGGAGCTGCTGCTCCAGCCTCTGCTCCTCCTGGCTCCGCAGGGGGCCCAGCACCAGCGCCGGCTCACTCTCGATCGACGACCTGCCAGAGAGAGGGGCGTGACAGAATAACCCATGAAGACCTGGAATTATTGAATACTTTAGCTATAAAAAAAAAAAAATGTGCAGATATACAAGTTCACAGAGCTGCAATTTTTGAAAAGTGCACAACATTTTTTAAATAGAATTTGGGTTCTGGGGGGTCCCTGGAACTTATTATTTTGAGAATGGGGGGGGGGGTGGGGGTCCGTGGCCAAATACATATCATTTTGGGGGTCCTTGACATGAAAAAGTTTGAGCACCACTCACATAGAAACAGGATTTTCAAAAAAGAATTAGAAGGATTTAGAAGACACTTCGGTAATCGGGTCAAAATATTCAAAGTCTTGCACACATTTTCTCGAGTTTTAAAAAATAGCAGATATACAAGCTAGCAGCGCGCTGTGAGCCACGCTGTGAGCTTGTATATCTGATATTATTTAATAGTTAAAGCATAAAATAATGCGTAATAATGCATTCTGGGTCTAAACGGGATAAAGGCATCGGTATAATGAGTCTCCGGAGGCCGGTTGAACGGGAGTTCGCGTCTACTGAATAATCCTCATTACTTGATGGTGACGGTGACATCCAGGATCTTGTCGGTGGTGACGAGCCCGGTCATGTGGTGTCGGACCGCAGTCAGGGTCAGGATAGTGGGGGCAGACCTGAAGGAAACAAGCCATTATTATGGGGATGAGCGCGCAGAGGAGGGAATATGCATGGATGAATGAGAGAGGGGGAGGTAAAGAGAAACGCAAAGAAAGATGGATGAGTTCTGTGCATAGTTCATGCAGTACTTACGTGTCGTAAGTGTAGTAGTCCTGCTCAAACTGGTGGCAGGAGCGCGGGGTGACTTTGTAAACACCTGGAAAGGACATTTTGAGATGATTTATTACTTTGTTCTGGTTTTATATTTAGGTGTGCCTGGCACAGACCTTCTGGGGCAAAACATGCTACTCCAATTATACACAAGAGGGTAGTGCGGTGCAGGCATGTCTTGTTAGGCCACTTGGTTCTATGTTTAGCTAATGAGAGGTGGGGAGATTACCGGGCTTGGAGAGGCAGAAGCGGTTGACGCCCTTAGAGAGGTTGTACACGCCGACATTCTCAGGTTTGCTGCCATCTTGGAAGAACTCCTGCATGAAAATGTACACGCGCACACGCACACGCACACACACACACACACACACTTTTAACCCCTAATATTGAACACTCAGAATAAAGAGCCATTTAACTCTTATTTTAAACAATATCATTTACAAACCCCTTTATAACTGGTGTGGACACACACAACTGCAAATACTTCATAGTAAAATGTGTGTGCATAATGATCTAACCCACAGTCACACATAATGCAGGGTACTGACCAGAGTAATGGCATGAGAGAGGGAGCAGCGCAGGATGTAGCCAATCTGTCGGAACTCCACCCCAAGGACATCTGAATCCAGAACCTCCACCTCCACTGACTTGTGTTTCCAGCACCACTCTTCATGGGAAATACTCGCTGTTCACCACAAAAAGACAGAAAGTTGGAGACAATTCTGGGCTGAACAAGACATTAGATCGACAAGCACATACTAGCGATTGTTGTTTCAACATGTAGCGACCAAGTAAATCGGCTATTATCGACAAAGACATTTGGTGTAGAGGGAAAAGTAGGGACACAGAATAGAGCTCTAGGCCGTGGACCAATGCAGTATATAGGGTTCAATTGGTTAAAGAGATGTTGTAATTACGACATGACACATACAGTAGACAGACAGATGGACTTGACATATAGGCAAATATATTAGGCTAATATAAATATATAGATATATTTGTCAAAATAATGACTAAAGAAATAAATGACTAAAAGACTTTAACACGATAAAACATAGTTCTAAATCATAGAATTTCACTCGCTCCAAAGAAGCCAGCATTGCAATTATATTATTCCCATTATTATAGCAGAGTTGTATTTATTATATTGGTTAGCCCAGGGGTGCCCAAAAGGTAGATCATGATCTGACTACCAGTAGATCACATGGCATGCCCTAAAAATATATAATTAAAATGTAAAGAGAAATATGTCACATCTGTCACTTGAATTAAGGTGACTGATTGATTGACATAAAAAGGGGCCTGTCAGATCCCTTCATGGTTTCTAAAGTAAGCAAACCACCCAATGCAATGCTTTGTTTTCAAGAGTCAGTAGCATTACAAATAACCCCAAAAAAACACAGAATGGGATGACCTTTTTCCCCACCATTTCCCATTTCAAGCAGAGCCCTGCAACGGGTGGGGTACCCGTGGGTACCCGACGGGTACCCGTGTTTGACGGGCGGGTACGGGCAGAATATATTCAACTATAAATTTGCGGGTACGGGGACGGGCGGTGCGCGACTAAACACGGGCGGGTGACGGGCGGATGACATTTTACTGTGAAAACCAGACAACTGTTTCTGCCTAAAACAACGTCACAAGACACATGCAGTGAGCAGCAGGACGACAGAACCACGGCATGCATACAGCACTGTTTCCACCTAAACGTCAAGTCACACACATGGAGCGGCGGCAGCCGGCTGGAGCGCACACACTCACAGTGAGGACACCGACACACAACTGAATAAAGTGGCCGCGAGTGATCTGCTTGCCTAGCGCGCGATGTAGTTGAAAGGTGCATGATTGTATAATATCCACGTGATTCCACGACTATTAGGAGTTCCTTTATTATCGTCACATCATGGGTCCGGTTTGGTTTAGATTACCTCGGGCTGTTTATCATGAGAGAACCAAGACAGACAGACAGCGAGTGGCGTTCCCTTCAGCTGTGAAAAGCTCGATATGTGCTTCGCCGTATGACGGTGCGTGTCGAGCATAGCAGACATGCAAGCTCACAAAGCTGCAAGTTCCGACATGTTGTGAGCTTGTAGCTCTGATATTTTCAATGCGCGACACCGTCGTATGACAAATACAACTGCACAAAGCAGCGGAGGCAGAAAGCAGCAGCAGCAACAAGCTGTCGCGACAGTGTCAGATCATGATACAATTTTAAATTAGTATGATTGGTTTTAAAGGTTGTTCTACTTTATCCAAATAATAATAGACCTATTAATAATAGGCTTAATAACAGCATTTTCCGACGGCGTGCAGTAGGATTCGCAGGGGGATCAACTATGGAGTGCGATGCCATTGAAAGAACGCACGCACGGCTGTAGGCTATTTACTTTAATGCATGTAATCACGGGTAGCGGGGCGGGCGACGGGTCCATTTTTTGACGGGCGGGGCGGGTCTGGTTTTGATTTTTTAATAATGACGGGTAGCGGGCGGTCCACGGATCTGATTAATGACGGGACGGACGGGCGCGGGTTGTCAAAATTGGACCCGTGCAGGGCTCTGATTTCAAGTACGTTTGTCTTATATGCAGGGTATCTGCACATTTCCCAAGTACAAATTCAATACTTTTTAAGGCTTTTTAATACCTCTAAAATGACAAATTCAATACCATTACCGCGGCAAAGGAATTGACAAATGTAAGGCCACATTCATAAATCAGAGACCAAGCAGTGTGTCAGTAAAACGCTACCACATATACAGTAGGAATAATCAAATGCACATGCAAACCTGGCCAACCAATATTCTTATTCTGGTCTCTTCAACAATTATGTGGGCAAATATTGACCTTCACTGTAACTTTGACCTTTTAAATCAAAAAGAAAAACATCTCTCTCAATTAATTTTAGTAACAGCAATCTTAACAATTAACAATCTATACGCTGTATTTCATTTCTACCAGAGAGATCAGCGAGGATGGAGAGAGGGGGGAGAGGCCTGTCACAATTATTACATGGACACGATTTCCTTCATGACATGTGTCGTAGCTCAACTGCCTTATCAATTTCACCATCTATGGCTAAGATCTCCTCTCTTGTCCTTTGCCCAGCGTTTTTTTTTCTTCATTAAGTGTTTATTAGATTATTATTACCCGATATAACTGATGTCAATATGATCTCATTGGATTTTAAAAAATAATAATGTTGTCCTTCTGAAAAATACATGTAACAGGATATCTGCAGGTCTAGGCAAGACAGATTTAAAGGAGTAGTTCACCCCCAAAATGACTTTTTTTCTATTGATTACTCATGCCATGGAGAGTAGAGTTCAATAATATTTTTTGTTTTTTGTCGCATTCCTAAGACAAAAATGTGATAACAATAAATTTACCCCCATTCATTTCGGATGGTGACCCGTTTCGAAACGGGTCACCATCCGGAATCAATGGGGGTAAATTTACTCAAATCAAATTTTTGTCTTAGGAATGCGACAAAAAACAAAAAATATTATTGAACTCTACTCTCCATGGCATGACTAATCAATAGAAAAAATGTCATTTTGGGGGTGAACTACTCCTTTAAGACCAATTTATCATTAACAAAAAGGCACAATATCTCAGATAGATTTAGGGGAAATGTTGTACCCATGTTTAACAAGTCCCACTATAAATCCTTTTATTGTTGGTAGTTGTTGGCTAATTTGGCAAAGATTTGTGTTAAAATGTACATTTTAGGCTATTAATAAACTAATTAATAAACTTAGGCATTAGAATTTCCAAATGTTGTCAAGCTGACAGAAGGCAATGTGTGTACTGTCCCTTTAAAAGCCTATAGAGTGTTGCCATGTCTGCTTATTAAAAGCTACTTTGGGCTTGTTCTTTTTAAATCTGAAGTTGCTTTAAGATATTGGAGGTCCTTTACAAGAAAATGCTTGAGAACCACTACTCTTGACAATATTCGACAATAAAGTTTGACTGAACTGCCTCAGTTGCCTAATTTGGACTTATTATGTTCATAGACCTGGTTGCTTGTTTCTCTCTCAGAAAGAGAACATGGCAACGCAGGGTAGATACATCGTTGTTTTGTTTGGAAGTTAGCATGAACGCTAGCTGGCTGCACCACCATGGGCTGCACAGTGCACACATGTTGCTGTCACTATTAAATGCATTATCTAGTGCAATTTTCTGTCCAACAAACTGTGCATGTTTTTGGAGGTGCTTTGATAATAAGTTGGTCGTGTTAGCTCCGTTAGCTCCTTTTGTTGGCACAGCTAACAGTTTGGTGGCTGTCCTGTCTGTGTTCTCCATTAGTACGTCCAAACAGCACTGCGTTTTGTTTACAATCGAAACGGGTTGCGACGGTTCCACAGATGCCATCCTGGCGACTGGCGAGTCTTTAGCTTACATAAATAACGACGACAATAACAAAACAACGAGCACCGAGTAGAGACGAGGGATTCTCTCTGTGTGAGACTGCTGTGTGCGCGGTGCGCCGAGCGTGCGAACACACACACACACACACACACACACACACACACACACACACACACACACACACACACACACACACACACACACACACACACACACACACACACACACACACACACACACACACACACACACACACACACACACACACACACACACACACACACACACACAGTGTGTGTCGCCACACGCTCTGTGCTGTGTGTGCAGACAGCGCGTCTCAACCAGCGGCAGCGAGAGATGGATTACGTCGGACGGCAACCAGGAATAAAAAACTACAGAGTGAAACGCAACTAATAGTATGTTGGCGACACGTTTATTCATTCTGCCCCAGATAAAATTCAATACCCCCACTCACACTATTCCATACTTTTTAAGACATTTTAAGGCCTTGAATTAGCAAAACTAAATTCAATACTTTTCAATGCTTTTCAAGATCCGCGGGTACCCTGCTTATATGTAACGCCAGTGCCGCTATTCCAAAGCCACCTCAGGTCCATGTTTATTGGGGTGGGTAGATCATGTCGAGCTGGTCATTTTAAAAGTAGCCCTCAAGTCAAAAAAAGTGTGGGCACCCCTGGGTTAGCCTTTTATTTCACAACACTTTGTGAGTTTTGTTACACTAAATATGGTGTTGTGTAATAACAAACCTTTGTATTTCCCAGGCAGGACGTTGTCAAAGGAGAAGCTGAGGGTGTCACTGCTGCCTGACAGACCAACGGTCCTTCTCTCACCCTGACGGCTCACTGGTTGTAACGTTACTGACAGGTCATCACAGGATGCTACAGGTCAGAGGTCAGGAAAGGTACAACAAAAGAGAAAATAAAATAAAGGGAGGGGGGTGTAAAAGGTCAGGAAAGGTACAAAAGCATTACAAAATGTAAGTAAGTTAAACAAACCTCAAATACACTCCATAGTTCATTGTTCTTATGTGCTCAAATGTTAGCCAATTCTACATCTTCCAACACCCCTCTTCTACATTGTCTCTGGTCCACTAGAGTAATTTTTTTAATCATCTGTGGTTTACTGAACACATACACATTGTTTTACTTAATTCTGAGACACCAAGGGCAGGACCTTACTGTACCTAGACAGTAGACTTTGCCTGACACTGAGGCCATGAACTGGGTGAAGAGCAGGTCAGAGATGGGCCTGTCCACCACAGACACCTCCAGGGTCTGGGGTTGCAGGGCCAGGCCAGCCTTCACCTCCACCTCCGGGAGAGAGACCTGCAATAAAATAGAGGTCAAGACTAAAGTTATCCATCAAACTAACAGAAATTACTTTGGACTCTTTAATTTAGTTTTAATTTTAAAACAAATGTTGACAAGTGTGTAGGACAAAAACTGTAATAAAAATAGTCTTCATTTTAAAAATAGATGTTTTGGTTGTTGGACCTTCATCAGGACAAATGAATTAAATGACAATTTTGCCCTAATGAAGGTCTAGGGACCAAAATGTTGTTAATAAAGACAGTTGCTTTTTTAGCTTAATACATTGGTCTATATTCTTCATTTTGCCATCAAAGTGCACCAGTGATGCATTTAACAATCGTGATTCATTTTCTTTTTTGCGAAAATGTTCATGCGGAAGTTACCCACTGACCACAAGGTCAGACATAGGTCAGATGAGAGTCATTATGTCATATACAAGGATATTCTTTCACGCGTTATGGTTAGAAAAAGGGGACAGTGTATTTTAAAACTGATGTAATGAAGACCCAATGTAGTACCCCAACACATATACTGTACAGTGTGTACCTATAAGAATGACTAGATACTAATGACATAATAATGACAATAAACCTAGACATGTTGAATGCCTTACATGGATGCTGTAATCTCCAGGTTTAGCCTGGAAGCAGAAGGCCCCTTGGGGGTCAGAGTCGGTGGTTTGGCTGGATATGTTGTCCTGACCCTGCGGTGTCAGAGCCACCTTGTAGCGGCCCTGCTGCTTCATGCCCTCTGGCAGGTGGCTGATGGAAATCTGTCCACATACGCTGAATCTGGAGAAGAAATGGACACTGGATCAGATCTCAATCACATGCAATTCAGTCATAATTATGTGACATAACTAGCCTTGACATAAGGCCTAACTGTAGTAGTAATAAATAAATCATGAAATGGATGCAGTGCAGAAACAAGTCCACATCGTCCAGGGAGGATAGTGCGATAGCTCAGTGTGATTAATAGCACATAATGCATCCATCACACACCTAAGCTATGTGGGCAGCAGTGGCCTGAACTGTACAGGAAAGGGTCAAAGTCAAAGTACACAAAGTAATGTGTGATACAACCCCCCAACCTCTGAAACCACTTTCCAATTCTACCCTCCAGTAGGAGAATAATGTTAGCTATGGAGAATATACTGTAGCTATATCATATTTGGGCGTTTAATTCCTACTGCCTCCCCAAAGCAACATACAGTATATTCCTATAGTGATGGTTAAACCTCGTGACCAAGGCTCAGACCTACCCTGCTGTGATGATGTCAGGAAGCTGGGGCGTGTTGGGAGCAATCTTCACTGTGATTGGCTCAAAGTACATGAGCTCCTTTTGAGTGCGGATGGTATAGGTCCCTGCAGTCATGTTCTCCAGACGGTAAGAGCCATCCTCCTTGGTGAGGACTGTGGACAGTTAACAGAGCAACTAATTAATGATACTAACTTTCTTTAAGATGATATTGGACACCGGTCATGCTGGTAACTGGTAATCCAGCACAATACACTGTGTTTATAGCCCGCATTCTGCATTCTAAAAGAGGGACTTGGCCTCTATACTTTCATTTGTGTTGTCAAAACAAAGTTTCTTGTCAAAGAAGTCGAGCTTCCGCTCACTCTTTTCTCATCATCACACTGGTCAATCAAGGAAACGGGTTCCTGCCGTGAATTTTTTTTTTTTTTTAACCAATCGTCAGTGACATTGACCTTGGCGTTCTAGACACAAATGTTGAGCTAGAGTTTGAGCAATGGTTGGACAAATGACATCACAGACACAGACAGTGTCTAATGACAGAAATAAGAAAAATGAGTTGGATAGAGGTCACTGTAAACGCTGTAAGAGCAGAACTCAGAAGGTGGCAGAAGGAGAGCTTTGGGAGTGGGTGGGGTTGAAGACAGAAGAGGTCACAATGTGGGGAGAAGCGGGCAGGACACTGATCATTAAAAGTTGGTAATTGGCACTTCATATTAGAAATAAAGACTGGAATAAAAGCTGAAGACAAATCTGAACCCTGAATCATAAATAATTGTCCATATGAAAATCTCCATAGAAGGCAGATTTGCTGCTCGCAAGCATACAATTTAGGCATTTAGCAGACACTCTTAATCCATAGTGTTTTACAGTAAACAAGCTAAACACAAGGTAATACATCAAATGCATAGAAATAGTAATCTATGATCATAGGTAAACCAAAAACCTAGCATACGGTAGTTACCTTTGATTTGATTGTTGAGATACACTGTGGCATCAGGAACTCCGTCCCCCTCCAGACTGTTGAGAACCCTTCCAGTCACTGAGAAGCCCATAACACGGAAGATAGGCTGCAGAGAGAACAATGAAAACATGTTTATGCAGACATGCTCCAACATGCACCGACATTACAGGTCTATTAAAAAACAACTCTGTTGATATTTAAAGGACCATTCCACCATCAATTCATGTCAATGTCTATTCTCAACTTCGACCTTTTGTCATGATACATGCTTTATTTTTAGATTCGGTCTTTCACTCTATTAAAAATAATTATGAAATAGGCTATTTAATTGCCCTCCTTACCACTAGCTTCAAACTGTTGTGCTCCACCTTAAAGTCCATTCGAGATGGAGCAACATCGAACGTTATCCTTTCTCCTCGGTAGAAAGGCACCTGCAGGAGTATTTCACAAAGCAGAATTAAACCAATTATAGCAACAATTATAGATACTGTAGATATTTAACAGAATAATTAGATTATGTACAAATAGAGACGATTGTTGTATGTAGTTGTTTCTTTTCCTAAGGCATCAGGTCATTTCAAATACAAAGCGTACCACAGTGTAATCACCACTGGCAAGGGTGGGGAAGGAGAAGGTCCCATCCTCTTTGGACAGAGCACTACACAAGTAGACCAGAGAGTCATCCCCAGCCTCTGCACCTTCCACTGGGGCTGTGTTACAGCCACCCACAGCCTGGCAACATGCACACATGGAGCAATGTGAATTAGTTTCTCTTGTTAGGCATCTATCAAGACTTACACTTAAAAGCATGTATCAAGAAATGTATGCATGCAATGCTAGACCAAGATTGTGGAAGCAAATTCTAGTATACCGACTTTCAGAATAATAATGAACAAACCGATTTTATACACCTTATATACGGTAACATAATTATATAAATGTATAAAGTTTACTTCATTCGTGACAGTTGCGGAGTAGAGGAGGAATGTCACTTCTTTCATGGGCTCCCCATCACTTCGCACCTCTCCAGAGACATCATAGCCTCCCACCACCAGCTGCTCAGTGGCTGGGGCATTGGCATTGGACACACGAACCGATGTAGTACTCTGCAGACAAACAGCAAAACACAAGTGATTACTTACAACAATGTATAGAACAATGATCTCCTCAATTTCAATCTCTGCTTGCAATCTTGAGTTATTTATTATTACGTAAATGTATAAGCAGATGAATCTTAAGATTAGACCCTCACACGCCTGCCACTTGCAAGTTCAAAAGAATAATTTATTAAAGAGCAATGTTTTGGTTGTGAGACCTTTCTCAAGCACCTGCTTGAGAGGAACTGGGTGTGCGGCAGTCTTCACTTCACAAGTATTAAGGAAATGTGAAATGGAAAATCAACCCTTTCTCAAAGTATTTGTCAACTGCTGTGAGATCATTAATAATTAGGTGTGACAGCGAAGAGGGCAGGGATTTCATTAAAACATTAGGATGTTTTGTACAAGTCAAGACACTAACCTTCTCCAGTGTCCAGGAAGGATGGGAGGCTGTGATATCATAATTTCCAGGAAGTACTTTGGAAAACATATACCTGTGAAATGACATGCCAAATAAAGCACATGTTTACTGATCACATTGTTACTGTAGCACTAGCAACCGATTCTATAATCCATAATATCAATTAAAAAGGAAGTCATGAGTCCCATACTTTCCCCCAGGCTGGGTGAGGGCAGTTTGGAGTTTCTCCTCTGTTCCCTCTCGGCTGAGTTTGACCTCCACTCCCGCAGGGCCCAGGAGATGGCCTTTACTTAGAACCTGATGTACAAGATAATACAGACACAATTGTAATTACAATAACATAAAAGTCAATTTATTAACACTTTGAATAACGGGCAACAACTGTCAAAGTGAACCTCCTCAACATAAAAGCATACTATTACTGGAAACAAACTGTTTCAAACATAATTGCACAAATGTAATTCCCCACCGTGCCAGACACTGAGAAGCCGGTGAAGACAAAGTTGATGTCCTCTTCCTTCGTGCAGATGTCATTGACCCCATCCACATGCAGGTCAACACTAGTAGGTTCTAGAGAAAGACAAAGAGGTAAGAAAGTGTTCACAGAGAACTTTCGATGGGTAAGTAACTAGATTAATTTGGATCTCCCGTATTTGAAACCTAACATCTATCGTTTAGCTAAAGGGGAATCCCCCACCCCACCCAAAGCTTCAGGATTACAGGGCTACTCTGCTACAAATCCCAGTACACTCTGTTCAAGTTCAGCTCACTCACTGTAGCTGCTCGTTACTCCTAGTAACCTCACCCAGGACAAATAGACTGAGCACATTTCGACCAGGTCGGCTGCTGAGACAGACCGATCAGGTCATCCGTTCTATTTGTCCTGTGTGAGGTAAATAAATCAATGAAAGGACATAATAATGCATGGTGGTGAGTGGTGACTGACAGCATACTTACCAAAGCTCCACCCAAGTGGAGGTTCAATCTTCAAGACAAAGTCTCCCTGTAAAAAAACAACAAAGTCTTTAGATACCCATAGGTGTCTATACATGCTGATGAGATAATGAAATGTGTTCAAATTACAGTAGTTGTCAACATACCTTGTCATACAAGGGGATCATAAAGTAGCCATTGATTGGGGCGCAGTCAGTCTGGTATTTCAATGAGCCTTGTTTTGTGTACAGTTTAATCTGTGTAAAAAGGAGAAAAGGATCTTCAGTCACTCACTGGTAAGTCTGTGTTGCTGTCTGGCTGTAGGCTGGGTTAAGTAGTTAAGTACTGGCTAATATGTCAAGTAACTTCGGCTGTCACAAAGAAGGAGGGTAGTCTTGCCACTGTTGCCAGGCTTTAGACACAACTGACTGGTCAACCAACTGGCTTGTGTGGCTAATCCCATTATGTCTGTGAATGAGTGCCTGATGGCTGTAAGTAACTAGCATTCAACATTCTCCAACAGAACGCATGCAGGCATTTAAAGGCTTAAGCTTAAGGTAAAAACGTTACCTGCAGTGGGAACATCAAACTAACACCGAGGTTAGATTAGATAGAAGTTGAACACACTTAGAAATGAGAGGATATGATAAGCCTGGATGAGTGCTGTGTAGCCATGGTTCAGGGTGTCATGACAGTCATTTTTCAGGATTATGGATGAGTGCATCTTCTCTGGTCTCATTCAGCTAATATATTAACATAATATATTAACACACAAACAAGTTGGATTGAAGGCCGAGCAGAACACAAAGCAGCACACTCCATAACGAGTCAATTACACCATTGAGTCTCAAAGTGGGGTCCCTTAAGGTCCTTGAGGGAGTTCCAGGGGGACCCCAGCTAAATGATAGTTAGGAACCAAATGGACCCTTATGAGTATGTAACCTAAAGAGTGGAACCAAGAGTGGAATCCAAAGAGTACACTTCTATTGAGTAAGAGTATCTTATAGTTAATTAACATTTATTTTACAATAGAAATTGGGGTCTCAGAGATAGAAATGCCATTAAATGGGGGTCCGTACGTAGCCTAATGCATGTCAAATTGGGGGGTCCTTGAAATTAAAATGGTTGAGATTGAGAATCACTGCTAGAGCCATACAAATCTTCTCTTATGGGGGTCCTTGACATATCTTTTTTAATCGGTATCCACGGGCTAATAAGTGTCAATTTGGGGGTCCTTGACATCAAAAAGTCCGAGAACCACTGCATTACACATTAGGATACCATCTCTACTCTCTTATCTGGTTTATCAGCTAGCAGAATCAGAATGCTAAAGTTAGCTTCAGCTTGTCAGAGCTTTCATTCAAACTGTCATCCAGCTAGCATAGCAGCACCAGCACAGCCACCGCTAGCTTAGCTTGCACTGACTCTCACCTCGATCAGGGAGTAGTTGATTTCTACGTCGGATTTCACAAACCCTCCGCATGCCACCACGATGTCATCTGACGAAACGCTCATCAGCTGGCTGTAGCAGACGATCCCGAACAAGAAGCAGATCGCTCCCATGTCCGTCCGGAGCGTAATAATTCCTATCATCTTTGCAATGTATTTAATCTCGATGAACCGACGGACAAGTGCACGCTGCCTCCGGTTCCGTAGCAGCTGAGCTCAGCTGAGCTGCTGTCTGTGGCCAAGTGCATGTGTCAGGATGAGGAGAGGCGACATCTATTGACATGGAGGTGATATAACACTGGCTCCCAAACCAAAAATTGTATGAGTCACGACCATAGACTGTAGAAAAATAGGTCACGAAAAAAAAACATTTTTCAGAATATTATGTGGCAAACATTTAAGACACAACAATGAAGCCATTGCTCCGTTACTGTATTTCAATCTAATGAAACAGTAAATAAGTAAATCTTTCTGCAGAAAAATGACATGAAACAAAATGTTTATTAAGGTTAATAACAACATCATATAACAAAACAAATAGCAAGTGTAGTGTAACAGCGTTCCTCCAGTATATTCTCAAATACTAAGACAAATTAATATCAGTTAGAAGAGCACAAAGACATGTTTTTAAGACATTTATGTGAGAGAATTAATTGTCCTAGGCAACCTGAGTTTCAAAACATTCAAGTGGAAGTTGGACAAAACAAAAGTAGTTACTCCTCATCTATAAGAGTAATAAACATTTAGTGTTAAAAGAGTTTCATACATCTAAATTGTTTCAGACATTTAAATTGTTTCAAACATTTAAAGTGCAAAGAAAACACCAGTGGTTACAAGAAAGGTCCTTCTTGGAAGGTAAATCAAGATCATACAGTATACGTACAGTAGGGAAATTATACACAGAAAAATGATAAAAGGCAGCTAGGGCTATTCGATGGTCCCAAGATTTGCGCACCACTAACACGCTTTCTGTCGCCGCTCCTCACATAACTAGCTTGCAGATGGAAAACAAATGACAAATAATGCTATCTTGAGTTAAATACCAGTCCATTTGGGCCCTCAGCACTGCTTGGCTTTCATCTGACCCAGACATCAAGTCACACACATAACGACACCATGAACATAGTGCTTTAAATGTGTATATAATTGTTTATATATGTGTGCATTGTGTAAACAGTCTATAGTGTATTAAGTTAGGTTTTGGGATGGTGTGCTGTGTTAAGGAAGAGAGTCAGAGCGCAAGTATTTCATTGTATATAATATACGACAATAAAGTTGAAGTTGAAATGAACTATAGTGGTTTGACAATATGCATTATTCAAAGCCTGTGATTAACTCCCTGGTTCATCCAGCTGGCAGATAAGCAAACCGTTAGTTAGGCAGTCTTAAGCTGACTTTGCTCTAACGTTACATTAAAACAGGTTTCTCTTTTTTTTTTCTCTTGGAGGAAGTGGCCTCATATCTGCTTCAGGTTTCCACAACTTGTATAACTTTGAAGTTTCGGAACTGTTTCTTTCAAGAGTGTAGGCAGACGATTTATGCTCTACTTTCTCTGACAACCGGAACCCATCGCTCAAACCAAACTAGCCGCAGCCTTTCCTCTCACTATCGTGTCACTTCCTGTATATTACTGATTGAACAACGCAGCCATACTATGGAGTATAAATTAGGTTTTGGTATGTTTGGGTGCTCACTGGACTGCTATATCAGCCCCCAGCTGTGGTCCTAGACATGTGTGGAGGAGTCTGGATGTGGGTGGGCCAGGAAGTAGTTGCTGGCGAAGCTGGTGTGGTAGCTGGGGCTGCTTCTGCTGGGTGAGCGTGGTTGAAGCTGAGACTGGGATCCAGTGGATCTGACAGCTGATCGTCTCTGAGCCTGACACAGTTTCTGGATCAGGAAACGCTTGTCACGGCCCTCCTGGGGAACACAGAGATAAGACGAGTCACTTTCAGACCACAACAAACAAGTGTTGCAATAAACATACTGCCTTGGGAAAATTGGGAAGATATCTATTTTTTGTGTGTGAACGCTCACCATGGCTAGCTGCTCCCTGAGCTGTTGAATGACTCTCTTGTGAGCTCCAGCTAGAGCAATTACATAAAACATTGCCAAACTGTGGAAGACATTGAATCAGTGTTATTGTTCAAGCTAGAGTAGGCTACATAAAAGTTACTCTAAAATTAATTTTAACAGCTCAACACAGAAAATACCAGTCTCAGCTCATAAAGCCATGAGTATATGAATATTTATATATTAAAGCTTTTTGACAAGAGGCACTATGAAAATACCTATTCACTATAAATCACCATCATTGCTGAGAATAACAATACAAAGCTGTCTATTGGCCTGAAACCATACCACGTGATGACCAAGCAGGAGACGGCCATCGCCTCTGAGGAGATAGCATAGAGGAAGGTACGGGTTCCTGGGGTAAGCTGTGATACAGTCCTTGGCACTACCTCCCATGAGGTGGTATAGTTAACAAATGGTCCACATGCCTGGGAACACCTGATGCTGTGAAGGAATGACAGCTCAGTTAAGTCTAGTTGTACATTAGCCAACTTAAAGTCTACTTAACTGTACAAAACTGTTCATAAATTGTTTCTTATCTCACTGTCATGATAGAGAGCAACATACCACAGATTGGTCAAGCTGAAAAAGCTCTGGTAAATGGCATGAACCCAGTGGTGTGTTCTATCGTGTTACTCTATCTACTGTACGTACCCAGAAAATGTGAAAAAACCTATACGTCTACCAACTATCTGACGTAGCACATCTGATACGCAGGAGGAGGGGCTGTGGACTTCAATAGCCTTTTAAATGTGATAATGTGGCATTTGTGGTGAAGGCTGGTGTGTGGTTATGGAGGTGACCGCTGGCCGTGGGAGTTTCGAAGCAGTTCACACGTATAAATGATGTTAGAGACGTTATTTCATTCAGTAACCATGACCATGTGCGTGTGCCGTTCGTGTGGGAGGGAATAATTATGGTATACCCTCTGAAAAAACCTAGAACACACCCCTGCATGAAATGGCATGAACCCTAGTCAATAGGGAAACAAACTAGGTAACTAGGTAAACATCAAACCTAGTGTCTGTCCAAAAAACATGCTTAAATGTGATACACCATGAAATGTCACTTTTCCTATTTTAAAACCTTTTTTTGGGGTCCCACTAGCACCTTCTATCCTCACAAAGTCCCATTTCTGACCGTTGTGTCTTTCTCTGGTTTTGGGAAGGCGGAGGTTAAAAGCATCTCACGGGTTCTCAAAATAGGCTGTCTAGATTTGCTGCCGTCGCTGACGTCATCGACGGCCGTTTTTGAAGAAAAACTTTTTTTTTTTTTTTCTTTTAACCTTTTTTTTTTCAAAAACTTTTTTTTTCTTTGGGGGGGTGGCGCAGTTCAGGCCAAAGGTGGTACTGCAGCTGAAAATGCTCTGAGAGCCATTCAAAATGAGAGATGCTCTCTATTCAGGAGTGGTAATTTAGCCTCAAACCTTTTGAAAAACGTTTTTGGGACATAAACAATATGACATAAATACCTTTTAAATGCATGGTGTATCACCTTTAACATTTAAAAAATAATAAAAATAATTTACCAAACAACATTGTCATCCACACTAGTACTTACTGTGCAACACCAACAGTGACCGGCAGACAGGCCAGAGTAAGGCCAATAAGCAACACGACCAGGAAGAAGAAGTTGGAGCTGGAAGCTCTGAATGGACGAGTGGCTGGACGGCAGTTGGCAACCAAAGACACCTGTAATATTATAAAGTGCGGTTGTCACACAATCCCAAGGAGCAAGGCAGACTTGACTTGTCACAGTTTAGGATCCTGTGCTCAGGCTATTATGTATGATTCACCTACATCACAGTGATATAATTATAACCTGGATTTTGTCCCAGCCATCACAATAATTGTCAAAGTCAAAATGAATTCTTCAGGCCTTAAAACGGTTGGCTTTAATTTCAATTCCTTCAAAACCCATGAAAAAAATATATATCTTGGTAATGCCCAATAATATAGATCATAAATAGAAATGGCCTACAAAGATGATACTGGATGAAATTTCGTGTTGTTCAAGTTTGCCTTAAGAACAAACAGTTCTGGTGAAACGTAATGTCTTACCTTTTTGATGTAGAAGATAATGAAGTACTTAATGATGCAGATGGCAGGCAGCAGGGGGCAGTAGAATGTGCCGATCCAACAGATAGTCTGCCCATAGACAATCTCCAGCACATTATGAGGAATGGCAAACTCCTGCTGGCCCCACCATTTAGCAAGGCCACAGTCACAGTACTGCACTATCAACCTGATGGGGACAGGCCAGAACATTGACAGCTGGATATACTTGAGTTTGTACATGGTCATCAGCAGTTCTGAATGGGCAACAGCTTCAAGTCATATGCATACTTGTTTCAATTTACAATTTAGGCATTTAGTAGATGCTCTTATCTACAATGACAATAAGTCTTGAGTCTATCTCAGGCAGACCACGAATCTTTCACTGTATATACATTGAAGCTGTTCTCCAAAACAGTTTGAATATTTTGTAAAAAAAAATAAAAAAATTAAAAGAAAAGAAAAATATAGGGGTTTACCTCCGTGGATACTCCACAAATAGAGTGACAGCCGCGATGATAAAGAAGTCAAAGATGGCAAGTTTGTACATCTCTTGCCCCACACGGGTCTCCCAACACTTTGCAACAGCATGGGAGTTAAGATTAGCATGAATTAATTGACTGCAATCAACAATATGTAGCCATTATCAACAATAATGGCTGCGTCAAATTGAAAGAAATTAAAGGCCTAGCTGTGAATTGCTACTCTTTCAAAATACAATAAATGCACTTACAGAGTATAGCCGATGGTTGTAACCACATTCACAGGGCCCGTCCTTACACCTAGTGATCTGAGTCCACAGAGAGAAGAGCAATACCCCAATACTGGTCAACCTCATGAACACACACCTGAAGAGAAGAGGGAGAGAAGAAAGAGACTGGAACACCTGTTTTTCCACATTGACTTGAAGATCTGTATAAAAAGCAAAACAATGAGTTCACACTATCTTTACCAATGCTAGCTTGAAATAAGGCTGTCACGATTATGACATTTTACATGACGATTAATTGTCACTCAAATAATTGCGATTAACGATGTAATTGTGTTTCTGTCGTTGACAATTACATTCCTGTTTGGCTTGTAGAAGTTGCACATGGCAGATATGACCTAAATAAGAAATTACTTACATATTGGACAACTTGAAAAAGAACATTGATAGTGGAAATATCAGATCTACAAGCTCACAACACGTCGCATCGGTTATTTCCCCAATGTTAGTAAATGTTTGAAAATATTAACATTTTTCAACATGTAAACGATTATGACAATTATGACAAAATAATTGCGATTATGTCAAATAATTGCGATTAGACGATTATGTAATAATTGTGACAGCCCTAGAGACTGAACATGTGTTTTTCCACAATTACTTGAAGATCTGTATGAATAGCAAAACAATGAGTTCACACTATCTTTACCAATGCTAGCTTGAAATTAATCAAAATAAATAATAATAGTTTGACGGCTCCTCACTGACGAGCCAAGTTTGTCTTTAGACAACTGCAGTACCTACCTCATGAGAGTGAAGCGGATCTCAAACGCTGGGGAGTAGTCCTCGTAGTTGATGATTAGAGAGAACAGGAGGGGAGTGAGGAAATTGGCTGAAGTGATAACAATGGAGGGCAGGTACTCATAGATGAGGTCCACTATGGAATTCTCCTGCAACACAGTAGAAAGAACGGAGGTTATCCAGAGGTGTTCTCTACAATGATCTTGAATCCTGGGGGAGCCCGCTGGCCTACTGGTCCAGACGCATACCACACAGGCTCCTTGTAGCCTGACAGCTTGTCGCTGGTTCGATTCCCGATCCCGACTACCTTTGCTGCGTGTCACTCCCCATATCTCTCCCCATTTCCTGTCAGTCTACTGTCCTATCAATAAAGGCATAAAAGCCCCAAAACATCTTTGAATCCCTCTTAAAATTATTGCTACATGAATACAATAAATAAACTGTCAATAAACAATAAACTAGGTACCACCCCCTCCACAGGCGGTCGTCTACAGTAAGTTTAGAAATGCTCCTGAATAATGTGAATATCCTCAGAAAACGAACCTTTGTCATCTGGGCTTTCTGGGAGAAGATGGTAGCTCTGTAAATGCTGTAGAAGCAAGCAGCCAGCACAGCAATGACGAAAAGGTTTAGGATGAGGCGGATGGCATAAATACGACATCTATCCTTGCGGGTGCGACCTGCTATTTTAGCCTTGATCTTTTCCTCCTCCAAGTCCGTCTGGCAATAGAAAGATAATAAGGAAGGAAAACTGTTTCAAATGAAGTGTAAGTATATACAAAAAACTCTTTTTGAAGCGGATATGAAGAGGAAAATGTTACAGGTCTACAAAAGTTAATCTGTGCCTTCAGACTGAGCAGCTCACCCTAAGCTCATAAAGCAGGCTGCTCCTTTTCAGCCGTACAGCATTTTCGTTGGTTATGCAGAAGTCCCAGCCGGCAAATATTTTGTTACAGAAACTCTGGAACCGGTCTTCGTCTTGAACCAGGTTACGTTTGAGGCCTCTGGCAGACCTGCAGGGAAAGAGTTAAGTATGGTTGTCACAGATCCCTCCTACTTGTCAAGCAAACATTTTATTTTAGAATCTTTTAATTTAACAAGCTGAGAAAATAAGGTTTTTGCTTTTCTAGTACCTTTTGACAATCCAAATGAGACTGAGGAAGAGGTAGGCTATGGTGACCAGCAGGTACGCCAGAGGCAGGTTGTAAGTAAAGTTTGGGAAGTGGATGAAGTCCACCTTGTAGAAGCCATAGAAAAGATAGGTCTGTTCTAGAAAACCCTGTGGATTAAACACAAGGGGTTAGTGAGTATCCAAAAACAAATCTCTCTCTCTCTCTCTCTCTCTCTCTCTCTCTCTTCCAAACTCACACAACAAAGTTTCCTGCTGACAGCAGAGAAGAAAAAGGAAGTAAAAAGACATACTCCGCCTGAGAGCAGGTCTGTGATGTGCTCATGATAGTGGACAAGGCCTCGACGAGAGCTGCTCGGATAAAAACTGCAAGAGCTACCTGTGGTGGAACACATTAAGATAAAGATAGGACATGAATCCTAACAGAAATACAAGAGGAACAGTGCTGTTATGGTCTCCAAGAACAGACCTCTTCATTGGTGTCCTTCCTCAACTTATTGTCTTTCAAACCACTCTGTATTGCTCTGTTAAATTATTGTATTGTATATAAATATTGTATAATTAATACTGTATATAGTCGAGTACAAATCTAGAACTCGAAGGAGAAAAAAAGAACAATTGACAGCTCAAACACACTGCTATTCTAGTTATGCATCATTGTGAGAAAGCCAATGAAGCAACTGCGTACCATCGGCCTGGTTGAAGGTGTTGTTGCCGGAAGCGTGCGGAGCAATGATGATGGGCAGCATGACGAAGCTGAACATCAACAGGAAGATGACCAGGTTGAGTAGGACCAAGAAACGCAGGAATGAGAAGTAAGACAGGATCCCTGTTCCAAACATCCCTGTTGTAAGAAGAGAGTGTTAGTGAGGATGAGAGAAATGAGGTTTGTTACTTACAATACAAACCCAAGTTCTGTGACACAACTTTTGCCAGCCTTAAACCAAACCTTAAAGCCTTAAACCAAACATCAGAATCAGATTTAAGTGCATTTGTCATTTCTTCCCATGGTAATGCTCTTTGCTAAATTGTATAGTCTGTGATTAAAAACTCTGCAGTAAGCACAGCTGTACATCTCTGGGGAGTGGGGACATCCACAAATGCCTCTAGCCCTGAAGCCTAATTTATACTTTGTAGTACCATACATTTGTAGGACCATATTCACACAGCGGCCATCTTGCCATTAAGACAATGAATTGCCACCCTAGTTGCCACCCTATGTTGGTACGGGAGAGTGTTTTCTGCAGGTGTTTCAGTCCGAGCGTATCAAAGGGTGTGTTCGGAAATGCGCACCGGGTGTGTGCTCAGTGTAGTGAGTGCCTAAACCCAACCCTAATCCTAACCCTAACCTCAGTAAAACTATGCCTAAACCCAACCCTAACCCTAACCTTAACCTCAGTAAAACTATGACTAAAACTAACTCTAACCCTAACCCTAACCAGACCCGGTGCGCATTTCCGAACGCACCCTTTGATATACTCTGACTGAAAGACCAGCAGAAAACACTCTCCCATGTTGGTACAGTTTTCAATGCAAATGTCAAACATGGCCGCCAGGTGAATATCAAACATATAATTTTCCAAATGTCTGTCTGTCTGTCTGTCTGTCTGTCTGTCTGTCTGTCTGTCTGTCTGTCTGTCTGTCTGTCTGTCTGTCTGTCTGTCTGAAACAGCGTTTCTCCTCAGTGGCTGGAGCAATTGATCTGAAATCGCATCACCATTAGCATATGAACACACCTAACATAACTGTGAAGCCCGGTTGTCACTTTCACAAATCGTATGCTGTATATTAGCATTTTTATGGTGTATCTACTATCTATTCTGCATCTAGCATGAGGCTTATCTATTCTGCATCTAGCATGAGGCAACATGTTTAACCAGCTCTGTGTGTGTGTGTGTGTGTGTGTGTGTGTGTGTGTGTGTGTGTGTGTGTGTGTGTGTGTATGCATGCGCGCGGTGCACCCCATAACCCACACACTGCACATCATTTCAGAGCTCATATCTTTGAACGGGTAAGGGCTAGTGTTCTATTGTGTCACTGATTTTAAAGCCAACATTTTCACTTCAAAATCAGTTGTATATTTTCATCAAGCAACACAGTGGTGCAAATTCCGGTCTACTCGACTCTCACCCTCAATCTGATGAATATCTCCCCTCCAGAGCTCAAGGGAGCTGAGCCATTCCCAGGCATCTGCTCTCAGCCTCCTCACACTCCGCCTGGTGCTTTGCCTCCACTGTTTCCAGCTGCTCAGGTCCTGAGCCTGCTTCAGGCGCTGGTCACTGAAACAGATGAGATGAGATCATACCATTTTCAACTCCACTTTTGACTCTTTCATTAGTGTAAATAAAAGTGAAATAAATAATACAGTCAATTGAAAAAACTAAACTACTCTTGTATTTTTTCAAGACAATATATCATCACTGTCGGGAAGAAACCTTGTATCTCCAGGTTTCAAATTTGTATGCTTTCTTTCGTAAAGTAAAGCCCTGCTTCACCTTACGAGAGCGTCGCACAAAACTACTGAAAATAGCAGATCAAGCACACAACGCCTCGCATCAGCTATTTTCACTAGTTTGAATCATTTTTAAAATGATTAATACAAAACTAACGGTTTTGTACATACAAGGTTTCCCGACAACAACATGGGACATTAACTTTAAGTAATGATTGTGATTGTCGTCCGGCACCAGCAATAAAACTGGGCTGAATTTTCTTTTGTGAAAGGAACGCTAGAAATCTTCCCTACTTGTCTCTACGTTTCAGGGCCATGGGCTTGGGCTGTTCTCTGACAGGCCTCTGGCTCTGCAGTGTCTGACTCTTCTGCTTCTCCTCGGGTCTGGTGGTGCTGCTGACTGTGTTCAGGCCCCATTTCCCACTGCTGGAGGAGCCTAGGCGGTTTCTGGAGCTGCTTCTTTGCTTGGTGCTCTTGGCCGAAGGCTTCCTTCGGTACAGCAAGGACTGGTAGCTGGGAAGCTGATCCAGCAGTGGATTGTTAGTGGATGGTCCACTATGAGAGGTGTAGAACACTGAAAAGACAGAAAAACAAAGATTATGATTTAGAATGCTATGAAATGGGCCGTAAACCAGAATGGACACTCATGGGAGCACCTGCTGCCTACTGGTCCAGGCGCATACCACTTAGGCATTGCCACATGGGCATGGATGCCTGGCGGCGTCGCCGGGTTGGTTTCCCGATCCGGACCTTTGCCACATGTCACTCCCCGTCTTTCCCCCCATTTCCTGTCAGTCTACTGTCCTATCAATAAAGGCATAAAAGCCCAAAAACGAATCTTTAAAAAAAATGTGGGAACCGCTGGTTTAAAAAAAAAAAAAAAAAAAAAAAAAACGCTTTAATAAGTAACCACACACAAAAAGACCCTATTTGCTTATTATACGCAGACATGGGGCAACACTGGAAAACAAGAAACTCAATGATATGAATTGAATAGACCGTTTGTCAGCCTTCTGATTGGTCCCTGAGACTCCCTGACTGGCCAACCAGAAAAAAACATTCACTTTTTGCTATCGGGGGTGGAGTTTGTGCAGTGGAGAATGTTGCTTCAGCCTTTCAAAAACTGTCCGCAGTGCGCGACACGGAGATCGGCCGGTACGGTGATAGCGACGGCAAGCGTCAAGCGATCTCGCTCATCATAACGAATAAGCTTCAACAAACTAGTTCACATGTACCTTATCAATGGTCTACGAGTCACGATTGGGTACATATAATTTAAATGGGCAGAATTACGAAAAGCCAGCCTATTATGTGAGGAGAAACATTCTCTCTGTCCTCTTCCTAGTACCCAAGATGCAATGCGCTTCTCTTTCTATCTCTGATCCAGAGGATTAAACTAATTAAAACATTTATTTTTCGGGGGAAAACTACTGTTTTGCTATGTAATTACTGTACCTTTTTCTTCCCTTTTTATTAATATCACGTAGATGTGTTTTTTGTGGTACTTTATATAGCTGTAATGAGGCTATGAAGGGAAAAAAAATCGCATCCACTACCACTATAAAAGAATCTGCAAAGAGGATTCTGTCCCACTGGGATTAAACAAATTAAAACATATATTTTCGGGTAAATCCCCTGTTTTGCAATGTAACTACTGTACCTTTGTCTTCCCTTTTTATTAATATCACCTAGGTGTTTTTCCTTTGGTACTTTATATAGCTGTAATGAGGCTTTGAAGGGGGAAAAAAATCCCATCCACCTCCACTATAAAAACAATCTGCCCAGGGTTAATGTCCCATCATAGTAACAGGGCAGAATGGGGCGGGATTTGCAAAAGGGTTTATTGATATGTGACCACACCCAGAGTGGGAGTGGCCAGGAATAAGATGAACAGTTTCTAGATTGAGTGATTTCACCAACCCTACAATTCCATATGAACCAATGGCTGGAGAGTGATGACTACTACAGAGCAGCTCCCCAGCCAATCAGTGTCCTATAAAAAGAGGTCTGTTAGTCAGTAATCAAGGAGTGGCTGTCTGACATCTGTGGGAAGGAAGAAAGTTTTTGGTTGGACTTGACTGGGCAAGCAGACAAAATGGTGAGTTTGTCTTAACTGTTGTCCAAAACTAATGATGCATAGGCTATACATTTATAGCCTATAGATCAACAAACATGCATGGTTCACTACCTGTGTGAACCATGCAGTGCTTCTTTCTTATGTTGTAGGCAGGGTTTGCATGACCATATTTTCATACCCCCAAACCAAGAACCTTAAAAAGAAACCGTATGTTGTACACACATATGCATGCTATTGCTATACTGTAGATGTTTTTATCATAGTGGAGGACATTGCAACCACATTGACATGTTAAATATTTGTATATTACTTCCTTGACATGTAGTTTGTGTTGAGGGCTTGAGGCCAACCCCTAGTGTTGCCATTTTAGGCTAATGTGTTACAAATAGCGCACATGGACACACAAATAAGTGGGGCTTGAGCCCCTGCCCTTTTATCCGCCTGTAAAAAGTGCCCTCTCCAGATGGTGAAAGAAATGCAAATGCCCTCTTTCCATCATGCCATACCTGAAGGCATCATTCAAGAGAATTGCCTTGTCCAACTCTCCTGAACTTGAACGCAGCATCATGTTGAAAGAATTGCCCTCTAGAAATCAAGCATCGAAAATAGCCGACCTCCAAGCTCACAGCGCTTGTGAGCGTTGTGAGCTTGGAGGTCTGCTATTTTGTCAGCCCCTGCCTCTCTAACATTCTCTGCACGTCCCTGAAAAAATGGCTGCTATATAAGCTCATAACACATTGTGAGCTTTTGGCTATTTTGACCTACAAGCAATTGGCAACACCTTCTTCTCAGGCTGTGCATCGTCTCGCTGAAAGCTCTGCTACTCTAAATGGAACACAACCTTAATGTGTACTATAGCATTGCTAACACCTGTGAATGTGTTGCCAACAGCTGCTAGGTCAAAAAAGCATAAACATGTAGCCTACGGTGTAAATCAGAGGTGTATGGGCCACTTTGATAATGGAGATGGCCACTATTTTCACATTCACTCCAATGGGCCACAATGCATAGTAAAATATTTGTAGCATTTTTTAAAAATCATTACGCTACTAATATAGGCTGAAGTAATTAAAGTGAGTCATGGTTGCATGGTTGGACAACAGCTGAAATCAATACTATATCAGTATTCCAATATTAACCAGCTGGCTGCATTAAGTGAAGGTGGGGGCCGCATGTGTCCCCCGGGCCACCAGTTGCCCATGTATGGTGATCTACTGCTACACCTATTTACTGCAGGTACTTACTGCATCTTATGTCTTAATGTGTAGATTTGTTTTATTGATTGATCTTCAAAAGCCACGCTTGATTTCCACAACAGCTGCTCTACTTATCATCTTCCACTTCCAGTGCAATTAACATTACCCTCCCGCCTCTTCCTCTCTCTCTATGCAGCGTGAGTGTATTTCCGTTCATGTTGGCCAGGCTGGAGTCCAGATTGGAAACACTTGCTGGGAGCTGTACTGTCTGGAGCACGGCATCCAGCCTGACGGAACCATGCCCAGTGATAAGACTGTTGTAGGCGGAGACTCCTTCAGCACCTTCTTCAGTGAGACCGGAGCGGGGAAGCATGTCCCCAGAGCTGTCTTTGTTGACCTGGAACCCACGGTCATTGGTCAGTTAAACCATTTACTGATCCAAAGGAATACTTCACCCAACAACTTTGTATCAATTACTCACCCCATAAAGGCCAAATTTGTTTGTTGCATTCCTGAGCCGAAAATCCAGTATTTGATTTAATGGGAGACCATTTTTTTACAAGAGCAAACGCCATATTTAAAATGTTCTCTTTGAACCTGGCTCATAGACCTCATTGATTAGTGTTTTTATATATTCTATAGTTTTGCATTGGTCTCCTTAAACCACCTACATCATGAATATTGAATTATTTGCTCAGGAATGCAACAAACGAAATGGTTTTATTTTAGCGGTGAATTATTGCTTTAATAAAAACTTTGAAGGAAAAACGCAGTACTAATGACTGTCAACCATTTTCTTTAAACCCTCCTTCACAGATGAGATTCGCACCGGAATGTACCGGCAGCTATTCCACCCCGAGCAGATGATCACAGGAAAGGAGGATGCAGCCAACAACTACGCACGCGGACACTACACCATCGGAAAGGAGGTCATTGACCTGGTCATGCAAAGAATTCGCAAGCTGGTGAGGGCCTCAATGAGTTGAATTTCATTAGCAATCTGCTTGACTTTAACCCATTTAGGCCTAGAATTATTGAATGCTTTAACCAGTGAAAAATGGCAGATATACAAGCTGATTGTAGATCTGCTATTTTTGAAAAAGTCGTGAAAATGTGTGCAAATCTTTGAATATATGTATTTTCAAAGCGAACGTTTGTAACTCAAATTTTGCTTCTGGGTGGTCCCTGGAACTAGATATTTTGAAATGGGGGTCCGTGGCCAAATAAATATCATTTTGGGGGTCCACATGAAAAGGTTTGAGAACCACTGACATAGTAGTCTCTCAAGAACGGACTAACTGAGCTCCAGTCAAGTGAAAAGGACCTTTTCTTTGACGATGGCTGGCCAGATTGCTGACATATAGAAACATGGGTTTTTTCCAAAAATCTTAGAAGGATTCAAAAGACACTTATAGAATTGGGTCAAAATTCTAATTTTCACGATTTTTCAAAAATGGCAGATCTACAAGCTCACAGCGCGGCACCGGTGCCGTGCTGTGAGCTTGTATATCTGCTATTTTTTTATATTTAAAGCATAAAATATTGCGTCATAATGTGTTATTGTGTTAAGGCCTAAGATTAAAGGCAACTTTTTTTTTTTTTTTTACAGGCTGAACAGTGCACTGGCCTCCAGGGCTTTCTCATCTTCCACAGCTTTGGTGGTGGCACCGGCTCTGGTTTTGCTTCCTTGCTGATGGAGAGGCTCTCTGTCGACTATGGGAAGAAGTCCAAACTTGAGTTTGCAGTCTACCCGGCTCCACAGGTGTCCACGGCTGTAGTGGAGCCCTACAACTCCATCCTGACCACCCACACCACCCTGGAACACTCGGACTGTGCCTTCTTGGTGGACAACGAGGCCATCTTTGACATCTGCCGCAAGAACCTGGACGTGGAGAGGCCGTCCTACATCAACCTCAACAGGCTCGTCAGTCAATTTGTGTCTTCGATCACCGCCTCGCTTCGCTTTGACGGCGCCCTGAATGTCGACCTGACGGAGTTCCAGACCAACTTGGTGCCGTACCCTCGTATCCACTTCCCTCTGACCACCTACGCTCCCGTCATCTCTGCCGAGAAGGCGTACCACGAGCAGCTCACGGTCGCCCAGATCACCAACGAGTGCTTCGAGCCGACCAATCAGATGGTGAAGTGTGATCCTCGTCACGGGAAATACATGGCCTGCTGCCTGCTGTACCGCGGAGACGTGGTGCCCAAAGACGTCAACTCCGCCATCGCGGCGATCAAGACCAGGCGCAGCATCCAGTTTGTGGACTGGTGCCCCACGGGCTTCAAGGTGGGCATCAACTACCAGCCTCCCACGGTGGTTCCTGGCGGGGACCTGGCCAAGGTCCAGAGGGCGGTATGCATGCTCAGCAACACCACAGCCATCGCTGAGGCCTGGGCGCGCCTGGACCACAAGTTTGATCTGATGTATGCCAAGAGGGCCTTCGTCCACTGGTATGTCGGCGAGGGGATGGAGGAGGGAGAGTTCTCTGAGGCTAGGGAGGACATGGCTGCCCTGGAGAAGGATTACGAAGAGGTGGGCGCTGACAGTGCCGGGAATGAGGACGACGAGGACGAGGAATTCTAGGGGGAAGATCCTTGCTCCTGTTTTCTTTCATTCCTATAACTTAATAAATTCGCCCAATGGTTAAGCACATCATTTGTCTTATGCTTCATTTGACTCAAACTTTTCTTTTTCAGTTCAGCTCACTGGTACTCCTCTCTTAAAAAAAATCAAACTTCGGTTCAAAGTGAAGTGGTGAATATGAGCAGTTCCAGATCTGTTTTTCATTCGATGTGTTCTAGATCTATGCGTGTAGAAGCATAATGATATAAGGAGCAGCCAATGGAGGAGTGCAGTGTATTGAGACAGACAGTGTTGATAAATGTGTAGGATTGCTTTGCTAAAATTGTGAATATAGTTGATCACACCTTACTTTTGATATAAAGTTATTTTGTGGGTGAACTACTCCTTTAATATTAGGGCTTTCAAATGATTACAATTAATCACATTTCAAATGATTACATTTTTAAAAATGAATTAATCACAAATCAAATGATTACAATTAATCAAATTTCAAATGATTACATTTTTTAATCAGATAAAAAATGAATTAATCACAAATCAAACTGTCCAAAATATGCCATTTCTTTCTGTAGCCTATATTGTTGTGGGAATGGAAAGATAAAGGTGGAATAAGGAATGCATTTATCATACAGTAACAGTATGCATATATTATTAGGCTTGTCAGGATGGAAAATAAGTGGAAATAATGGAAATAAGTAATTCAAGTTTATAGACACTCACTCACTCACACTATCGTGGAGTGAGGTTCCAAACGAGACCAGATTAACTGGAGACGTAGCTACTGTGTATATTCCCAACAACACCTTCCCTAACCTCGCATCACCAGGCTTTCCGCTGGGGGAAAACACCTTCCCTGAAGGTAGACTTTCAGATACTGGCTGTCTGATAACCATAATACAATATAGGAAAACTATCACCTCCATGGTTATGTGTTAGTAGGACCAGTATTGTACCAGTGAACTGTACTGTCATGAAACCGTACCTTTTCCTATGCAAACTTCTAATAGTCTTCAATCAATAGTCCAGCATTCTAAAGTTAGCTTACTTTAGTTAGCAACTTAGCGACCCCGTAAACAGACAAGTTATTTCGATCATCTATCCTGCGATCTCTTACCTGAGTTGTCTTCCATTTTCCGTTTTCCTCATGAACTTTGTTCAGTGAAGCAAAAGACGTCAATAGAAATATATGCCAGCTTGTTTGTCAACTTGTAGATAACTGTAACTGTAGCTGCTGACAGGAACACAACAAAGCCCCGCATAACTTCCTGAATGTCCCAACAATAACTCCCATGGATCACACTGAAGTCAGCTCAGCTTGGAGCGACACCGCCCTCCAGCTGAGGCAACTGTCATGGCTACATGTGTGGAAAAGGTAGACTACCGTATTCACATTTTTTACAGTAAAAAGTAAAGTAAAAAGTAAGTAAAAAGTATCAATACAATGTAGAAATACTCTGTTACTAGTAAAAGTCCGGAATTCAAAATGTATTTGAGTAAAGAAGCTTTACTTAAAGAAGCACCAAAAGTAAAAGTAGGCTATAAGATGTTTGAAAATAGCAGATCTACAAGCTTGTGGTACAAAATAGGGCTAAAGAGGTTTATGTATGTTTTATAACATTATTTATAATGTATATCTGCAAACAAAGTAATAGTAACTAAAGTTTTCAAATAAATGTTGTGGAGTAAAAGTGCAGTAATTAGGACCTGAGATGATGATAATCATCATTATAATTTATTCCATTCCAGTAAAACAAATTACAAATTATTTCATTTGGGGCAAAAATGCAATACAGTAATGTAATACCGTATGCCTATTTTCAATCAATCAAATAGCAAAAAAGTTTATTTTAAAAAGTAATAAAAAATAACCTACAGGTAATAAAATACACAAACATCTTGTGTGAAATTTAATAAGGCACAAAGTTTAGCAAGCAGGCAACGTTTTGTCAAATGATGGCAAAACAGTAACCTACTTTAAAACATCTGACTATACTGCCCTGTTTGAAACAGGGAGTCTGGAGCCTTACAACAGGTAATTGTTTCTTGACTGAGATCACAAGCCCTATACCAACAATTATCATGAATTATGTTCTATAAAGTGCTGTATAAAAAGCAGTCTCACTGATGGAGAGAATATGTTTTGGAGGCAATGCAGACAGCAGCAAAAATCTTGACAATGTATGTGCCCTTGAGTCTTAATTGTCTCATGCCAATTAATTTTATCTCTAGGGATTCATTCATCTTGTCTTACTGCCAAGTGACCACATGTCATGGTATTCAAAATGGACTTTTACCTCAGCTACACTTCCTTGTAGCTAGGCAGCCCTCCCCTATGTTAAAGTGTTTCTCTGCAATGACTAGTCTACAGGTGAATTCTCAAACTTGGACTACTTGATTTGAGCTACAAGTTCACGTAACCTTTCAGTACAATAACCAGGTAAGCAGAATGGAAAAGGAGTACTAACATTATCCGTGCTTGCTCCTGTTCTTTAGAATAGACAGATTCACATTTAACTTGATCTGAACAGTATTGATCTGTAGTTCAGTAAGAAACTGCAGTGACTATCACTGATGTACGGAGCTATACTGCTGCATACAGGGTGGGTGTGAGCATCATTTCACACTTTTTAACATTTAAAACTTTTAAGTTATGAATATGATCCGATAAGATAAGATATCATTTATATTTATATACATTTTTTTTTACATAGACCTACTTGCTTTCAGAATGTATTTGCTATTCAGATTCTTTATGCATACTTTGCTGGCTTTGAGTCAGCACATATGACCACTTAATGGTGGTAGAAACCTTATCCACTGTGTGAATGAATAATGAAGAGATGAGCATGGGACCAGAGAGTTGAATTACACAGGTTTCCTCATGACAATCTTGCTGTCACTCTTTACTGGGCAAACCGCTCAACCTTAGCATGATGGTTTCTACTAAACTTGACATGATTATAGTAGGAAGCTGTTGGATCCTGAAAGCAATGGTCATAATGACAAATACTTGGCTCTATTATACTATATACGGTATCATTGTAGATACTATTAATGCTGCGTAATATAGCCAACAAGTAGCCTATCTAACAGAAGTTCTTTATGGCTTGTAGAGTAGACAACTTCACGGACAATCCATGTACAAACGACGGGCAGAGACCAGAAGGATCAACGTTGAATAAAAAAAGGAACAAATTAAGGATCATCATATGTCACGTTACGGCAATGGAGGACTCTTCAACCCTGCATACCATGAGAGTGACACTCTGGAAATTGATAGAAGGTTTGATATTTTCATGTAAATGTTTGCCTAAATGCCCCCATCATGCATCAATGCTGTATTCTCTTGATCATAATGAAGTTGTTATGCTTTAATAATTGTCTGCTTTGAGTGAGCTTACTACGCACACTAATCAGAGAGTATATGCTATACACTACACACAATTAAATAGCAAGTTGTATTATGTAAGGAGCAGAGCAGCATGCTATGCAGAGTTTATTTCTGTTAGAATTAAGTCCAACATCTCACTGTGCCAGTGTCACAGGCTAAATTAATGTTATAACTGTTATATAAAATGTTATATAATTATCATAGACAATAATCGTCATCATCTTCATAAAATATAGCTGTGTTTTTCACATCACAATTAATTTAACCATGATATTTTCCCGGAGAAGAAAAAAAGGAACAACTTCCATTTCAGTTCACTTCCTGAACTGACTGATAACCACTATTTATTTAGGATTAACCTTTTAACCACAACGTACTTAAGTGTCCCATATATGACGTATTTGGAATGCCATCCAGGAATCCCCAGCACGGTAACCCATATCCCAGGCCTGAGCAGGCCAGGCAGGGAGGGAGGACAGAGTGGCGTGGCCCATCGATGGTCCTGTCCAATAATGATGCCCCCCTGGAGACAGTCCCATGGGGGGGCTGGGAGGAGAGAGACAGCATCCCCATGGGGCCCGTCTCAGCTCACCCCGAGAGCCCTGCTGCATTACAGCATGACCGCAGTGAGTAGATTCTCTTCATGTGACTACTGAGCCTCCCTCAGGTGATTACACAAGCCTGAAGTGGTGTGTGGACTGTGTGGTACTGTGTGGCAGTGATTCTTAAAGTGGGGTCCTTGAAGGGGTTTTAAAGGGGTCCCCAGCAAAATGAGTTAATATATCGCATCATAATCAGTTTACACTTGTCTTGATCGGCTATTCAAAAATAGCCGATCAACAAGCGTGGCTGCTATTTTTTATTTTTTTTTGCATTTTAGATAAATCCTGGAAAAAATATGAACAATTTTTAATTAAATATTTTCTCTTAGATTTATTTTGTGATGTTATGCCTTTATAGATAGGACAGTAGTAGGTCCTTGGCACAAAATATTTTCCGGCGGGGGTTCCACGACCAAATTATTTTTTCAACTTGTAGGTCCTTGACATGAAAAAGTTTGAGAACCACTGTTGTACAGTATAGTATGTATTGTGAATGTTTTTTAGTGCTGCCTTGTATCCATGACAAAAAGAAATAGAAGCCGTTGGTTTAGTTTGGTTGGTTTAATGAGTTTGGTTTTCTATTTGTGTTGCTATGTGACATATTGTGACTGGTACCTCATTCAACAGTATTCCTCCCTTCATTCTTGTATAAGCTCACAGCACATTCCAGATCGACCATGCAGCACCTCCCTTGCACCATCCATCCACCACCATCACAGGTAATGTTTTAATATGGTAATAATTCAAGATCTTCTTGTTGCAAACTTTGACACAGTTGCTATGTTCAAATGGAATGTTGCTATGTTACTGTTGTTTCTATAGACACACACACACACACACACACACACACACACACACACACACACACACACACACACACACGTGTGTGTGTGTGTGTGTATGTGACGGACGGACGGACGGACAGACAGACAGATAGAGATTGATTTTAGAACTGTCTTTCATGTTATCAGACTACGGTCCTACCTGTTTTCCTTAATTAAGTTCCTTTATGGGGGGACCGTGACTTACTGTAGAATGGGAGGTTTGAGTGGACTTGTGTTATCACATCTGGTTTACTGTGTCAACAGACATCGTAGAAGTATGAGTCATTGACAATTCAAATGCTATCAAGTTGCAGTGGTCTGGTAGTTATAATTTGTGTAAAGAAAAAGTAGCATTGTCGTCATACAGCCAGCTTTTCACATGCCCAGCATTATGAATCAGAGGGAACGATAATGCTATTTCAAAAAAGAAAAAAGTGATCCAGGCACTCAGGTTTTTTAAACCTGAGTGCCTGGATCACTTTTTTCTTTTTTGATGACTTGATCCCGTCGATCCAAGAGCACCATTATACTCGGTTTTACTATTATCTCCTCTGACGAGCACCTGGTTTCTCTCTCTCTCTGAGATAATGCTATTTGCTTGGCACTCACATTAGTACACATTGCTATCGGTTATCCTGTTGAGTGAAGTGATACATCTTGGCATTTTCTTTCTTTGTTACAAGAAGTAGGAGGAAGGGCTATTTACTATTTAATTGTTAGTTTTGTGGCAGAATGTGATTCATTCCTCTGCCAGAAACAAGGGATTGAATCATTTTAGCTGAACCACGTAAAAAACTAACAGAATAAAATAAATGAAATCATAATACAACAATAATAATAATAATTGCCGGATAATGAAAACCATACTGTATTTCTTGACAAACCATGTAATGAAAATTTAAAAAAAAAAGAATGAGAAATAAGAAAAAATAAATAAAAGAAAAATAAGTGGAAAACTAAACATTATGTGAAGAATAACAGGTATTCAGATCACCAAGTTGACAATTGATTACTCAGATTGTCACCCAGCTCCTTTCGCCTACCCGATCCTGGAATCAATATTAATCATTAATCATTCAGAAATAGCCAAATAAATGCAAAACGTCTCTCCTTGTCCTTGTCCAGGTAACATGACAATGAGATGGAGGGGAATGGCAATGAGGAGAATGAGTATGTTCCCTGACGGTGACCCCACCCATCAGGTCTTCACAGAAGATGCCATTAGGAATGAGATGGAAAATGGTAAGAGCCTGTTTATGGTGATGAACATGATCCTATTGTCCTGTGAATGTGAATTCAGTGACCAAAGGCTTAACATACAGTCAATATGATGCACGATATATACTGTCTGTCAGTGTGTGCGACACCTTCTTACGATGAAGTATAAATTAAGCATAACACATAATCATAAGCATATGGATAAGCTAAGCATATCGTCGTTGTCGGGTGGAAACCTTGTATGTCCAAAACCGTTGGACAGGTATTTATCATTTAAAAAGGATTTAAACTACAAGATCTAGTTTAAATCTACAAGCACACAACTTGTTGTAAATCTACAAGCACACAACGCCTCGCACCGCGAGGCGTTGTGTGCTTGTAGATCGGCTGTTTTCACTACTTTTGTGTGACGGCTTTGTATGATGAAGATGAAGCAGGGCTTTACCTTGTGAAAAAATTTACAAATTTGAAACTTGGAGATAAGAGGTTTCTGCCCGACAGTGACGATATATAACAATGTCCTGTCAGTAATGTGTCTGATACCGAAACATCATGCAGAGATTCGTAGCATCTATCCATGTCTTCTCATCCTTTTTATTACAGAGGAACAGAACTTGGTCAAAGATCTTGTTGCCCTGTCAACACGCGACCGAATCCGGGCCATTCGAGACCTCCCAATGACGTTTGAAGAGAAAAAACACGTCAGGTACCTTTTGTGTCACAAGTTAAAGATTACAAGCTCCCTTGTCAGTGTCAATATGGACACAGTTCAACTTTATACTCTATTAGGGGCCATAAAATACTCATTCTGTCTGTATGCACATACAGGCTTGACATTTTGCAATGTTAAGTCAGTGACACACATCAACGTAAGTTGCATCCAAGAGAACAACACACATGGATACAAACACCTCGCCCTATAGCTTAAAGTTACATTCCACAAGTGATCATTTACATAACTGATGAACTGGACTGTGTACAGCAATATTAGTTTTATATTCTGTTGTGTGATGATGGTGTGACTGTTCCCTCTGCATGTCTATTAGTTTTTATTTTGTTAAAGTTTGCTTTCAACAAGCAGCATTGTATTATATGACTACTGAATTTCCCTCTGGATCAGTAAAGGCCTATGTAGCTATATCACTATGACAGGTCATATATTTCAACATGATAAAACTGTTCACTGTTTGTACATAATTAAATTATCGTATCATTGAGGTTAACTTGTCTTTCATAATGGCTTATCTTTCTAGGAGCCAGGTACTTATGTTCAAGTCTACCAAGCGGTCTCGCCAGCTGACATGTTTCACAGACTGTTCAGAGAATGTCTCATTGGTGAGCATGAGTATCTACTGTAGACCTACACTGCAAAATCATGAACACTAATATTAGTAGGGTATTCTATTACATCGACATACAGTAAGCAATTCATGGCTGTTCTCAGACCAGCTGTGTGCTCAGTCCTTCCGCAGGTGTGGCTCTAACATGACCATGGCCAGGCAGACTCTGGAGCTGTGGCAGGGCACCATGAAGGAGATCGGTGGCAAGTTTGGCACCAGCGTCCTCTCTTACTTCCTCTTCCTCAAATGGCTGCTGATGTTCAATATCTTCTCCTTCCTGGTCAACTTTGGTTTCATCACCATCCCACTGATTGCCTACGACTCTACACCCAATGTTCCCCCCAATGTCTCCTTCAGGGGCCTGGAGATATTGACTGGAGCAGTGAGTTGACGCTCTTATTTAACCTCACATGGTTGTAGTGGACATAATTTAAACTAAACATCTATAGCTGATTAATCAGCCCTTCAATCAGAATCAGAATGAAACCATAGCTATGTACTGCAGTGGTTGGCTCAAAGGACCCCCAAATTGCAAGTATTTGGCCACAGACCCGCATCTGAAAATACTTTGTGTCATGGACCCCCAAGATTTCTGTTAAAATGTTTTAGATTTTTAAAAATATTTTGTGAAAATAGCCAATGAATATAGGTATTTGCGCACTGCTGTGTTTTTTCGGCTCTCCTTGGCCTAAAAAACGCAGCAGTGTACAACCAGCTTAAAGGTGGTTCATTTCTTTTTGCTGGGGACCCTGGGACCCCTTCAAGGACCCCTTTGGACCCGTTTTTGAGAACCCCTGATTTACTGTATTGAGCATTTCTGCTATGATTTCCACAGGGTTATTTCAACTACACAGCCATGTACTATGGTGGCTACAGTAATGAAACCATCACAGGCCGTTTGGATTACAACATGCAGCTGGCGTATTTCTTCACCATTGCGGCCTACATGGTGCTGTGTGGAGCCTCACTTATTTACAGGTCAGTATGGAACCAACACTGTTTAGACCAGAGTAACCTGGACCAATACCACATGGAAAGGGAATGTACTGTATCGTCATTGTCGGGTGGAAACCTTGTATGCCAAAGAGCGTTCATTTTGTATTTATCATTTTAGAAATGAACTAAACTAGTGAAAATGAGGCGTTGTGTGCTTGTAGATCGGCTGTTTTCACTACTTTTGTGCGTCAGCCTTGTATGATGAAGCAGGGCTTTACTTGGTGAAAAAACGTACAAACATGAAACTTGGAGATACAAGGTTTCTGCCCGACAGTGACGGTACCTGTATATAAAGGGCTCTATTTTCATCCATGCCCTAGCTGTCCCTAAACTCTTTTGCCATTTTTTACTATTTTGAATATTTCAAATAGCTGATCTACAAGCTCACAACGTGTCGATGTAGATCAGCTTTCAGCTATTTGAAGTATTAAAAAAGGCAAAAAGGGATAAAAAAAATATGAAAATATAGCTCAATAATAGTAGGTGTTTGGTCTACCTATGTTTTTCTTAGACTACTATTTCTATGCATTTGATGTATTGATGTTGATGTATTAATGTATTACCTTGCTGATTGTAAGTCGCTCTGGATTAAGAGCGTCTGCTGAATGCCTAAATTGTAAATTTTAACCTCCCATTTCGGGTCTTTATGACACCATTACTGGCAAAGAAATGTATGTTCAACTATGATCTGATGACACACTGTTGAACACATGGACTTGTAGATAATATTGACATTATTTCAACAAAACATGTGTTTACAAAAATGCTATGTTTTCAATTTCTTCATATAATTGGTTCTGACTAATGCTCATTATAAGATGGGGCAATTTCTGTGTACTCACTTTGAGCCTTCATCTCATTGGTGGGCTATACTAGAAAACTGCCTACTGATAATATCATTGATGGGGATTCCAAGCTTTGAGACACAGAGGTCTTATATAATGAGCATTAGTGAGGACCAATTATAAGAAGATAGGTTGAAAATGTGATGTTTGTTTCCCTCCGTGTAGCATGGCCAGTTCATTCCAGAGGAACTATGTTCTGGCAGCAGCATCGGGAGGTGCATGGCAGCTACTGTGCAGTTGGGACTTCAGTGTAACCAATGAGAGGGCTGTGAGACAGCGTAAAAACAACCTCTGTGTCCAACTCAAGGTCACTCTTCTGTTACTCATTATTATAAGAAATTGAGAGACAGAGAGACCTCTATTACCCTAGAATAGGGATGCTACAATTCATGTGGTTAAAAAAAGACTGTAGCGTGTAGCTTATAGGTATAATATTAAAATATGGAAAAAGAATACCAAGAGACATGTGCCAAAGAGTTTTCTCTCCATCTCTCCAGGAGTCTCTAGCAGAGAAGAACCTTGAAGAAGCGTTGACTATGTCTGAGAAACTGAAACACTTTGGGCTCCACCTTGGTACCTGGTTCTTTTCCACCAGCCTGGCTGTTGGCTGTGGAGCTGGCATCTACTTTCTCTGCCAATATGAGCAGCAGGTATAACAAATAAACATAACACATACTGTATTGAAAGATATGCTACATAAAAGAGTCAAAGTTTAGTTTTTCATAGTATAATAAAGGTTTTCTGAGACATCCTATACATAGAAAAGACATCATACAGTACAGTACAGTACAGTACAGTACAGTACAGTACAGTACCTTTATGCATCCACCCTGAATGTAACATCATTAAGGATGCTCTGTAAAGTTTACCTTTTCCCGCCTAGAATTAGTTTTAAGCTTGGATGAAAATTCTTTTATCTTGAGGAAGACTGAAAATGGCTTTCTTATAGACACATTTTATTGCGATATGGAGAGTTTCTGTGCAAAACAAAATAAACATTTGATAAAGTATGTTGTCACAAACTGAAGTCCATAGTTAGATAAGTCAACGACCATGACATATTACTTAGCCACTACTTCCTGGCAGTAATATGTCAGGTAATTTACCGGCAGCACAGGGTGCAGCTATTTTCATTGCCACACGTACAGCACTATCTCAGTATGACCTCCATCTCTTATCTTTACAGCAGACTACCGACGCAACCAACTGGTCTCTGCTTCAAGAAGCAGAGACTCTCCTGGTTCCCTTTGTGGTGTCTTTGATCAACCTGGTTATCCCTCTCTTCTATTCCCTTTTCAACAAGATTGAGCACTATTCCAACCAACGCACACAAATCTATGCCCTCATTGTCAGGTTAGGCCACTTTATGGGATACTGTTATCAATTTGAGCATAAATCCTTCAACAACCAGCTCCTGCAGAAACAAACAATTGCACTACATTATTGTTCTCTCAGGAATGTTTGAGTGATACGTACCATTAAAAATATAAATGTATCTTCCCGTTTCAAGAAATGTCATCCTGAAGATGTCAATTCTGGGCATTCTCTGCTATTATTGGATGCATGACGTGGCTAATAGGTTTTCGGTATGTTTTATAATTCTTAATATAATATTACACTTTCTCACCTAAACATACCATGTTTCTTTCATCTGTATTTTGATTATCACTATCTGTCATGTTCACTGCAGTGTTGGGAGTCTGTTGTTGGACAGGCTCTGTACCGTCTCGTTATTGTTGACTTCCTGTTTCTAATGCTGGGATCCTTCTTTGGAGAATTTCTCAGCAAGTAAGTCTTATGATGTAAGTTTAATGACATGTCTTTTATTGTGATTCTACACAAATAAGGGGGACAAAGTTGGTATCACAAATCTTTACAACAATGTCAATCTTACAGTATAGTCTTAGAAAAATTGTACGCCACTCTGAAAATAACTAAAAATGCATTTCTGTGGACCGTTTATCATCGGGGGCGTCACAAGGGGTAGGAAAGTGGGACTGAGTTACTAGGGCCCAAGGTGGTGGAGGGGCCTTAATTATTTTATGCTTTAGCTATTGAGAAATAGCAGATATACAAGCTCGCAGAACTTGCAGATCTGCTATTTTTGAAAAGTAGTGAAAATGTGTGCAAATCTTTGAATATATTATGTATTTTTTAAGCGAACATTTGTAACTCAAATGTTGCTTCTGGAGGGGGGGGGGGGGGTCCCTGGAACTAAATATTTTGAGATGGGGGTCCGTGGCCAAATAAATACCATTTTGGGGTCCTTCACATGAAAAGGTTTGAGCTCCACTGACATGGAAACATAGATTTTTCAAAAAACCTTTGAAGGATTTGAAATATTCAAAGATTTTCATGATTTTTCAAAAATGGCAGATCTACAAGCTCGCAGGGCGGCACTCGGTGCCGCGCTGTGAGCTTGTATATCTGCTATTTTTCAATAGTTAAAGCACAGGGGCCCCACAGTGAATTCTTGTACCCGGGGCCCAGAATTTGGTGCGACACCCCTGTTTATCATGCCTTCCCCCCCCCCCCCCCCAGTGTGATTGGAACCAGATGCCTACCAAGTCTTGGTGCTCCAGAGTTTGATGTAGCAAGAAATGTCCTTGACCTCATCTATGCACAGACTCTGGCCTGGTAAGAAAAACATAATGTCAAATCAGGGGCGTCAATTGGGTATGGCAGGGGTATGCAGCTGCCATACCCTGGGTTCAGGGGGGAAAATAAGTTACTTTTAAATATAAATCCATGAATGTGCTGGTTATTATGTTGTTAAATTACAGTAAAATAACTACAAATGCAAAATTTTACAAAATGGTCACTTTAACAAGGTATTATAATTATATTCTCCACACTTGTATTCTCCCCATCTTGACAGAATGGTATATTCCCAGGTTCCACAGGTCAGCTGCATATGTTTTTCAAACATTGTGAAAATAGCCGATCTACATGCTCACAACGCCTCGCAGCGCGAGGCGTTGTGAGCATGTAGATCTGCTATTTTCACAATAGAACCGTGTTATACAAAATGTAATGCCTATTTTCCATGAGGACTCCCATCTTTGCCATACCCTAGCTTTTGCTGAACTGACACCACTGTGTCAAATTATTTCTAGTTTAACAACAGCAGCTCATACCAGAGCTGTCGCCAGGACACATCATTTTACTCATGGCCATGAAAACATTCCTACCAAATATCCAATGAACAATGATGGTGCTTATTTTGCCTCTGCAGGATTGGAATCTACTTCGCTCCTCTCTTGCCTGTGATGCAGATTCTCAAATTCTTCATCCTGTTTTACTTGAAGAAGGTAACTAGAAGGTTCATTTAACTCTGAGAGTGTTCTGCAGTAAGGCATTGGTTCTCAACCTGTGGGTCGGGACCTCCAGGGGGGTCCCCAAATTATTTTGGGGGGGTCCCCAGATGATTAACTTAATGTGCAACATTGTTTTCTCTCTCAACGGTAAACAAACCAACATAACGTTTAAGTTTATAGAGGGTATCTGCACATTTCTAAAGTGTCAATTTAAGGACTTTTTTAATACCTCTAAAATGACAAATTAAACATTAGCTAGATTGTCAAATATTAGAGGCAGAGATTGTGAAAATAGCCGATCTGCATGCTCACAGCGCCTCGCGTTGCGGGGTGTTGTGAGCATGTAGATCTACTATTTTCACAATATAACCGTGTTATACAAAACATAATGCCTCAACTCTTACAACTCCAAGTGCTCGTCAGGGTGGGGGTCCCCAGTTAAAATATGATTATTTTGGGGGTCGTGGCCTGAAAAGGTTGAGAATCACTGCAGTAAGGGACAGTTAATTAACCACTTAAACCTAATGCAGGGGTGTGCAGCCCAGGGGCCAAATGCGGCCTCATAACTAATTGTATATGGCCCGTGGCTTCATTCCTAAATTGTTTTATAAAAGGCCTGTCAGCACCGTTAAACAAGAATATTTTATGGTATAATTTCTCAGGATGCCTTGTTCCCTGTTGACTCATTCTGAAGGGGTCAAATAAAGGCTATTTTGTTGTATTTGTTACCTTGCACACCTGGTTACATTTGGTAATGTGAGTTATTTGTGTTTTGCCTAGAGCACACACCTGATAAAATACCATTGATATTAAATATTGATGATGATAGTTAAATCAAATATTGTAATTGCGATGCATATGTATGTGACTTTGGTCTGACCGAAAGTACATTTTGTCTGGAGATTTATAGTCGACCCTTGGGTGTTTTAATAGTTTCTAATGTGGCCCCCTTTGAAAAACGTTTGGACACCCCTGACCTAATGAATACTTGCCTGTGTTTGCTGAATGTTCACATATGACTATACCCAGAATGGGGATGCTAGGGTTCATGTGGTTAAATCATCTCTAAGGATTTTACTGCGTTGGTAGAGGCTTCAGAAGCTGAACTGCCATGAATAAAGGCAGCCATAGTCAGCTACTGTACAATGCCATAGATGCCAGGGCCTATCCATAGCCTTCTAGGTTCATATTACTCTTTTTACAGACCTGGGTCAATTATGAATTAAAAATCCTTTCGTCATATTGGAGGCTTGCTTAGTACATTTGGTTTGAGGGAAAAGGCCGGTGGGGTTTAGACTTTTCAGGCAACCCTATTTGTCACAGATGAGATCAAGAGCGCCAAGGAAAGTAATCGAATTCATTACAAACAGTAATTTGACCCAGGCAGGAGTAAATGGCTGCTGAATGTTTCATGAAGATTCAATGGCCTCAGAGGCAGTCATTCAAAGCTGTTTTCCGAAACAGAATGAAACGAAGGTTGTCTCTAAGTGAGGGTTATGTGAACTTTAAAATTACATAAGCTCGCAAGAATAATCAACAGAGATAGCTGTCAGAGAGGGAATGGGCCATGAGAATATTTATTTTAAATATTTTCGTGTTATGCCTGTATGCGTGCATGCATGTGTGTGTGTGTGTGTGTGTGTGTGTGTGTGTGTGTGTGTGTGTGTGTGTGTGTGTGTGTGTGTGTGTGTGTGTGTGTGTGTGTGTGTGTGTGTGTGTGTGTGTGTGTGTGTGTGTGTGTGTGTGTGTGTGTGTGTGTGTGTGTGTGTGTGTGTGGGTGTGTTTACCAGGTCAGCCTGATCCAGAACTGCCAACCCCCGCGGCGATCTAACCGGGCAGCTCAGATGCAAACAATCTTCATCGCCCTCCTCTTCATCCCTTCCTTTGTGGGAGCCCTGTCCATGGTTGCCTACACTGTCTGGAGGTATGGAGGTCCACACATCATCTACATCAGTGCTTTTCAATCATTTTCTTATTAAGGACCCCTAAATTGAAATGGACCCCCCATCTGAAGTGATGTTGTGCCATAAGAGAAATTCTATGTTAGACATTTTCAGAATCGTTCCACAATCTTTCAAGAGTTTCAACATGTTTTGAAAATAGCTGATCTACAAGATAGATAGATAGATACCTTTATTATCCCAAGGGGGAAATTCAGTTGTCCAGTTGTAGCACAGCGGTATACAGTTATTTACAAAGTTACAGAGAAGTAGGAAAAGATAGATAAGAGTAAAAAACAAGAGCAGTACAGTACCAAAAAAGAGAAGGTGCATCAATAGAGGGGGCGAATTAAATACAATGTGCCACAAAGACTTGCAATGCAGCTTATTGTGAGCCTGTAGATCTGCTATTTTTGAATAGCTGAAAAAATAGAGTAAAAGTGGTTACATTGTCCCCCCCATACCCCAATAAGAGAACAGCTGATCTACATGGCCTCCAGCCATCACACTTGCTTTTATTTATTTACCATGGTATCAAATCAATCCAAAACTATAAATTAGCACAAAACCAGAGAAATGCCCCGCTTCAGGAACATCAGAACAGTGTGGTCTTTCCTCCCGCAGTCTGACCCCCTCAGAACAGTGTGGTCCGTTCCGGGGCCTCAACAATACAATCAGTGCCATCAGTGTGTGGATGGAGGAGCTGGAGGGATTACCCAGCTCTGAATGGCCCATCTGGATCTACCAGAACGTCATCCGGAGTGAGATCTTCTACTTCCTCCTCACGCTCATCATCATGTGAGTACTGTGTGTGCCATTGATGTCAGAGACTTGCATGGAAGATGTAATAACATCATAAGCCTGTCAGCCTGTCAGTTGTAAATATTCAGACACTGTTCATTTGTTTTTGACTGTTCAAACAAGGTAACCTGGCGCTGTTTTACAACACACTAAATTATGTCATCAATGTGTGTGTGTGTGTGTGTGTGTGTGTGTGTGTGTGTGTGTGTGTTTGTGTTTGTGTGTGTGTGTGTGTGTGCGTGCGTGCATGCGTGCGTGAGTGTGTGCGTGCATGTGCATGTTTTTCTTCATCTGTATTTACAATTATGTGTGCCATTTGCCTTGTCTAATATGGACTTTCTTTTCTCTTTTTTTAAGTGTCATCATATATATCTTCTGGCAGGTCACTCAGGGACGCAAACTGCTTATTGCTCTGCTAAAACAGCAGATAGTTAATGTGAGTACATGTACAATGCTTCATTTTGTGCCATTAACTTTTGTTTCCCCTGTGGTTGCTCATTAACTCATTATCAGCTTAATTGTGGACTCTACCTCTTCCCTGCACTAATAGACTTTAACACTGCTGCTGCGCTGGCAATTATCACACTACCTAACTACATACATGTCTCTGTAATGGATTAACAACATATACTGAAGCAAAACACTGGTTCAGATTCAGATTTTGTAGACATGTTTAGAAATGTGTCTTTCCTAGGGGGCACGGTGGCGCTACCCGGCGAGCGCTCGCCTACCTCGCTTCCTCCTTTACTGGCCAACCGCGGGGCTCCTCGCGTCCAAATAAAAAGAGAGCGAGTTCAATTGTCGCCAATGGAAGATCTCCCCCGCGGTGATTTCTTTCCAATCGGAACGCCTCCCGTCGCACGTCCACGTGTCTGCCAATAAAATCGCCGGACTCCTTTTTCATTTCTCCTCCCCTCCTCCCTCCCCCGATCAAAACACAACGTCCCTCGAGGGATTCCAACCAATCATGCGCCGTCTTTTCGGGTCGCTGTTCCGGTCTGGGGCCAGAGCGGATATGGAAACGCTACTTGCTTTAATGTGGGCTTACACATTACCGGATACAGTAGGCGGGCTCTAGACAGCATCTGAGCACAGATCAGCAAATAGAAACCACACGAGATGGCTATGAACAGTGGTAGAGTGAAGTGAGCCACATTCTCTCAATGCAGCGTCCGACGTTGTCACGTTTAAAAACAAACAATTGTCACTTAGAGACCTTTGGATGCAATGGACACTTGGACACTGGCTTTGTTATCCTAACACTCAAGGTAAGTTTCGTGACTTCTACAAATTACTATGGTAATGGTCTGGTCATCTGCATGAAATGCATTACCATACATACAATAACATTCTTCAAGTAGGCAATAGGCATGGTGATGGTGTCTGCTACTGTCTTTCATTTGATCCATGGCTGGCCAATACTATCTAGTTAATGCTTTATTTGTAAAGACATTTTAATATAGGCCTATCCTATGGATTACATAGCTAAGTTACTGTCCTGCTATTGCAATATTAGGCTATTATTATATGTATATATATTTTTTAAGGTATTGTCAGTGTCATTGAAACATTAAGATAAGGAGTCATATAGTATGTTAATGAAAGTGAAAAGGAGAAAACTACATTTGGCTCATCAACAAAGCATAACAAACAAATTAGTGGTTTATAGATCTATGTGTTTCTCTTATACATTTAGTACAAAAGGACCCACATGTAAACACGCCATTGTGCTTTCTTGGGTTTAATTCCTATTAGTAGACCTTGTATCTGATTCTGAACTGTACTGTGCTTTTCCTTTGTGAACTGCTAACAAAGTAACTATTCAATCAAAACCATAAAGACACTCAGAGTTAAGGGTCTGTGCAAATAAAACATTTGAGAACCAGTATATCAGTGTCATACATAAACCTGTATGGAGACTTGACATTCTGTAATTGGATCTTATGATCAAAATAAGAACATTATAATAGTGTGTAAATCTGTGCCACATACAAATGTCTGTGTACAGACATAGATGGCCCCTGCATGATGGCTGCTAAAAAAAGATAACGCCATGGTGGGATCTGATGTGCATACTGTATTATCACATAGGCAAACATAAACTGTCACCTGTGTGACACTGAATTTGTATTGATTATACATATGTCTCTCTATTTCTCCTTTGCTGTCTCCCAGACCTCAGCTGTTCTCTCTGCACCTCTTCACCAAAGGCGAAGCGCCTCCACGGCCAGATTCAACAAGCGGACAGTGCAGGCAAATTCATGCAGAAAGTGGCCAGTTCAGAACACAGGAAACAGGACATAATACTGTACACTGCCCAAAAATACAGACACCATATCAAAAGAGGAGTGGCTAGAAGACAACAAAAAATAAATGAGCAGATGTTTGCCTCTCCCTTACTTAAATTTGTGATGTAGTTGAGACTTGTTTTATTATTCTTGTGCAAAGTGTGATGCCACCAGAGCCATCAACATATTGTCGCTGTCGGGCAGAAACCATGTCCCATTCCTTTTATTTTATTGTAAATGAATGCCCTACTTTATCATACACGAGTGTTGCATAAAAGTAGTGAAAATAGCAGATCTACAAGCCCACAACACATCAAAGTGTTGTCAGCTTGTAGATCGTCTATTTTCACCATGTTAGCAGATCTATAGGCCCACAAGATGCCATGACGTGTCAGCTTGTAGATCAGTTATTGTCACTGTTTTAGATACTTTTTAAATAGTGATAAGAAATAAGTGATAAGTAACGTTTTGGACATACAGGGTTTCCACCCAAGAGTGATGATGTATTCATATATATTTGTTGTCACCATGTTTATGTTGTATGTGGGATTAATACCCTGTTGTATTTGAATCTTTTAGATTAAAATTATATTTACCTTTCATGCAGTTGCATTTTTTTACTTAATGAAATATGTTATGCTTTTACCTCAATGGTTGACTTTGTTGATCCCCATTGGAAATAAGTCCAGATGTCATAATATTGTTGATGTTTGTTTGTTGTAACTCATACAGAGTAAGATTGTAAAAGAAATGTCAGCAGCATTAGTTAGAATGAATGAAATAAGGTACTTCTAAGTGAATTTGTTCCAAACCAAGATGAAATAAATACTGATCTGCATTTGCAGTGGATCTCTGAATAAGAGAAAATAATTATTATGTTATATAATTATATAAAATAATAATAATTATAAGTATAACAATACATAAAATGTACAGTGAATATATAAATGCATATATATACTGTGTACATCTATCACCAGTGAATATAAATAGATGTACAATACATCTATGAATGAAGTACAGTCTCACAAGGGTTATACTTAACAGGCATCTGTCAATATGTGCCAATGTACCGTAGGCCTACATGTTATATTGTAGTAATTTATAGTACAAATAGGTTAGATGATGGTGAGAAAATTGATTTTGAGGTCCATTTAGAGATGGTTAAAACAATGAGGACGTTTCTTTCATTCATTGAGTTTTATTTTTGCATGGCGTAGGTGGGAATCGAACACCTGACCCGGCGTAGGTGGGAATCAAACCCACGACCTTCGGATCCTCAGCAACCATACCTAAAATCGACAAAAGTCACAATTTTCATGAATCTATCATATATACTCATAAACCACTTGGACAGATCACTGGGGAGATGCACACGAAGACTGGCCTGTTGCATTTTTCATCCCTTCCACGCTCGTTTTCTCTTTCTTTCTCTCTTTCTCCTCTTTTTTCCTTCTTCCCCCTTCTCCCCCTCTCCCCTTCCATTTTTTTCCCCCTTCCCCCCCTAGGTAGGCAATTGTTCCCTAGCCCTGGCGCAGTCAGTAGTGCTGTCGCCTCACAGCTAGAAGGTCCTGGGTTCGATTCCCGCCGGGGGACACTGTGGGTGCTGGGGGCGTGTTCCCTCCTCTGCGTCATCAGTGCCCACACCCTAGGTGGGGTTGGCAAAAGGGCCTTTCTGTGTGGAGTTTGCATGTTCTCCCCGTGTCTCCTAGGGTAGATACCCTCACAAAAACATGCAGTAATCCTGGTCTCTATAAAGCCTCCCCCTGGCTAGCCGGGGCGCCTGATGGAGGGGAATGGAACTGGTTGGAATAACGTGTTCCTTCCACGCGCTATGTCCAACCGGGGAAGCTCCCCCTGTCAGGTGATAAGAAGCGGCCTGCTCACTCCTCATGCATTGAAGGAAGCATGAGCTCAGTTCGGGGCCCTCCCCAGGTTGGCAGAGGGAGAGTAGAGCCCAGGATCACAGCTTAGGCAATTGGCACCGGGTGAAAAAATGGGTTACAAAAATCGTGGGATAAAAAAAAACAAAAAAAAAACGAAATGTGTCTTTCCAGAAATACCGTATGCATTCAAGGGTGTTTGTGTGTTTTTTTTTTATTGTTTGGTATTTTGGACACACACTTGTTTTGCTTATATGTCTTTGACATTTTCTGTCTTCCTCTGTTGTTATTTTCACCAGGAGGGGAAAGACAAGTCCTTCTTGTTGGAGAAGCTGCAGATCCTCCAGAAATCTCAAGCTAAGAAGAAGAACAAGAGAAATCATAAAAAGGTGAGTCATATGCAGTGGTCGAAAGTAACAAAAAAAATGTTGGGTACTTGAGTATTTCAGTTTTTTAGTGCTTGTACTCTGACTTTGAAAATACGTCACATCGTGATAAGCTTGTAGATCTGCTATTTTCTAAAAGGTTGCTACATTTTACAAATCTTAGTAGGCCTAGGGTTATATATTAATGATATTATATGTTTATGCCATTTTGTACTTTTTCTAAAGTAATCTTAGAAAGAAAAACCTTTAAAAAAAAAAGAAAAAAAGATACTTGGTGGTATTGCTACTTTTACTTTAGTAAAAACATTTTACTACTTTCTCCATCGCTGGTCAGATGTCATCCAACAAAAGAACACACTTTTCTTCCTATAATCAGTTGTGAATTTTCATATTTCTCTCATAGCACACCAAACGGCGCTCAGGTGACCACTCCTCGGGTGGTCAGTCCAACTCCAACGGCATGATTCAGGCTTTGCTTGCTGGTCAGCAACTGGACGACAGGGAGGAGAGAGGGAGTGGCGTGCCCGTCCCCTCGTACATCACCAACACCTCCAGCTCTCTCATGCAGACCATGCTAGGCCGCCAGGGTGCTGACGATGAATATGACGGAGCCGCTCACAGGACACCGCTCCCTTCAGAGCAGCGGCCTTCTTCCTCCACTGCCGTCACACTGGCCATGCAAGCCAGGCAAAGGGTCGAGGGGCAGGAGGTGGGGGATCACTACAGGACGCCTGCCTTTTCAGAAGGTCCCAACGACCACTCTGGCTCCAGTGCCACGATGCTGGCGATGGAAGCCAGACAAAGAGCAGAGGGTGGTTATCACAGGACAGCGGATGCCACGGACAGTGTTATGATGCAGGTCATGCAGGCCAGGCAGAGAGCAGTAGAGGAGGAGGGTGTTTACAGGGTGCCCGCTCCGCCACAGAACCCAGCTCCCTCAGGGTCCCATGCACTCATACAGGCCATGCTGGCCCGACAGCAAGCTCAGAATGAGTATGACGATGGCTACTGAGCAAAGTGGACAGAAGCCTACAGTATCCAACTGTGGGGGAAAGTAACAGAACATGGGAATATAGGAACCCTGATGTGTATGTGATCGAATGTCCTCTTAAGTCAAATGTTGTACTTTATAAATTGTGAAAATAGGCTTTTAGACATGTGGGCTTATGGATCTATACTTTTTTTAAAGACCTTTTGAAAAATAATATGACATGCCCAAAATACTTACAGCAGGTGTGGTTACGGCGGAGTTCAGGCATGGTTCAATGCCATAAATCAAAAGTTTGCATTACACTATACATTGAGTATAATAAAGTAGGCAAACCACTTATTCACATTACGTATTTATAACTACAGTACTGTGTTTACTATGTTTCAAATAAGGCACCCTTTGAATATGAAACATATTGGTAAGACTACTAGTTTATAAATTAGAGCTAAGATATTTGCTAGATTTGGGTATCAGAAGCACATTTGTGCTTAAAGTTGTAAACAATATGTGGCTCAGTGCTGTAGGCCTACAGTACATTATTTTAATCTGAAATGTAAAGGAACACCAGCCTAGTGAGCCTACATTAGACTGTCAAAATTGTAATAAATAAATAAATAATAAATAACATCCGTTAATTAGTTACTGTCCCTAGTATACAACAAGATGGCTTGTTATCAATGACAAACTGTTATACAGAGGTGGCTGTATTGCAACTAAGGCTGTCAGTATACAATACTGCCCTCTACAGGCTATGTGCATTGTTTGCATCAGTATGCATAATCAAGGAGGTTTAATTGTCATAGTTTTCTAAAATAATGTTGACATTGTGGACAAGGGCAAAAAACAAACAAAAAAATATATCTCTGGGCCTGGCCATTCTGGCCTGGCAGAGATAATACTACTAATTATTTCTAAATAAATTGGCACCTGTACAGTCAAAGGAAATACACCATGAAAACATTATGAAATTGAATGGACAGATTGTGTTGATTGAATATTCTGTGCATTTCTCAGCAGGGGCGCAAAAGTCAGCATAAAACCGCCAGGGCACATGTCTGTCAGAGCTGACACTACAGTAGACTTCCGTCTTTACTTGTTATCTAATCTCTGATCTGTTCTATGACATTAATGCAGGGGTCTTCAACGTTTTCAGGCCAAGGACCCCTTAGTTGAGAGAGAGGTGAAGCAGGGACCCCCACAACCGGTTCATAGATTCCATATTGTTTCATCGTTTGACAGCACGATCATCATATATTTTGGATTCATGTTAATGTGGGTTTTCAGATATTTAACCACTTGAACCGTCAACACTTAATAAACTTGACTTTTCACTGTACTTAGTCTGCTCTTTTCCCCCTCCAAAGCTCTTTGCCAAAAATAGCCGATCTACAAGCTCACAACGCCTATGTAGATCGGCTATTTTTGGATAAAGTTCTCCGAATATGGACGTGGTGGTTAATATAAAGAAGGGGGGGAAAAAACAAGTTTCTATCACACAAAGATTTGGAGGACCCCCTGTAGTAACTCTGAGGACCCCCTAGGGGTCCCGGACCCCCTGTTGAAGATCCCTGCATTAATGCATTCAGCCAACTACTGACAAATGACTGGAGAGAGAGAGAGAGAGAGCACTTGAGGGAACACTAGTTATATAACATGAATAAACATAAGAATAGGCAGCATAACAATAAGAGGCAACAGGGCAGACAAAAGAGTGCTAATTAATCCTTTTTCTGACACAATGGGAAAATATAATGCAAAATAGCACCAATTGCCCCATTCCTTGCTTTGCATTAAGAAAACATGAAACACCTGCTAATCGCTGGCAGTGGGATAATGTAAATCATACTTTTCAATGTTGACCCTGAAAATCACTGGTATTTGTACTGCACACAGAATGAATGTCGTACAGTACAGTACAGTACAGTACAGTACAGTACAGTACAGTACAGTACAGTACAGTACATTTCTCAACAATGGGGACCCAGTCGGGTTAGTAAGGGACATTGATTATTGTAGGCCAGTCCTGGAGTAATAATCTCCATACACATTTTGTGTAGAAAAGTACTGAATACTCCACAACTTATTTGCAGCTTCACATGTAAATTATGCAAGTAATACGCACAGGCACAGAATAAACTGCACTGTAGCAGTTCATAAATGTATTGCCGGAAATAATGACATGACATGATTTTTATAAGGCTTTTATGCATGCAATAGATCCTCAATACATATTACTTCACATTACGTCCTTACAGCATGTAACAGTGTGTTACACTGACAGAAAAAAACAAAACAAACAACAACAACGCCTGTGCAAACAACCCACCGATCCACAGCTTAGACCGAGTCCACAGTGCCAGCTCTCAATTACTTGGGCTGTCCAGCTATCACAGCAAGCCCACAGGGAGGAGATTTCCAGTTTTCAATTAAGGCTGTGTTGGAAATCCCCGGAGGCATTTGTCCCAACTGAGCACAGATCACTGATGGCCAGAAGTGATCTCATCTCACACATCCAGCTGACCCTCATCCCCCACCATTCTGTAGTCCCGTTCAGCACTGCTCTTCCCCTTCCCCCAGAGACCCGGGGCTGTCACTGGCGTCCAGGGAGGCAGTAGGTAAGGGTGTTTTTCTGCCACTTGTCGGGGTCTGGCCCGAGAGATCCCAGTCCCCAGTCTGAGAGGAGACAGACTTCACGGACTGTTCCCGGAGTTGCCCGAAGGCCTCCCTAGCATGCTCTCCCCGGACGCTCTGCTCGAAGGTCTTGCGTTTGTTTCTAAACTCAATGACGGTTTTGGTGTAAGAGTTCAGGGTGGTGACCGACGCACTCATGCAGCAGGTGAAGGATAGCCAGGCCATGCTGAGAGAGAGAGAGAGAGAGAGAGAGTACAGAGAGAGACAGATACAGAGACAGAGCGAGAGCGCAAGGAGTAAAACAAGTAATTTTATAATTTGTAAAATCAATACACAGAGGTGACTCCACTGCCTAACATGGGGTTAACCACTTAAGCCCTTCTGTTTATGAAGTACTTTGTTATACGATACATTCTTGGGGAATAAAAAATAAAATAAAAAATACATTCAGATTTTTGTGTGTGCAAATTCTTACGAATGAAACTGGTTAAAATAGTTAAATTCTGCTTTTATAATGAAAAACTGTGAGCACGCAAGGACATGATCCAATTGATGTCTTGACACTGCTGTAGACACTTTGACACTGTGTAGAAATGGTAGCGTAGAAGCACAGCTGTACAGAGATTAGTGTCAATCAGGTCATGTCCAGGGCAGTGCACCGGGTCACATGATCCAACATCAGTCAATCACTTCATCTTGTGTTCTTTTTACTCTTGAAATGCGCACAGGCATCACACATTGTTTAACTTTTTGGTTTTTTCAATGACTTTTGTTTTCACATTCCGTAGTGTACACATTTTCAAGGGGTGAAATATAATCCTGTTATGCAATTCCAATCACATCTGTATCAGGGCTTTGAACACCAAAGCCTAATCCCCCCGTAACATGAGAGCGACGTACGTATGTGGGCTGTTTTCATTAGAGATGGTGATGGTGGCCTGAGGGGAAATCACAGAGCAACTGTAGATGTCAGATAACAGTCTATTGACCATATTTAAACGGTGGTCATTTTGCACTTATTGTATGTCTTACGCTCACATGAACACTAGCATTTCTATTCTGGGCATGTCATAACAGGCGAGCATTTGGTGAAAACAGCAAACAACTCTCAAGGCATCGCAATACAACTCGCTGTGAGCTCATATACCTCTTAAGAGATTTATAGAGGGAGAAAATGAGGAGGCCAACAATAGAGCCCTGAGGACACCACACCGGTCAACAAAGTATATAGGGTTTAAGTGGTTCATGTGGATTAGTCCATGAAAGATTGAGGTCCTGGTGGTTCCCCCCTGGACATTTACTGTTATCCAAGGACAATGAAGACAGAAAAGCAGAAACATATTGCAATCTACAAACTGTAGGTCACAACTCAAAAGTGGGAGAAATCTTTTGGTTTGCCAAATCGTTTTTGGCAACTTTTTGTTATTAATTGGCAGTATATTTTGGCAAATGTAACCCTTTCTTAAAAATGATGTCTATTGCCAGCAGTCAAACAAGTAATTGTAAATGAATGATCATAAATGCATAAATACTACATTGTTTGGGTTGGGTCCTTACAAGCAGTATTACTGGGTCATTGGTGAAAGGGTTAATGCACATCTGGCCAAGACAGATCTGACTCTATCCCTATGATAAAATGAATGCATAACAGTATAATGAAATAATGGTTAAGTTAAAGGAGAGAACTGACAATGTCTAATACTGTATGAACAGTATCATTCCAAAACAAGCTATCTACCATCAAAATAAATATTAACAACACAAAATACCATACCAGAAGGACCATCCATAGTCCCAATTGTAGGGTCTCCACTCAGGTGGCCCCAGACTGACAGTGGCTTGGAATACCTGTGAGTACATCATATGAGCCACCATGCCCAGCAGACCTGTAAACACATGGATGGGAATAATTGCCTGGTTGCATGATAATACAATGTTGTGTAAAAAAAGGTCCTAAGACCGAAACATTGGTGAAATAACTGGACAAATATGGAGCAGTAGCCCACACAAAAGCAAATCAGAATATGACTCACAGAACAGATCATACAGTACATTTCATTTTCGTTGTTCACACATACGCACGCACGTGCACACACGTGCACCCACACACGTGCGCACGCACACGCACCCACCCACCCACCCACCCACACAGCACTGAACTAAACTGACATCAATGTTTATAGCTTTATGAATCCCCTCCAAATTGCCGATGGCTTTTCAGTATGAAAGCATTCCAGTATTATTTTTGGAAGATTTGCTAAATGATCGCCTTTAAGTCAAAGAATGCGGAGAGAAAACCAGTCGCAAGCTGTTTGCAAGTTCAGCCTGAGTGGCCAATGGTGGGCCGAAGTATATTATTTGGATTGTATTTGGATTATATTACTTCTCTATTCTATTACATGATTTTGAAGGAGCTTTCCTGACTCACCAAAAGTGCAGAACCCTTTACACTTCTGCATGTATTTCATGCGGATTACTACACATCTCAAATACTGTAAATGTAATTAACCAACCAAATCAAGACGACATCGTATTTTATGATGCAACAATCTGCTCTTCTTGGAAGGCAACACCATCGTGCGATGGCGTATTAAGCTTACCTGAGAGCACAGTGAAGATGGCAGCGAAGGCGTTGACCTTGAGCCCGTCGATGACATCGCTGGAGTAGCCCAGCTCCACACACATGAGGCTGAAGCCCACCACCAGGAGAACTATGTACAGGACCTCAGAGACCACCAAGAGCCACAGGATTCCTGCAACACACACACACACACACACACACACACACACACACACACACACACACACACACACACACACACACACACATGCTATAGTGTTGATTTTGGCAGCAAATGTTCAATTTAGTTTTAGTCATATTTTAGTCATCTGAAATGTTTTAGTTTTAGTCTTAGTCGGCTAAATATCAGGAGATATTAGTCGACTAAATCTACAGCTGATTTTGTCGACGAAAATGTATTTTGGCGGTGCCTTGATGGTGTCGTAATTGCTGATTTTACACTTGGTTGCGCTCTGGAAATAGCCGATTACAAGCTCACAATGCGGCACAGTGTGACGCGTTGTGAGCTTGTAGATCTGCTATTTTCACCCGAGCGCAACCAAACATGAAATGACTTGTCTTTTAGTATTACTGGATCTCTTCTCCACTAGTCCCTCCCTAACATTTTTGTCTAGTTTTTATTTGTTGACACACCAAAGGAGACCCATGGGCCATGTAAGGCACCAACCTGCTCTTCAGGAGCAGTTAGGGGTTCAGTCTCTTGCTCAAGGGCACTTCAACACTAAGTCAGGGGGAGCCGCGGTGATCGAACCAGGAACCTTTCCGTTACCCAAGCGGCCTCTAATCTGTATTGCTGTTTCAAGGGGTGACCATTGCATTGGGTGGCAAGTAGACACAGTGGGTAGAGTCACTGTCCTGTAAATGACAGGTGGTATTGTGCAAGTGCCCCTGTACAATACCTCCTGCTCAATCATTCTAAATTGCTCTGAATAAAATAAGCTAAATGTAAAAAATCTATATTGGGATGTACGTAAATAATGCTACAAGTTGATACACAGCCTACTGTACATGTTTGTTAAATTGTGTCAATGTTGTTCTTCTGTTCATTTGCAGGTGGTGACTCAGGTGGCACATATCTAGCTCAGACTCATTCCCATGCAACGTCCGTGTAGAAACAGATGTGATTCAGTCAATTTTCTAGAGTTAATGTGACATCTCAGTATTGCTTGTGTCAGATACAAGGGTTTGATGATGACACACCCTCTGACTGGCACGACCCTTAAATTCAATTGATGTTGGCACTTAGCGCTGTCTCCAAATCTGATTGAGCTTTCCAATGAATGAATCAGGAAAGACGTTATCTGGCTACATGACAGGGCAGACATTGCGTCCTCGCACATCTCGCTCCTCATTCCCTCTTGCTATTAATCCATGCTGACACTTCATTGCCGGAAGTACGCATTGTCGTCCGCTGCAATATTTCCCTTGAGACCATGGCAACACAACTGACACTGCTAAAACCTAATGCTGAAGGCGTCCGGCTGCTTGTGTCGAGTTCTTGTTCCTTGTGAGTGTCTGAGTCTAATGTCACTGATCAGTGTAAAATTGATGATGGCATAGAAACACACGGGCGCCTACAAATTCACGCCCCCTTTTGTGACAGCGACCCCACTTTGGGTAAGGGAGAACGGTGTACTGCAGCTGCCAATGCAATCCCAATGAGAGGCATCGTGAAATATCATAATTTCAGTGGTTGACTACTGAGGCCATAGCGATTCTTTTTGTGTTCTAATAAAGAGCCCCATGAGTCATGGACGCATCCCTTGAGGTTTTCAATACCCAGATGCAGATACGCTTGTTTCTCATGTATAATTAGGCTGTTTATTTATTTTAGCCTAAGTTTTATTTATTTTTTGTACCGCTCTGACATCATACTCTGACATCACTGTGATGTCAGGGGAACCACACTAACAGAATGGGTACCAGGGGTCTCCATAAATGGGTAACTGGTCCGATATACATCACTGGCTAGATGGCCAAGACATGGCGCGTCCTCGTCGCTTGTCGCCCTGAGGCGTCTTACAAGTAGAAATACTCTGTTACAAGTAAAATTCCGGAATTCAAAATTTAAATAAAGTAAAAGTACAAAATGTTAACAGCCTAGAAATAGAATATGGCTAAAGTGGCATATGTATGTTTTATAATATTATAATTTATATCCGAAAGTAATTAGTAACTAAAGTTTTCAAATAAATGTAGTGGAGTAAAAGTACAATACTTGGATCCGAGATGTAGTGGAGTAGAAGTACAAGTATTGGAACTTGGAAACACTCAAGTAAACTAAAAATACCTCACAATTTGTTACTTAAATACAGTAGTTGAGTAAATGTACTTTACACCACTGGCCTGGTGACACAAGCTCCCCATATATGCCACACCCATTTCCACAAAGTCAGATTTCCGGTCATTTAGAATTTTCTCCAAAACACAATATTTGCTATGCCTTATTTAGAATTTGTATCATAATGATTTTCCATTACATACCGATAGGCAGTAGCGGAACTACTCACACTGTACTACAAGTACTCACACTGTTTACTTAAACAAAACTGTCAATTCCTCAATCTAGAAATACTCTGTTATAAGTAGAAGTCTGGTATTAAAAATGTACTTCAGTAAAAGTAAAAAAGTATTGGCATCAAAATATAGCCAAAGCACCAAAAGTAAAAGTACTCAATTACAGAATGTCCCATTTCAAGTTCAATATATATAAATATTTTGAAAATAGCAGACCTACAAGCTCACAACGCAACAAAACGAATCAAAATCTACAAAGTAACTAACAAATAAAGTAGTCAAATAATTGCAGTGGAGTGTAGTGGAGTGGAAGTTATTGTATTTACTTAAAGGAGTAGTTCACCACTTTTCAACCTGTCTTCATATAATAGGTCCTCACTAATGTTCATGATAAAATATCACAATTTGTTTCTACTCAGTCCAAGTCTCCTAGGAGAGCTGTGGGAAGTTCAGAATCCATCGTCTTGTGACATCATCATTTTCCAAGAAAAAGATTTAATCAATATTTTTGAAAAAAATATTTATATTTTTATTATCGTGAGAACAATGGCTTCCACTTTAAAATTGCAACTTTTCAGGAAAAGCCTGCAGTTTCTATAAGCTGGATTGGCAATCGATGATGTCACAAGACGATGGGATTCTGACCTGCCCACAGCCCTCCTCTGAGGAAAAAAAAAAAGAAAAAAGATATTTTTGAGTGAGGACCAATTATTGCGACCGTCAGGGAGCAGTTTACTATGAAAACCTCCACCGGCCGTCCGTCCGTCACACGTCACACGTCACACCTTTGCCCAGTATGACATCACACCACATCTGTACACAAACCTTTGTGTACGTTGCTGTGGCAACAGTCTGTTGTTGCTGGTCTGTTAGTGTACGTTAGCAACCACCTTAGCAACCATGGTTTTACCCTAGCAACCAACTGTTTACCCTAGCAACCAACTGTTTACCATAGCAACCATGTTTTTTTACCCTAGCAACCAACTGTTTACCATAGCAACCAGATACGCAGAGCAGGGATCTCCATATATGGGCATAAACAGGTGACATCACACTGATTGCGACCGTCAGGGAGCAGTTTACTATGAAAACCTCCACCGGCCGTCCGTCCGTCGGTCGGTCACACGTCACACGTCACACCTTTGCCCTGCTCATATCTCCGCATCAGTATATAGGGCTTGTTTGTTTATTGTATGACATCACGCCACATCATCAGCTGTGGACTCTGTGATGTCATCGTATCGCATCAGTATATAGGGCTTGTTCGTTTATTGTATGACATCACGCCACATCATCAGCTGTGGACTCTGTGATGTCATCGTATCTCCATATATGGCCATCTCCGTATATGGAGATATAAGTCGTCCATGCCCAAGTATGGGCTGGTGAGGTCAGACTTTGTGTGATGCGTAGGTTATCTCCATATATGGAGATTCAACATTCCAGGCAATGCTCTCTTCCCTGGTGAGAATTGCCCCTTTATATAGGGCTTGTTTGTGTATTGTATGACATCACGCCACATCATCAGCTGTGGACTCTGTGATGTCATCGTATCTCCATATATGGCCATCTCCGTATATGGAGATATAAGTCGTCCATGCCCAAGTATGGGCTGGTGAGGTCAGACTTTGTGTGATGCGTAGGTTATCTCCATATATGGAGATTCAACATTCCAGGTGTAACTATGGCTACCCGTATGACGTGAGAGGTGGAGGTTGTGATATTTGTGGAGATAAGCGACCAACGGTCGCTTATCTCCCGATTAGGGAGTCTTACTGGTGTCAGATACTCAGAGCAGGGATTTCTCCATAATATATGGGCATAAAAGGGATTCTGTTAGGGATCTCCATATATGGGCGTAAAAGGGATTCTGTTAGGGATCTCCATATATGGGCATACAAGGGATTCTGTTAGGGATCTCCATATATGGGCATAAAAGGGATTCTGTTAGGGATCTCCATATATGGGCATAAAAGGGATTCTGATATGGGCATAAAAGGGATTCTGTTAGGGATCTCCATATATGGGCATAAAAGGGATTCTGTTAGGGATCTCCATATATGGGCATAAAAGGGATTCTGTTAGCTGTTAGTGATCTCCATATATGGGCATAAAAGGGATGCTGTTAGGGATCTCCATATATGGGCATAAAAGGGATTCTGTTAGGGATCTCCATATATGGGCATGAAAGGGATTCTGTTAGGGATCTCCATATATGGGCATAAAAGGGATTGTATCCCAGATGATGCCCTGTTAGGAGATCCACACTAACAGAATCCATATATGGTCCTACCGACAGCTGCTATAAGCCAACCCTGGCGATAAGGTCTGAGTCGAAGAAATGCTTCTTTCCTGGCAAGAATTGCCCCTTTATACTGTAGGGCTCGTTTGTGTATTGTATGACATCACGCCACATCATCGGCTGAGGACTGTGTGATGTCATCATATCTCCATATATGGAGACATAAGTTGCTCATGCCCAAATATGGGCTGGTGAGGTCAGACTTAGTGTGATGCGTAGGTTATCTCCATATATGGAGATTCAACTTCAATGAGTAACCATGGCAAACTGTCAACTGCCAATTGGTAAAACAAACTTTTGGCCTATTTGTGGAGATAAGCGACCAACGGTCGCTTATCTCCCGATTAGGGAGTCTTACTGGTATGAACATAGGTTGAAAAGTGGTGGAGTGCCCCTTTAAGTACAATACTCGAGTACAAGTAATTAGTTACTTTCCATCAACAGCCCACATAATGATTCATAAATCATCCAATGTAATTTTGACTATGCATGCACCTCATGGTACTTTAGCACCACATAGGCATTAAAAGATTCAGAACTTTCAAAACAAACTGGTCAGGTTACTACTTGCCTTGGCCTCACACCCAGAAGTTCATCGAACCCCTGCTCATTATTGCTGGGTGGGATGGCTCAGGGTAGTGGACAGAGTAAAGCAACTTGCAATGGGCCTGTTCTTCAAGATACGCAAGGAAACAGGGATACCCATGTATCAAAAACTGTAACTCAGTAGTCAGTACCTTCCTTCAAAACAGCCATAAAAGAGTAGCCTGGCGTTGCTCATACTGATTCCTCACTGCGTATCGGATATTAGTCTGGACTCGCAAGCAGAATTTTTATTTTCAAGGAGTGGGTTAAAATAATCGCTCTGGACACAATTGGTTAGACCAGACCAATGCTGGGCCCTAATTGGTTCCCCCAAATTTTGGGGGAGAGGAAATGGATTCACAATTGAACGGGCCAGGCCCATATTCGCCAAGGGCAAACATTTTTGCCCAGGCGGATTGGCCTGGTTCCAGGCTAATAAAAGAGCACCTGTCTGCAATTTGTAAATGGTCCTAGAAAAGCCCTCTAAGCTTAACACCCCCAATGGTTACTGTACATATTTTACTTTGCAGTACTTTCATAGACTGACTGATCAGTCACGCTGCACTTTGGCTGCATGTTGATTTGAAAACATGGCAATGGCATCCCTGAAAAAAATCAGTGTTTCAAACTTTTCACTGGATGACAACATCTAATTTAGATGTTGTCGTCCTCAGGCCTGACGGGCTCTTACAAGTTATTGCAAAAAAATAAACATAATACAAAGAGAGATCATTATTTTTCCAGTATCATGCTGGATTGGCTTAATTGTTTTGTTGTTTGTCTGCATTGAGAGAGACGCATTATTCACCATTATAAAACAAATGCATTACAATCAGTGTTGCAGTGGTCTTGGGTCGTGCGCCCCCGACGACCTAAACCTTTTCTGAGCCGGTCTCGCACCCCCCCGAAGTTCACACCTCGACAACTGTTTAACAAAGAAACTAGCATATTTGCATATCAATAGACCTGTATAGTAGGTGTCGAGCGACGTCCGCGACCCCCCAAACATTGAATCACCACTGCACCACTGATTACAATGCTGCAGGGTCTTAAAAGTGTTATAATATTCAAAGCTCCAAAGCTACAGATGATGTCGTAATGTGATGTTGTATGCTTAAACACAAACAATTGGTTTCATAAAACAAATGTGGACCCTCCCTGTTCCTTCATGAGGTTAAACTCTATATGATTATTACTCCTCAAGGATCATGTGCATTTGCACAAGAATGTTATAATACTCATTCATTGGCTTTCAAAAGATAAACTTACAAAGACAAAGAGGCTTTAGGAGTTACCATCGTAATACTGGATAACAGTTAAAGTATAACTTCTTTCTCAGATGAAATAACTTGTGCATCAGTCGAAACTGAATAACGATTTGACACCAGTATGTCATTTTTAAAGAGGCGGTGCCATAATTTTGTACCTTTTCTGTTGTATTTGTCTATGAAGTTATAATGTGCACATTTTCCTTCCCTGTTGATGATCAGGTATTATGATTATACTAGGAGGAAGATCTTTTCCCAAAAAGTGTACAGAAAGTGTTAAAAATTATGTTTTTATGTGGCCACACCCACCAGTTCATTAAGTATGTCTGGTTTGCAGGTGGGTGGTGACCCAGCTGAAGTTAACCACACCCACAGTGTTGGGTGTATCACAGATATAAAAAGCTAGATACCTCCTACCAGTCGCGCCAGGTCATTGGCGTGACTGGTAAAAGAGGACTGGCAAGCTTCCGGAATTCTGAAGGACGGATGCTCAGTAGGCCAATCAGATGCGGGACTCCCTCTTTCCAACTGCAGGGGGCACAGTCATATACTCTATGGGCAGAGTGCCTTCTTGCCAGTCCTCTTTTACCAACGCCCCAGAGCTAAGGAGGTGTCTACCTTTCTATGTCTATGGGGTGTATGGTAAAAGGGGAGGGGTTGTTTATATGATGTGATTAACTCAGTGTTTTTCAGTCGGGCCTTTTGACTCAGAGGCTTTCAGCTTTCAGGAAGTAACCAACAATACACAGAGTACATTAGAGTAATGTTAACTTCATAGACACATACAAAACAGAAAAACAAAACTATGGCACTGACCCTTTAAGAATACACAGGCTTTCAAAATACTAAATAAATGTTTAGTGCAAATATCATGTGATAAATTACATATTTTATCGGCAGACTGGCATACTCACCGATACCAGTATTTTAGTTCAGTATCGCCAGCTTTTCTCTACTCATGATAATGATCGTTAATCTCTTTAATGCATAAAACAAAACGTGTGCCTATGACTATAAAACGAAAGGAGACAGAATGATGATTGATATTGTGGTATGATAATATGCATAGGGAAATGTCCTGAATCACTCACCTCTCTCTGATGCCGGGGCCAAATCAATGAAGCTTTGGCATTTTTCACCTGTAATGGCAGCAAAACAAAATGAGTCACACAGTGCAGGATAAATTAATAATTGGCATCACAGCTCAGCAATATTATGGTAATCGTGGCATCAAGAGAAATGTCAGTTCAAAAGGTCAGGTGGAACAAGTACTAATACATTCCTTTATTTTTGTTCTTTATGCCTTCCTAAATAAAGCTGGGACTTCTACTTCATCATCATTCTGGACTCCATATTCTTCTATATTTTGTAGTAAGGTATAGAGTAAATTCCTTACTTAACCCAGGCCGAAACACACCCATCTTGTAATGCTGTTGCATATTAAAACATATTTTTAAACTTTGATGAGGAGTGCGGATGTTTCTTTTGTCATCCCAGAATAGGGACACAAGGGACACTGAACCGCCTGCGGCCTGTGCACTGGAGTTGGCTGCTTCTGTGCTTCATATCAGTTATTTAAGAAGTGGGGCTTGGCAGACGAATGCTGCGAGCTTGAGTCTGCCGAACGTCTGCCGAACACATAATTAACACCTGCCCCCTGTACAGACCACCTTCGGAGGCCTGCCTCTTTGAAAGGGACCAGAAACAAGGCCAAGGGCGTGGCTACACGATACTGAGTTGGACATGTGAGGATGATACACGAAAGAAGAAGAAGAAGAAGAAGGGACACGCAGATTCATGTGTTTGAATTCTCTGTTAAATCGTGTGAGACTTAGTCAGTTCTTTGGGACCGGATGCGATGACCTTTGAGCTCTGACCCTTTCTTCCCCTGCAGACATGAGCCACCACTTCTGTCATCTGTCTCGTGGAGGATGTGCAGCTGGATTTGTAGTAAATGGTACTCTCTAATCAGGTAGAGCGAATGTGGCAACAGCTGTTTTAAGGAAAAACTCATTAAGACCCCAGTTACATAATCGTTATTTACTCAAGCGCTCTCATCTCACCCCCATCGTGCGGTCACAGGCAGCCACTTGAAGAGACAGAGATTTGATTAAATTGACCTCATCAAAGCTCTATACTTTAAAAGCTCTTAACTGGAAACTTCATATTACTGAGCCTTCTAGTTCTAGCCTAGTGCATATGTTGACACTTAAACCAATTTGTTGAACTAGCACACCTTGTATATAGACTGATGTCAATCAGAGCGGAATCACCATTGTAAAAGTCCAACAAACTGAAAATATATTGTACTTCTTGCATCTTTCCATTTCACTCACCCTATGCTTTCGCAGTTCACCTACAAAAACACCACAATTCTTACCACTAGCACAATACTTACCACTACCACTACCACTAGGCCTACCACTTCCACTACCACTACCACACAAGAAAGTGTTGCAGGACAGAGATTACCATTACGGACAATCTACATTAATTGCGACCGAAGGTCGCAGTTTACCATGAGAAATGTCACAGCTTGTCCATATAGACGTGTAGATGTGTGTGTACACATTTGTACAGTCTATGGGTTGGTTCCCTTGACACATCACTGTAACATCACAGGTGATATCACAGGTGACATCACCTATGTAAAAGTCCATATATGGGTATTCCCCAGGATCCCTTTTATGCCCATATATGAAGATCCCTGATGTCATCGATATATATATCACTGGCCCATATCTGTGTGGCTGGTTCAGATATCTCCATGTATGGGCATAAAAGATATTGTATGTTGTGATGTCATGGGAACCACTCAAACAGAATCCCCTGTATGCCCATATGGAGTTCCCTGATGTCATCAATATTAATATGGAGGAAGACAGCCCATATCTGTGCGGCTGGTTCAGACAGGGATCTCCATGTATGGGCATAAAAGGGATGTACTATATACAATACATCGATCTCCATATATATATGGGTAACTGGTCCGATATACATCACTGGCCAGATGGCCAAGAATTGGTGCGACCATATCAACCTGAGTCGTCTTACTAGTAATTATAACCTAACCACATCTCTCTCTCTCTCTCTCTCTCTCTCTCTCTTTCACGCACGCACGCACGCACGCACACACACACACACACACACACACACACACACACACACACACACACACACACACACACACACACACACACACACACACACACACACACACACACAGCTCTAGATAGGCTACTGTGTTATAGGCTATTATCCGTTTATACCATGGCTTTTCCAAATGTGGTGATGCAGAGGCAGAATCTTGTCTTGCCAGGATGTTAAGCCTTTTCCTCATCATTACTGCCTGTCTGCCACTTGCAAACCCCTCAACACCATTTACTAACTAGACAATAGCCTACCTGGTAACAGGTGGGCAGTGGGTACCAAGGAAGAGTGGGCACATTGGTGTTTTAAGTGGCTATTTATTCCAAAATGCTACAAAACCTGTAGCTATATCAGGATATTTTGGACATAAACATGAAGTTAAAGGATAAAATGTTCACATCATGTATGCCTACTTTACATTCATTTTTCAAATAGGCTACTGTATATTTTTATAATTTTGGACAAAATAGCCCATTTTATATCGAGTGGCCCAGATGTCTCTATATTGCCAACCTATCCTGTATCAGCCTACCCTACAGTAGGCTCGTAAGCTCCCAAAATAGCCTACAACCACCAGTGTTCATTTTTATCCAAGCTGCGTGCTCGTCCACCGCCCACTGCACTGAACTGATGTGACACTAATGTTTATAGCGCACCGCACGCACGCTAATGCAAGCGCGCGCGCACGCACGCACGCACGCACACTCACTCACACACACTCACTCACTCACACACACACACACACACACACACATGCGCACAAACAAACAAACACGCACGCACGCACTCGGGCAGACACGAAGACCGAACACATGCACAAACAGAGAGCTGTATTAATAACTATATGTCCTCTTACTTTCATCGTAGATATTTTCTGCACATGAAAGCCAGATCCCGGTGTGGAACTGCCGGAATAGGAAGCGATCGTCCCCCGTTTCCCAGCTGTACACCACTTTATTTGGGTCCGTTTCGTTCACTCCATAGTCCAGGCAGTTGTGCGTCCGCAGCTTGCTGCAGGCGGGCTTGGGAACTCTCTGGGTGCCCACACACCAGTAACTTGTTATGAACGATGTTACTGAGAAAAAGAGAGCGAAAAAATTCAAACCAACCGAGAGCAGCGCCCTGCATTTGCGAGATGACTTCATTGTCTGTGAGAAAGGTTCACCAAAATACGCATGGATGCGAGTCAGTCATGCGACAGGTGACGCAATAAACCAATTAAAAACAAAAACAAATGAATCAATTTGGATGCGCTCCCGATATCTCCATTGATGTGACGGCTCCAGAAAGACTCCACAGCTGAACTTGGTGTGTGCCATCATCATCGCAAGTCACGCTCCATCTCCCACTCACACACACACGAGGTGCCGTGAATCCACGTCGTCCAGACTGAGTGTCACGCTGTGAAAGGATTTAATGGTGCTTGCATCAAAGTGTTGGATTTGCGTGTGATAGTGATAGTAGCTATGCTATCTGGCTGCTCCCTCTCCCTTCTTTTTCTACTTGCACTGACAAAGGCGTGATGTATAACTTGGGAGAGCGAATGACCATGGGCCCTGAATAGCTTTTTTAATGTCATGTCGTCCTCAGTTTAGGCCTATGAAGAGAAAAACAAGACAGTATCTAGACCTATGCTGGGAATTTGTCATTGACACATTTTCCAAGTAACTGTCATGACTGTTGGAAAAGAGTTATTTAACACTTCACCGAAAAATGTCACTTATCCCCAAATCTGACTGGTTAATAACGTAACTTTAGAATTTTATGTTCTAAATTTACGATCTGGGACTTATTTTATTTGATGATAATCATATTTGATAATAGGCCTAATGCATAATAGGCCTACTACATAACAATTCATATATATATTTAAACCAATCTAACTACAATTGCACACCTGCAGTGGTTAAGAAATGATCATCAGTTGATCCTTGATTGCATGGAAAGTGTGGCAAATGTCATGAAAAATCACATTCATGATGGTGGCATTGAGATATTTATCTCTGGAAGGACTCCACATCAGTATGTTTAATGTGTCTATAATAGGCATTATGTGTAAACCTATGAGTCAACACCAGTTTAATATCCAAAACAGGGCTGGATTAACCATTGGGCCGGTGGGGCCGTTGCCAGGGGCCCTTGGGGGAACTGGGCTGTGTGGTCCATGATCCAAAGTCAGCGATTTATTGTAGAATTTTCTGTTGCAATGAATGATTGTAGCCCCTATATGCTGTTCACAATGACCCATGGAAGCTACCAAAACCTCCACCGGCTGTCTGTCAGTCAGTCTGTCAGTCTGTCCGTCGTGTCACACTTTTCCCCAACTCATATCTCCGCCACCGTTGCCCCAATCCATGCCAAACTTTGCACACACACTCCTTGCCTGCCAAACCACAACCTCCACCCCACCAGCGACCCCCCGAGCTCCAGGGACCCCCAGGGACCCCCTTCTGCCACCACCAAAAAGTGCAAAAATGACCAAATGACCACCCAAACGGGGCTGTTCACGGGGAATTCCCAGGGACCACTGACTAATGGTGCTCCAGCATGGATACCCCTAGTGGAGGACCCCCGCCACTGCAGCGCACATAAAATGCTGTAACTTGGGCTAGGAGCGACCGGGAGAGCCGGGGCCGGTACCCACGCGTCCGCCTCTGCGGCGCCAAGAGAGCCATCAACATGAATCTGTCCCATTTCTTTCAAAAAACATTTTTGGACACTGCTCCTACAGATTTTGCCCTAAAATCATGCAAATCGGTATACATAGTATGTCTACACTCATGTCATCAACATGGATCTGTCCCATATAGTGCCACCATCTGGCCAATTTTTTCAAACACATTTTTGGACACTGCTCCTACACATTTTGCCCTAAAATCACGCTGCGACCTGACGGTCGCTTATCTCCCGATTAGGGAGTCTTACTGGTATATGTGTTTTGGACATGGGAGGTGCATTACAGTATGTGTACAATTCATGGTACAGAGTTTGAATGTAAGCCAAGGTCACTGAGTTTGCTGTATTCTAAAGAGGGTTATATAGGGATATAATTATCCCCACGTAGACCTCAACTCAGAGCACTGTGTGTGTGTGTGTGTGTGTGTGTGTGTGTGTGTGTGTGTGTGTGTGTGTGTGTGTGTGTGTGTGTGTGCGTGCGTGCGAGCGTGCGTGCGTGTGTGTGGGTAGAGTTGTAAATCCTGTTTGATTTGGGGGATTGAAACATTTCCTAAGCTTTCCAAGCTAAATGTGTAATTTATTTTTTCTTGCCTAGACATCAATTTCATTTTTTTAGTTAACAGCATGGCATGTTTTGGATAAGTTTGCACAATATTTAGGCAATCCATAACTTGTTTTGTTAATAATGTTATTATATCTTTATGGTAGAGTATGTTAACACAATATAACTAACAAAACTGCAGTCAGTGGTTAGTTAATAGAAATGTTAATCACTTGCGAAGGGGGCCCGGGTTGGAATTATTTTGTGCTCAGTGAACGTATCCTGCATAAAGCTATAAAACTTATGGGGTCAAAGAACAGAAACATTAAAATGTTGGTTCTGCTCAGAACGAACCGATTGAAAAAATGATTCTGTTTTAAGCCCATTCAGGATCACTCTATTGATAATGCCCTTAATGTTAACTAGCCTTAGTTAGCTGTCCTTCATAAAGTGCTGAAATGCAATGACATTTTTAATGTCTTACTTACTATATGTTAAAATGGGATTTACAAAACATCCTCCAGCCAGAACAAAAGTGTTTCTAACCCTAGAGTGATGACACATCACCAAATAACCCTAACCCTGCTATCTCTGGTTCCTCAGGCAGCCTAGACTACTTAATCTTCACCCCATGAGGATCAACAACCGAGGCTACCAATGTGACACTGAAAACGGACAAATTAGGCCAAGGCTCCCCACGAAAATACCCCTAATAGTAGCGATTACACGCACACATACACGCGCGCACGCACGCACACACGCACGCGCGCGCACACACACACACACACACACACACACACACACACACACACACACACACACACACACACACATGGTGTAAAAGTAGTACAATGTTTTTAAAGAACCACATCTCTGAAAATATGGGAGGCCAAGATACTCAAATAGAAAAAAACACCTATCTAATTGTACCATAAAGTTCAGCAAATAGGCCTACTGAAAGAATAAGAGAGAAACTATTTTTAGCTTTGAAGATGCCCATAACCCATACCAAATTGAATTGCATATTGTTGTCATGATTGTTGTGTGTATTTGTCTGCAAGAATGGGAAAATATTATAATCTTTGTTCCTTTCCATATATAATCTGCCCAACCACATATTTCCTCCAAAACATTATTCCAAACTGAAATGTTTAAAATCTCAGAAATAGAATGATAATGCTATGCTACTACATACTGTGGTGTTATGTAACGACACAATGACATATTGCATATTATGCTGTACGGTAGAATTCTTATATAATTTATCTTGACCTGCTGCCAGATTCAGCTGATCGACTAGGACTGATCTGTTAGGATTTGATGGAAGATAATATGGCACATTTCCTTGCAGCTTTGTCTAAGCTCGGGATTCACAAGGAAAGAAGCGTCATCAATGATCTTTGAAGAAAGAAAGAAAAACGATTGACAGGCAGGGGATAACATTCACTTGCTTTTCTATATATCAATCTTTTAGTATATGCAGGAATATCCATGTCACAAGATTAAATGTCATTGCCCTGCACTTTGCCATTTGGCCCTGATGTGCCTTCAGAGTGCAACATTGTAAGGCCTAAGCACTTGATAGACGGACTTCATTTGTTTTTCACTGCCAACTTCCGCTTAAAGCTGCTAAGAGTAGAATCTCTCTACAGATAGGCCTGAAGGATTAGTCTTTACAATCTGCCATTCACTGATCCTCGAATACTGCACATACTGTCTGGTCTCTCTGGAATAAGCTTACAGTGTGTGGGACGTGTGGGAGTGGTTTTATGACATGGATTGGTAGTGGATGAGAAAAAGACAACTGTTTAGGAGTAGGTTGTTTTCTTAGTAGGTTGTTGGGATCTGGCAGCATGACACGTTGTGTAAACACATTCACTCCAACGATATCAGGACTTTTCCTTTTCTGCTGTACACTTATTCTCCAGGAGAACCGACTAGTTATCTAGTGTTGTGAGCCATCAAGGAAAGAAAAATCCCTCTCCACGGCTTGCGCACAAGCGAAACAGTTTTCCCCTTTCCCACACTCTGACCTATGAATTCACAATGTCCTTCCTGCTCATTTGACCCTGATCACTAGTTTTACCACAGGAGTTATCACTCTAACTTTTATTTGTATCGAATCTAAAAACATTTGTTTGCCGCTGGCTGCCTTTTTTTTATATTTGTTTTGGGCTTTTATGCCTTTATTGATAGGACAGTAGACTGACAATAGAATGGGGAGAGACATGCGACAAAGGTCGTCCGGATCGGGAATCGAACCGGCGACGCTTCCAGGCATCCATGCCTATGTGGCAATGCCTAAGTGGTATGCACCTGGACCAGTAGTTCAGCGGGCGCCCCACTGGATAACTTTTTGAATCCTTCTTCAGCACAGTAATTTCTCTTCTTTGTTTTACTTAAATCCAAATGTGCTTTCAAAACGTGTTTATTTTGCCACCTTGATGCTTTGTGTAAAGCATTTGCAACTGCAGAAACAAGCTACACAATAAATCTGCCTTGCCCTGGAAAGCTTGGAATTAAGTTGAAAAGTATGAACGCATCTCAGAAAAGAGTAATGCTCATGACACCACACACACACACACACACACACACACACACACACACACACACACACACACACACACACACACACACACACACACACACACACACACACACACACACACACACACACACACACACACACACACACACACACACACACACACACACACACACACACACACACACACACACACACACACAGTCAAGTCAATTGTATACAGTAGTACAGTTAGATCAAGGTTTAATTACAAAGCGTCTACATTTAGATCTGGCAGTCATTCAATACAAAATGATGGTGAATAGACAAACTACAGTACTGTATAGTTGTTTATCATACAATTCCAATGCTCATCATTGAAATTAGAGTCAACGACAACTTTGACTTCCTTTCATCACAGCATTACTTTTAATCACTCGGGAGGGTGGATTTTGTCAGAAGACACTTTTCTCAAAATAAAGTACATCATTGTCAAATTGAACAGCCATCGGCACATAATAAAATGTGCGTCATAGCTAATTTCACAGCAATACATTAATGAGAAATATCTAGAAGTAGCATAACAGACAAAAGTACTTCCTCTTATTAAACAGCATTTTTAACCAATGCCGTTGCAACACTTACACACTTTACAATGGACAAACAAGTATAACAAAATAAAACAATTAAATTATTATTCTTATCATTCTGTATCTAATAGACAAAGTGGGAACAAAACAGCCCAATAAATCTAACCAGAATGCTCACGTGAAGAACACAACGACTCTTGAACAGAATCATCATAAATATCAAGGGAATAGAAACATGGAAATGTTACTCGGTTCCTGTGTAAATACAGCGATGTCCTCTTTTTGTCTTGAACCTTCTCCTTTAGAAAGATTCACTTCCCATGGAAGTGTTAGTGGAGGACTCAACATCAAGTGAGAACTTGAGCTTTGTCTCAGTCCTTGGTTTAGTTGTAGAGATTTCGTCTGGTCCCTATGTTAGTACAGGAATGTCTCTCTTCTAAGTTACTCCTCGTCTTGCATACTTTAGTTTGGTCCCAGCATCTTGCATACTTTAGTTTGGTCCCAGCATGGAGCCTTTCTATGTTGAGCTGGACACGGCTAGTTTCTTCAGATGGTCCATGAAGACCTGGAGGCTGACGTCGTCCGTCAGGATTGGGGATCCCGTCTCCTACAGATACAGAGGAAGCAAGGATGATGATGATCAATGACCCGATTATCCCAAAATGTTATATATATCTGAAAAGATATCATCCATGTCTCTTCAGAACCACACAGCAATTCCCACTACACAGTTTAGTCCTCCCACTTTTTAAAGATTGTATGGGTTGAAATACTTTATATTATGAAATTGTATATAATTACAATGGATGAAACCAAACCAATTTTGTCCACTCACTGTTGAGATTGGCTTATCCACGACTTTATCATTGCCAGAAGGGCACTGGTCAAGGGGGTGACATTATACAGTGGTGGCTCCAGCTAAGCTCCTCTTTAATTTGAAACAATACATGATCAAATATTTCAACATTTTCAGATTTCAACATTACTCACTTACAGTTAGAGGTTGGCCAATCCAAAACCTGCACCTACAGGTATACTGAGTACTTTAACATAGCCTTACAATTTGTGCATACCGTTTCTATCATTGGTTAAACAAACACACAAATAAACAGTGAATCTTTTGAATTAAAAGGTCTTGAATGAATAAATCACTGAACATGGCAAGAGTTTCGGAACTGTCCACAGCTCTCCTCTGAGACACAGACAGGGTACACAACAATGGTACCATATTATAATGAACGAAAATCGCCAATCTACAAGCTCACAATGCAAAATTACATGTTGTGAGCTTGTAGATCTGTAATTTCCGCCTGTTCACCCCAGAAAATGGATGCTACGCTCAGGGTTCCCACACATTTTTACCAAAGAATTTCCAAAACTTTCCCAGAATATTTAAGCCAATTTTCAGAAGAATAATTCAGCACAATAACGAGCCGCTTACTCCTATGTGCAACTTTTTCAGTACTGGATTTTTTTTTCTTTCTAAATATTTCCAGGAATTTCATGACCGTGGGGACCCTGGTTCATGTGTTTAAAAGGCTGTCAGACCATTGCATATATGGTAGCATACCTGTCCCCAGGCGTAGAGGTTGTTGTGAGTCTGTGACGGGTTGACTTTGGACAGCAGGAAACGGGCCTGTGAGCCGCCGTGCTCCGTGTCGATGTAGCGCGGCATGGGGAAGCGTGTCTGTAGGATCTCCTGGGCGTCATCCAGCGGGGCCTGCAGCAGCTGTTTGAAGTTCTCGTATTCCGGCAGTTCCTGATATCCTGCCTTACGCCACTGGGCAATTGTCTACAAAGAAGAAGAAGGAGAAGAGTGTGAGAGAGACGGACATGAGTAATTGGCCAATTCGCACAGCAAGACATCTAGGCCGACGAGTATGATGCAAAAAACGGACGCTGGCTTTGGTCAATCACGCCGATATTTTCTGATATGAAAGATTCACATTATGGGTTAGCATCTCTGAGGTTTTACATGTTATTTATATAAACAAAGTGAGTCACTGTCATGGCAAAGGGTGTGTATTGACTATGCCAGGGGTCCTCAAAGTGAGGTACAGGGACCCTCTTCGTTCCAAATAGACCTTACAGGTCTGTAACTCCAAGAGTATACAAATGAACCCAGGGTTCATTTGGTTCCATTTGTATACTCTATAGAGTTATGGGGGTCCTTGAAATTAAATTAAATTGCACTACACCAATGTTTACAGTGAGGTGTTGAGTCTCACCTCTCCGTGGAAGATGACCAGCTGGAAGAATGTGTCCATGAGGAGGATCTTGTCTGGCAGGATGCTGCTGCTGTCCAGGAGCACAGGCTGGGGAGACGAACCACACACACACACAGGTCAATGATCACATTCACAATGGGACAGCAACTGAGCCATTTCGAACTACCGCCTATTTTCGCCAGTATGACAAGACCAAAACGGAGAGATTTAGATTTTATCAATTTACCTTCTAAATTATTCATGTCTACAGCCTGTGCTAGGCCACACCTCAGTAAATACCTTGAGGAAGTTACCATATCTAAGACAATGCAGTGTTGGCAGTACCTCAACCTGCCCTGACAGGTTTAGGAGTAAACACCTTTATACTATATTGACGCCCCAGGTGTCAATACTTGGTTGACACTGAATTTTTCCACCTAAAACAAACAAGCTTACAACGTGTCAAGTTGTGAGCTTGTAGTTCTGCCATTTTTGCTGAATGTTCTTCAACAGCCTTATGACAGACAGACACAGAATAGGGATGCCAGGGTTCAGGTTGTTAATTTAACTATTAGAGTGCAACAGTGTCCAGTTAACACACAGGATTTGACAGCATAGAGGTTCAAAGGTTGTGCAGTGGTGTTGTCACGCTACAGAAACAGGAGATAGGCTCCTGCCCTATGAGCCTCATGGCTCGGCCGAGTCATATGGGCCTCATGGCTCGGCAAGGCTTACTATGTACTATGTACTATGTACAGCAGTGGTGTTGGTCTAGGTATGAGACTGACCTCTGGTGGCCCATAGAAGGAGTAAGAGTAGAGGATGGGCTGGATCATGATTAAAGACTGCATGAGATCCTCGCGGACAAAGTGGTGCCTGTAGTAAGAGGATTCATCTGGACTGTTGTTGAACACTTGCAGGAATGGCGACCGCCGCAAGTGGAACATGAACTGCCGGAAGGGAGGAGAGAAAGAGAGAGTTATTACGCATTCAAATGAGTTGTCGAGATGCTATGTTTTAGACCAGGGGTATATTTAACCACTTGAACCGTCAATACTTAATAAACTTGACCTTTCACTCTGTAATTAGTCGGCTCTTTTCCCCCCTCTACACCAAACCTTTATGCCAAAAATAGCCGATCTACAAGCTCACAACGCCTCGCAGTGCGAGGCGTTGTGAGCTTGTAGATCGGTTATTTTTGGCTAAAGTTCTCAGAATAAGGACACTAGGGTTCAAAAACGAAGAAAAATGTTTCTATCACACAAAGATTTGGAGGACCCCTATAGTAACTCTGAGGACCCCCTAGGGGTCCCGGACCCCCTGTTGAAGACCCTTGTTTTAGACATTTTCGAATGTCTAAAACGAATGTTAGATAATTTGTGAAAACCGATGATTATTGTTGCCATGCTGGATAAAGGTGAAATTATATTGGATTCAAGGTAGGATTCAACTCTGTAATCTCCCCTAATGGTGTGATGAAAGTATATAATGCCATGATGGCCCACTAGGTGGCAGACTTACCTGTGGGTAGAGGGACAGAGACTCTGACAGTTTGAAGGATGTGGGATCGTCCTTGTTGAACTGGCCAAACTTTTGACACTGTAACCAAGGAAGAGAACAAGCCTCAGAACACCGAACAGCATACCTCTAATAATCACATTTGGGCCTAGAATTATTGAATGCTTTAACTACTGAAAAATAGCAGATATATAAGCTCGCAGCGCGGCACAAGCTTGTAGATCTGCTATTTTTGAAAAGTCGTGAAAATGTGTGCAAATCTTTGAATATCTAATTTTTAAAGTGAACAATTTGTAACTCAAATATTTGCTTCTGGGGGGTCCCTGATACAAAATATTTTGAGACGGGGGCCGGCGGCCAAATACATATAATTCTAGGGGACCTTGACATGAAAGAGTTTGAGAACCACTGACGTAGAAACATGTGTTTTTCAAAAAAAAACAAAAAACGTAGAAGGTCTTAGAATCAGGTCAAAATCGGGTCAAAATTCAAATGTTCAGGATTTTTCAAAAATAAAGCATAAAATAATAATACGCAATAATGCGTACACGGTCTAAATGTAATAACACAGGCTGGCATGTGAAAGAGCTTCACTGTATCAACACAGAGGAATGAGGCTACATTCTACATTCTTCATACTGTACATTCCAGACAACTCCCAGGGCGCATTTTCCATTATGACAAACTACATTGTCCCCTTTCATTCAGTGGTTTGGGACTGCCACTCACCAAGCGGATGAGCTGTCTGTCAAGCCAGCGCAGGACATCCGGCCCCTCCTCCGACTCCGCCCTGAAGACGCCCAGGCGAGCCATGAGCACAGCGGACGCCTCCTGGTCGAACGACGTCTCGATGTGCTGGATCTGTGTCTGGGCGTCCGCCCAACTGGTGGGAGGGACAGAGAGAGAGAGAGAGAGAGAGACGTCAGCAACGGAAGGAGTGTTGAAACCAGATAAGGGCAGGTGCAGAAGGTGTATGAATGACGCGTTTGTGTGGCTTTAATTTCTCTGTACCACAATGGAATTTAGTGCAAACATCCTTTTCAACAAAGCCAATATTGACTCTGGTATTCACTGGCAGAGAACTCTACTCTACTCTAGTAATAGATTCTGGTTTTCCTTGACACGTCGGAGAACTCTCAACTGCTTAAGTAATAGATTCGGTTTTTCCTTGACGCGTCATCCATGTATACTTTATCAGAGGCCTATATTTGTGTTCTATGGCTTTTGCTTTTTTTGTGCTGTGGTTAGCAATATACAATGTTCTTCTGCATTAAGATAGTATTTAGATACTCTGGCCTTTTTGGAGTGGTATTTTAGCCTGCTGTATACTAGTGAATAACTAGTAATAACTGTTTTTATCCTAAGTGATCTGACTGGTAATAACATATTGCACCAGTTTTACATGTTATCTGGGAATGTTAAAGCCAATGGTTTAGTACAGATGTTCCCTGTTGAGATTGGCACATTTCACCCAGTTTTTTTCATCTCACTCACGTCACTGTCTGCTGACCTCACTCAGCAACGAAATAAACAGAAAATAAACAAAAATAAAACAATTGACAGGAGGCAAGCAGTGATCACCCCATGATGTGCACTGCAATGTAGTTTCAAATGCACTACATTGCAGGTGCTTTTTTTTTAGAGTAAAAAACTAAAAAAGAAGAAGACTTGTGTGACATGCATTATCTGGGCAGATTGGCACTGCCCCAGGAAGTGTGCCAATCTCAACAGGAAACAACGGTACATTTTGCCTGTTATGAACCCTCCCCCTTGTTAACAGAGCAGAATCTTACTTCCTGGCGATGGTGGTGACTCGGACTCTTCTCTGAGTGCTGGAGTGCTGGTACTGGGTCACAAATTGGATCGCCCCTCTGCCACCCTGGGGGATGGGTGCATTGTGCTGAAACACACAACAAGGGAGACAGTCAGTAAGAATGCTCACAATCAGCTCTTTTTCCCCTCCTACTCTCAGTATGCGCCAAACAAAATGATCTGGGTTCAGGATTACATGGATAGTGTTTTCTCCTTTTATCTAGAATGATTCAGTGGTATGATGCATTTTAATTAAAAATCTAATAAAACTTTGATCTTTATTTAGGTAAAATCACACTGAGATGCAAGATCTCTTTTACGAGGGAGCGCTGTTCAGGTATAGCAGCAGTACAAAAAGCTACAACTTACAAAACAAAAGAGTTTCGTAAGACAAGTGCATTTAACATAATTGCAATTAGGTATGCCACTTTCGTCAACCAGATAACAGATAACTGGATTTTGTGATAACATGGAGAAAGAATGATCACTTGAAATGCATGAGAACTTCTCAGATGAGCTCACAAGATAAATCTATAAATTAAGTATAATCTTTGTGCGTGTTACCTGATTCACAACTTCAAAATACATGGCCAAAGTAGTGGAGGAGTCGAGACCGCATATTTTCCACTGGCTGGTCCCACCAACACCCATCTCCTACACAAAGCAGTGAGACAGACGGTGATAAATATCAGTGAGTACAGTTCCTCAATTGTAAGAACAAGGGAATTTGAATGTCAGGGATCTTCCTCCGTAACAATGACTCACATTCTCTGAAATGCAGGGACCCTTTGAGTTTAGGGACACACACGGTCCAATGGCCCCACACACCTTCAGCTCCCTTGATGTCTGCAGGCAACACAAGAAGTCACGAAAACTATTGTAAGCGTAAAACATTTATATCTTGCTCATGTAGGTTACTTGAACAACTGATTTGATTTTAAGTCATATCACCAGAAAAGAATGACACTTGACTGAAAACACTGGATACCTCACCTTAACCTCCAATGTGGCTCCGAAGGCCATGCGGAACTCTCCTTGGAAGTCTTTACTGAAGACGCGCTGGAAGGTCTGCTTGAAGAGGGAGGTGTTGAAGGAGTCCCCCATCACGATGTGGCCCCTGAGAACAGCACAACAACATATTGACTCTAGGAATCTCACTCGCAAAGCTCACATTTCTAAAAGACGGCAACACATTAACAGCAGCGACCTGTTGCTCAATTTGACAACTTATGACACAGGCTCGCCACATGAGGTTTGAGATCCTAAAGCCAGATTTATACTTGATTTTTAAGATTTTTTTCCCGCACTATGCCTATAATAGGTACAATATATTGTTAATTTAAATATTTTATAACATTTCCTGCCTGGACCATTTGTAATTATCATTGTAGTAGTGGACTGACTGACTGACCCGGTGAGGTTTGATAAGCACTTCATCTCCAGCAGTCCGCTCTGGTCCAGAGCACAGGCGTAGATATCGATACAGTGGCCGTTCACAGCAGAGCGGTTCGACAGGGCTTCGTAGTACTGAACATCACAGGAAATAAACACACATAGTCAGGAAAATTGTTGTGGGACTCGGAGAATTGGAGGTTGTGATGTTAGTAAAACTATAATATGGGATAGTTTAAGACCTAAATGTATGGGTATGCATGGGTAGATATAGAGATAGAGAAAACACAAACAAATGTCAGTCATTCCCCCACCTTGGTAGCTTTCTTTAGGTGGCGAGCATTGTCCTTCTGGATGTCGTGCCACGAGCGAATGGGGGTCTTCAGCTCATCTCCCACCACCATTCCTGGGCCCTGGGTGGGGGGGCCGCCAGTAAACAGCATCACACGGGCCCCTGTGTTGGGAAACGCACCCTGGGGACAGAGTGAAACACAAGTAGGCTTGAGTTCTCTAATGATCTCCGTCTGTTTCCCCATCACCAACAGAGCTCAATAATCATCGTAATGAAACCTAATGGATACTACATGTGTCCGATTTAGGGGGTCATAACTTTCAGGAGAAAGATTAGGAAGAGAATTAAAACAGCGAACCCCTATTTAAGATGATTTCTTTTTACTCCAATACAAATCACATTTCTTCCTGAAGTTAATCTGTAATAACAGAGGGCATCTCAATATAAACAGTCAAAAGATATATTAGTTGGCATTTGCAAAATGTGCCACAGTATTTAAATTTAAATTTGCAAATAGAGTTGCACCTGTATATGCAAGGTAAATAAACTTGGGAAACAATGAAATCTGATGAATAATTCATAGTTGAAAATAGTATCATACACATAAAAATCATTAACTCTTTATTTTATTCCAAAGAGAGTGGTGACATTTATAACATTTTCAGAGTTAAATTACTGATGGTTTTACTGACTCACAAGTGTGAGATACAAAATAACGAGACAAAGCAATTCCAGAGATAAGTTTGCTATTGTTTTGCTATAGTCGGTGCACATTCTGCTGATATTGTCTTGATAATCAATGCTCCATAGCCAGACCTTACAAAGACATGTTCATAGGGTACCCACTATCTTAAGATTTCTTACTCACTAATGGCATTTTTATCTTTGAATGAATATGAATCACTGTCATGGGGGTATATCTAGGTTCTTCACTTCTAACTGGGAAACTCATGGCTGATAGTCAGGTCCCATCAGCAGTTTAGAGACCACAGAACCGTAGGAACATCCTGACACTCTTGTGTACTGACAACAAGCACCTAACCAATCTTAAGTAACACGTCGTCACCCTTGTGTTGTACTGTAGATAAGAACCGTTCCTAATGACCACAGGGTGGAACATTGGACTCAAACACCATGCAATAGCTGTTCTGTTCTGTCATTGTCGCTCACATTAAATTGTGGACAATTTGTGGACAAAAAACGGTCTGGAGAAAGACAAAGTAACTGAAAGTCTGCATAAATGATAGCAAAATCTAAGTACTTTGTGTCTTTAACAAAAGGCAGACTTGATGTCAGACTTGATGTCACCCATATGTGACAAAGTCCAAGTGCAGGAGTCTGGGAAAGGCCAGAGCCGCGTCATGTTTTACAGTAAATACCTCAGATGTGATTTAACTAAGAGATTGCACTCTCATTGTTAAATGTAGGATTTACTACTTTGATAGTTGTGATAACAAGGTCACAACAAAAGTGGATCTGTGATAATACCCAACCAATACAATGTAACACCGAGTAAAGAGCTGCTGAGCTGCCAGGGATTTATTTTTATGTGTGATCATCCAAAAGTACATCAATATTACATTCATTTAGGATGGCCACAGATAAATAGTCAACAGAAAACTGGGTCCACATTGCTTTTATGCCTGGTTTATATACACAAACGACTCATTGATCAAGTGAAAGTGTTGCTGAGATCACCCAGATTTCAATCCAAACATTCCAAAGCAGATAAATGATGGAAGGCCCTAATTTTATTCTAATCAAGCCAATAAGCCATAAGAGCAAGGAGAGGAGAGTGATCTATTATGTAAGTGCTTGGATTAGCAGAAGAGAAAGGGATATGGGGGAGGAACCGAGACAAGAGGAGAACGGACAGTAGGCAAAATGTAAGGTTCTGAGCTTTGAACTGACAAAGCACAACATGTACTAGAGCAACAAAAATCACTCAGGAGATAGCATTATCAGGATTATGTGTTTGTGTGTGTGCGTGTTAGTGTGTGTAGCTAAATATGTGGCATGGTCATCGAGGAATGGGCAAAGTTCAGGTTAGTACAAAATAATTAAATGACATGTACAAAGAGCTGTCTGGGACGCCTGCTGGCCTAGTTCCAGGCGCATACCACATACAGACTCTAGCCAGCCTGACAGGGCTTTGCGGTTTCGAATCCCGACAAACTTCGCTGCATGTCAATGTCAATCCCCATCTCTCTCTCCCTGTTTCCTGTCCTATCTTCACTGTAATACTATTAGTAAAGGCAGAAAAGCCACACAAAAAAAGTTTGAGAAACACTGGTATACATCCCTCAACTGTATACATGTGTTGTTAGGGCTGTCTCAATTATTACATAATCGTCTAATCGTGATTATTTGACATTATCGCAATTATTTTGTCATAATCGTCATAATCGTGAATGTTGAAAAATGTCCGAAATAGTGGAAATAGCAGATCTACAAGCTCGTTGTGAGCTTGTAGATTGGCTATTTCCACTATCAAAGTAATTTTTTTAAGTAGTAAGTTGTCAAATATGTCAGTAATTTCTTTGTATATTTAGGTTATGTGTCATATCTACCATGTACAACTTCAAAGCCTAAAAGCCAAACAGAAATGTAATTATCAACGACAAAAACACAATTAAATCGTTAATCGCCAATTATTTGAGTGACAATTAATCGTCATGTAAAATGTCATATCGTGACAGCCCTATGTGTTGTATGCGGTTGTGTGCGCGAAAGAAACAGATGAAATGTGTAGTAGCACAGTACCTCCAGCAGACCCACGGCAACAGACAGAGCCACGCCAGTGGAGCGCAGAGGCCTCTTGCCCTGAGGGACCGGCCAGGGGTCCCTCTGGAGCTCCCCTAGCAGGTCTGTGAGGTTCATGTCCACTCGGTGGACAGGCTGTAAGAACCTGCACACAGAAACATGCACACACACTCCTTAGACAGGATAACTGCTACAGATGATGATGTAGTATGTGCCGGTCAAAAGATTGTAATTGTAGAAATAGTCATTCAATATTCTCTAGTGCAGGGGTCTTCAATAGGGGATCCGGGACCCCTAGGGGGTCAGAGTTACTACAGGGGGTCCTCCAAATCTTTGTGTGATAGAAACTTTTTTTTCTCCTTTTTTATATTAACAACTTGAACCCTAGTGTCCATATTCGGAGAACTTTAGCCAAAAATAGCAGATCTACAAGCTCACAACGCCTCACGCTGTGAGGCGTTGTGAGCTTGTAGATCGGCTATTTTCGGCAAAGAGCCTTGGTGTAGAGGGGAAAAAGAGCAGACCAAGTACAGAGTCATAGGTCAAGTTTATTGAAGGTTCAAGTGGTTAAATATCTGGGAACACACATTTAGATGAACCCAAAATACACTGATGATTGTGCTGTCAAACGATGAAACTAAACTATATGGTATCTACGGGTTGTTGGGGGTCCTGCTTCGTCTCTCTCTCTTCAATTCCCCCTTAACTTAAAACAAAAAAAAACAAAAAAAAAACATAAAACCAAGGGGTCCTTGGCCTGAAAACATTGAAGACCCCTGCTCTAGTGATAAAGTGCCAGTATTCCATACTTGCAAGTAGCTGCAGCCTCTTGAGGTGCCATGGTCCAGCCTGGCTGTCCTGGCGCGGCTGGCTTTGTTAAACCCAGCATCTCCTAAAGCACAAAAACAATGTAACAACACATGTAAGTTTTACAAAAACATCAACACATTGCCTACAGCTTACCCAAAATGGTAACAAATATAAGAAAGCATAAATTGTTCTCTTTGACCCAAATATCCAATGACCGAGTCACAAAAGTAATGTTACCTTTATTGCATCCCTTTAGGACAATAAAGTATCTCACTGTACCATCTGAGTTGACCTGGATCATCACATCCATTCATAGCATTTAATTTCTCACATAACCTGCATACTCCTTCTAGCCTGCGGGGAGTCGGGGACTCACGTGCAACGCATTACATTTCACTGCAGTTCATTGAATTTCTATGCTATGACCTAGATGTGATCTTAGACGATGGATCAACGCATTGTCAGGAACTTGTCTTTATGGGAATCGACACAATGATATCGTATTAATAAAACCCACCGTGGGACAAAGTTCTGAGCCTTGATTCTCTGTCTCTGTTTACCAGATCAAATGTACATGCTCTACTTTACTTTTGGAAAGCATCTACTGAAATTCCCTTTCATCGTCACTATTTGCCACTATTTGTTTAAATGTTGTTGTTTTCACCGTTGATACATAAAGCACGTGTCGCCGCGGGACCCATAAAATAATCATATGGGACCCATTTGAATGACCACCTGTGGATCCCGTGACCCATTACATTGAAAACCTAGCAACATCATATGTCCCGTCCAAATAAACAAATTAAGTAATTATAAATATCACATTTTCTCAATTCTATATCAAGGAATCGCCATGAGAAAAAAAAACGTCTAATATATTTGTTATAAATTTAATTTACAAAATCGCTTATTCTGATTAACTACTTAACCCTGCATTCTACTTCACTGTACAATGGTGGCCTACAAAAATAGTGAAAATAGCGATCTGCGAAGTTAACACCAAAAACAGTGATGTTGTGGCTTTACTCCCCCCCCCCCTGCTTTAGGGCTGTCACGATATGACATTTTACATGACGATTAATTGTCACTCAAATAATTGCGATTAACGATTTAATTGTGTATTTGTCGTTGACAATTACATTTCTGTTTGGCTTTTAGGCTTTGAAGTTGCACATGGCAGATATGACACATAACTTAAACATACAAAGAAATTACTGACATATTTATCAACTTTCTACTTAAAAAATAACTTTGATAGTGGAAATAGCCGATCTACAAGCTCACAAGGCGTGTTGTGAGCTTGTAGATCTGCTATTTCCACTATTTCTGAAAATGTTTGTCAATGTATGAACATTTTTCAACATTCACGATTATGACGATCATGACAAAATATTTCCGATTATGTCAAATAATTACGATTAGACGATTATGTAATAAATTGTGACAGCCCTACCCTGCTTTCCCTAATCCACCCACCTGGATCTGTTTGGCAGAGAGCTCCTTGGTGCCCCTGAAGACGTAGCTCTTGGCGATGCCCTCACAGCTGAGCTCGTGGACCTGGACCATGCGTCCAAAGGTGATGAGGCCCACCAGGGCATTGGGCGGCAGCAGGCTCAGGGACATCTGGAGGGATTCCCTGAGGGCCTGGAGATCCTCTTCTTCCAAACACGTGTCCACCACATAGAGGAAGACCAACGGAGTGGCCGGTCCACGCTGGCAACAATTTGGAAAGGGAAGAGAGATGTTAAGACTATTATGGCTGAATGGTGTTCCCAATGTATGACTTTTGACTTGCAGCCCCCAGTCCAAACATCAACAGTTAAAGCCTTATACACACACACCGGGGGCATGATAAATAAACACTACGAATATGTGCCATCGAAGATTTCGTATCAAACTATTCATATAGTTCATGCATCCTTCATGCAAGATGATGTATTTATTCACAGCATGGAATCTGGCAATGTGTGTAGTGTACCTGCTGTGATTTACTGATTTTCTGAGCATGCTTTAGGGAAGATGCTCCTAAACCATGCTCAGAAATGATTTATCTGCTGTACGTAATACCATTAAACTACCACTTGGAAGGGAGCAGGGTTTGAACCAGAACCTTCCGGTTCACTTCCCGGTCAGTATTGCAACTAAACAGGACAATATCAAAAGGATATTATCCAGCTCAAAGTTGATTGGACAGCATGACAGCATGCACACATACACAGATTCTGTGTTAACAAAGTGGAGTGCAAAGTGGAGTGATGTTTCAATGAGCACCAGCGTGAGATAAATCACTTGGACGTTTAGTGACCCTAAATGTAGTAAAAGCTTGTACAGCATGTGTCCAGTACATACTATCTCTTTACTCAATGGTTCAGATTAGAGTGCAGTCATATAGGACATGTTTACCTGTACTATGTACTCAATGGTAGAGAACTGAGGCATAAGTTCAGCTGGCTGGTTCACGTCTGATATTCCTGCATAAGAGGGTGGGAACTGGAGGGAAGAGAAAGAAAGAAAGAAAGAAAGAAAGAAAGAAAGAAAGAAAGAAAGAAAGAATGACTTAAACAATAAATGATGGGCCTATTAAACAAATGTTACAGGTGTCCTTGTGCCTTCATATATCACACATGGTGGTACCTATAGTATGCATTAGACCAGGGGTCTTCAACGTTTTCAGGCCAAGGACCCCTTAGTTGAGAAAGAGATGATCCAGGGACGCCCACAACCTTTTCAGAGATTCCAATCATCAGAGTATTTTGGAGTCATGTCAATTTGTGTTTTCAGACATTTAACCAATTGAACCGTCATTATTCATTACTTGACAAACTTGACCTTTCACTACTTAGTCTGCTCTTTTCCCCTCTACACCAAACCTTTTTGCCGAAAATAGCCGATCTCTGCTATTTTTGGCGAAAGTTTTCAGAATATGGACATAAGGTTCAAGTGGTTACTATAAAAAGAAGAAGAAAACATTTTGAATCACTCAAAGATTTGGAGGAACTTTATAGTAACTCTGAGGATGCCCTTGGGGTCCCGGACCCCCTGTTGAAGACCCCTGTATTAGAGTCTAGACTATTCACTACTTAGTACTTACTGGGTTTCTTTGGAAGCAGAAGTTACATGCCCATATCTTGGCTCTGAAGTCGACTTGACTGTATAAGAGGACAAAAATATGAAAGCAAAGTGAGTACTCAAGACAACAAATAATGCCTGCAGCATAATTATTGTTATGCTAGTATACTACTAGGTGTGTCTGCAGTGTGCTGACAAAATTCACCTAAGGCTCTAGCTGTGTCTACAAATGGAGCGCTGGCTCAGACGTTCATATTCATATTCCTGAAGGTGTGCTATACCACACCTAAAGGTTGCTGCACCTCAACAATGTTTAGATGAGTCACAAACCTTTTGGGGCAGACGATGCTATGACACTGACTGCAACACTGCATAAGCCTTATATTTATATTTACTTAACAAAAAGAAGCAATACCACACATAACATACGTAGCAGCCAGCCACTGGCTAGACAGGTGCCTAGATAGATTTTCATATGCATGTCACAATGAATGCAAATGCAAGTGATATTTTGTCACGGCAAGAACCAATGATTAAACACCCATCGTTTAAAAAGGGATAAACAAAAATCACTGATTAAAAGCTTACAAGTTTTGAGGACAGTAGGTAGGCTAGATAGATATATTCAATTAATTTCAGGTGTCATTCGTTTTACCCCCTTATGTTTACTAGCTGATAGAATGCTTCAAATTCAAAAGCTACTGGTGAGAAATATTTTGGGCTCAGCTAACATTTATTTCCATAAATCGATTAATGTGTTCATTATATTTTTGAATATTAAAATTTAACTAGAAATACTGTTCCTACGAAACAGTGTGGGCTCGCATGTAACACCATGTATTGGCTACACCTCATTGGCTAAGGGCCCTGCCTATGTAGATAAATAATGAAGATAGCATATGTGGGCTCGCTTTCAGCGAGACCACAGTTATTATTATTCATGTATAACAAATGGTATATGCTCATCACATTCACGAGTTATCTGAACAAACAGACAGAGATTGCAATTGCTTACAGAGCAGTGAAAAACCTACAGTAGATTTTCATTTTATACAACAAAGACAAGCTTCGCATTTTGGCCAAGTTGTAAACAGCACCTTTTAGAATTGTTATAAGCTACATCTCTAAACTGATTATATTTATAACATGTTTTAATCGATAAAAATGTCTGTGCCTCCGTTAATAATTTCCACCCCCAAAAATCCTTTTTTCAATCAACTCACCATAGTGGGTTGAGCACCGCCTTGCAGTTGGCTCGGCTGCAGAGGACTGGTTCGTACTGGACCGGGGGCAGGTCAGGCCTTTCTTTCAGGGGGGTGAAGAGGCAGGAGACGGGGACCACCAGCCTGGTGGCCTCCAGGCGGCTGGAGGGCCAGAGGTTCCAGCTAAACCTCACCCCATCCCTGTCCTCGTTCTGTTGGATGAACTCCTGGTAGGTCGCCATTGCCAAGCTTCGGTGTTGGGAGGAGAACATATGATAAAGAATCCAGAGGTGAATAAGTAGTCGAATGCTCTGTATTAAATTTATGTGAAGAATGAATAGATCGTCCGAGTGGTAAACTTCTTGCACTAAAAGTTTAGCACAAGAGCACAGACACAGCCTGTGTGTCTTAACTGGTTGAGTGCTCTGTCCTACTCTGTTGAAAGCTTTTTGACAGTCTGCAAGGAGAGCCTGCCTTTCCACTGTATATACTGTTGCACAGGCTTTGTTTCCTTTGTCTCCATGCTTGGGTAAAATAGGACATATGTAGAAGAAAGGATGACGCTCAAGTATGCCATCAGAAACCTGATCAGCATGTTTTGATACGTGAGCGTGGTGGAATCCTAAAGATATTTTTAGGTTACATTTTTCAACAGGATATATTTAGGTCACACTCACACCTTTGTGAACAGGTGTGACAAACAATACAGTAAATGCCACCTCACCCAGGAGGATGCAAGCCAAATAAAGTGCTTAGTATGCAGGATATTGCAGACTAGTAGGCTAGTAGGCTTTGTGGAATACCTTACAATATTTCAAATATAATTTATATTTGATATAAGCATCAACAATGTCAGAGATAAAAAGAACACACATAGAACCAGAATCCATAAATGACAACAATATTAGTGAAACCTTATTTTCTCTAAGGAACAACAAGTATGCGTCAGTAAGTTATGCCCACCACCAGTCAGTGTAAGAAATCGTTCCCACTTTCTGTGTTCACATAAAAAAAGCCTAATATTTTCCAAGCAGTTAATGTCGAGTCTGCACTCTGCACCATTTTATCGGTTGGGAGTTTAAGGGGAAACACGAATGGAAATCCCCGGTGCAGTGTAGTATCGATTGTTGAAAATAGGATGGAAAACACAAATTGGATGATCTACCGGGCGGCCTACTTCATAAATCATCAACATTGTGTTGAAACTTGTAACTGATCTCAAAGAGCATGTGATGGTAGTTGGAACAGAGGTCTTTTAAACCACTTGTGACGGGAAATCCGTCTTTCAACACAGCAGGGTAAACAGAAGGAAGCGAAAAAATACGACTGGCCTAGTTTCTAGTCGGTGCTTCTAGAGGTAGGGATATATAGTTCTTACCTTATGTTATGTAGTTTGTTGATGGTAGATCCAAATAAAGAGTATAAAAAATATATACAATTTAAAACAAATTACATGAACATTTGTAGCTCCACTGCGGCAGATGGGCCTACAGAAAGGACAGACAGAACAGACTGTGGGGATGGTCGCTAGCACAACCGGTTCCTGTACTTCAATAGAATGACGTGTTACTACACATTCACTGCTCTCCCATTGGCTCCTCCTGTCCTGACGTCACGTGCACGCACAGCGTTCCATTCTGATTCAGCTCATTTATGCTCCATCGTACGATGGTGTTGTGCGCCCAAAAAGAATCGATCTACAAGCTCATCATAACGCATTAACGCGATACGACGCTTTGTGAGTTTGTAGATCGGCTGTTTTAGGTCTCTCTCTCTCTCTCTCTCTCTCTCTCTCTCTCTCTCTCTCTCTCTCTCTCTCTCTCACGCACGCACGCGCACACGCGCACACACACACACACACACACACACACACACACACACACACACTAATGGCATTGGCAGTTCATGACATTCCTTTTCCACCGGCCGCATTCTGGGAGAGAGGAAAAACTAAATATCATGAATATTATAATAGCCTACTTAAAACACCTGATCTGACCGGAATCTCTGCCTCTGCTTAGCTGCTTTCCCTTCAAGTTCTCACCTGAGTGTGACGAACCAAACGTGCAAATAAATAAATAAACATAGCAGCAGTAGGCCTACAGACTGTGCCCTACAGAGGGCGGTGTAGAGCAGCAGTATTAGGCAGTGCTAGTAGAACATGACAGTGGTGGTGTGTAAAATATCTAAAATGATATCAGCACAATTCAGCACAAATCCACCACAATTATGACACCATTTTTATTCATGTTTTTGTTTTCATCATGGGGTGCCATGGGGAGGTCATATCCGGGAATGCCCAGTCTCATGTGGTCTATAACGTCAGACATCTCCATATTTGGGAAAAGTTACATTTTTGCATTTTCCCATTCAAGTCAATGGAGAAAATGTATTCACAAAAAAAGAATTACATATAAATTAAAGTATAATAATATATAACATATCTCTTAGCAAAATGCATCCCTGCGTGTCCGATGAAGCCAGTCAATTTGACATATGAACCAAGAGAAAAGGTGAGAAGGGCTTAAAAGAAATGTCAAGCTAGACATCCCGACTCTGTTATAGAACCTCTATGGCTGCAAGATCTGGGGTCCCCTTGCCAACCAAGATTTTGAAAAATGGGACAAACACCAAACCAAGACTCTGCATGCATCCTCCACACCCAACATGACCTCCAGACCTACTGCACATACAGTATAAAAAGAGCGTATACCATTTTTCTTTTCTTTTCTTTGCATACTATTGAAATCGTATTGGGAAAAATGCTGCTATTTGTTCCAAAAAGCTTCATACCCTGTATATACTGTACATAACAACAAAACATGACATAGCTCTGTTTAAGCAATGATGTACCCCCTCCAACTGAATACCAGAAGAGTTACCGACAATCGCACTCACCCTGGACCGCAGAAGAGTCACCTGGGAATTCTCACAACCCAGCGGCGAGATTTCCAGGCGAGATGGTTTTAGGGTGAGTTTACTGGTTACCCTCCCACTGAATACCTGTATAATTATATTCCCCATTGTCAACTGTTTTTATTATGTTTTGACACTTGCTTTGGCAATGTATGCTAAACATATGTTTTCTCATGCCAATAAATAGAATACATCAGTACATCAACATCAATACATCAAATGCATAGAAATGTCAATCTAGAAAGAATACCAAGCACCTAATCAGTAAAAAACTTTATATAAAAACGTTATTGCGACCTTTTTCTACAGTCTATGATCGCGACCAAAGGTCACAGTTTACCATGAGAAATGTCACAGCTTGTCAGCTTGTCTGCGTGTAGACGTGAAGCTGCGTACACATTATTCCCTTGACACATCACTGTGACATCACAGGTGATATCACAGGTGACATCACCTATGTAAAAGTCCATATATGGGTATTCCCCAGAATCCCTTTTATGCCCATATATGAAGATCCCTGATGTCATCGATATATATCACTGGCCAGATGGCCAAGACATGGCCCTCATGGATCTTCATGTATGGGCATAATATATTGTATGTTGTGATGTCATGGGAACCACTCTAACAGATTCCCTTTTATGCCCATATATGGAGATCCCTGATGTCATAACAAAATTAAGCCCATATCTAACAGGACTTCATATGGGAATGCCCATCATATGGAGGAAGACAGCCTGTGCAGCTGGTTCAGACAGGGATCTCCATGCATGTATGAGCGATCTATCTATCTATCTATCTATCTATCTATCTATCTATCTATCTATCTATCTATCTATCTATCTATCTATCTCTGTAGATGGATAGATGGATAGAACCATGCATTTAGATGGATACTAAGCTAGATGGCTATGGCCTAGAACTGTCCATGGTCCTGACTCCTGCGTGTTGCTCCTGCATGTGGATCTCGCCCAAGTGATTGATGCCCATGATGGTTCTACGCATAAACGGCAGTAGATGGCAGTGCTTACATGCTGCAGCCTTCCCTGAATGGGGGGGGGGGAGAGGGGGGGAGAGAGAGAGAGAGAGAGAGAGAGAGAGAGAGAGAGAGAGGGTGGTGGTAAGCTACAGTATGATTCTGCAGGCAGTCACGGTATCTCCCAGCCTATACTCTCGTGCACTTGCAGGCTGGCGATGCGACCACACGGCGTAACCTTTCCTTTGTGTTGGAGTGTGCAGAACCAGGAGGCGATAGCTGTGTATTTTATTAACTCCACGCAACCTGCCGAAGCTTTTTACACTTCGACCGCAATTGGGGCTGAATCTGGATGCAGAGTCGAGACGAGAATAATCCACTAGCCTACAGAGTCTAGGGCTGTGGGCATTCCGTCCAGCCTGGTGTGTGAGGATGTTGCAGTGATAGGAGCCTATAGGGGGGTTCTAGTCTCTCGCCCAACCTACCGGCATCGTCAGCTGTTGCTTTTGGCGAGAGGAAGGGTTGGAGGCAACAGAAAAAACTATGCGATTCGATATCAAACGTTGATCATTTTCCAATTATTCTCGACTCGGGAGCGGATGCGAGCAGAGGTTGCCAACGAGTCGCTGAGTATTATAGACCCGCCGTTGGCATCGGAGGAAGTCTACCAATGGAGAAAGCTACTCCGCCGCCCCAGCCCCAGCCCCAGATCCAGTTGTCGATTGCAAAGGCTGAAACTCCTGCAGAGGACATTTCCAATCTGACGGACGACGAGCTTCTCAAGTGGGCCAAAGATGATCTGGTGTGGCGCCTCAGACGCTCCGAGGCCGACAAGATGAGTGTCATTCTGGACCACGGGAATCTGA